>NC_088980.1:91450451-91754451 GCF_963932015.1 Anas acuta | reverse complement strand
ACAAATCCTCGCGTGGTTTCATCACATCCAGCACCCTTCTCTGTCCCTCCCAGCAGCTGTTCCCAAAGTGCTGTGGTGACATCATTCAGGTCTGTTTCTGAAGTCATCACCGCAGGCGCCTCGCAATGACAGCACAACACTCCCTGTCGCTAATGCGTCTGTCTCAGAAACAGCTAGAGAAGTACCACTATGCCCAAACTGACTTTCATTAGAGGAGTTCCCAAATTATTCTCTGCTCCCCTACGTCTGCGGAAGGTGTGGGATAAATCTGTTCCTTGAGAAAGGATTACAGGCAAAAAGAGCTTGATTCTGATACGGTGCCCGTACTTGGAGAACAGTTCACCTTTGATTTCCATGGAAGAAAAGAGAAGGGGAAATCAACAATTCTCTTCCTCCGAGCTGGCAAGAGGAAAGAACCCCAATTCTCCAGGAAGCCTTAAGAAGGAAACTATGCATCTCCTTGCTAAACATCTTGTTTCTTCGGAAAACTTTTCCAGTCCTTTGCAACTGCGGTGGTCTGAATCGGGTGGGCAGCTGAGTTCCACCACGGCCGCTCTCTCACTCCCCCTCCTCAAAGGGAAAGGGGGAGAAAATACGATGCAAAGGGCTCAAGGGCTGAGATAAGGACGGGGAGATCGCTCAATGATTGTCGTGACGAGCAAAGCAGACTCAGCATAGGGAGATAGTAAGAGTTATTGCCTACTACCAACAAACTAGACACGTGAGAAACAAAGGAAAGAAACCCAAAACGTCTTCTCCCCATCTGCCCTCTTCCACCTCCTCCTCCTGAGCAGCGCAGGGAAACAGGGGACTGAGGGCTGCGGTCAGTCCCTGATGCTTTGTCCCCGCCGCTCCTTCTCGCTCCCTCCCTGCCCCTGCTCCCCGCTCCCCGTGGGGTCCCTCCCACGGGATGCCGTCCTTCCCCAGCTGATCCCACACGGGCTGCCCACAGGCAGCAGCTCCTCAAGCACTGCTCCCACACGGCTCCGTCCCACGGGCTCCATCCATCCATCCCCCAGGAGCAAACTGCTCCAGCACGGGTCCCCCACAGCTGGGCGGCAGCTCCCCCCAGACCCCCTGCTCCTGCGGGGGCTCCTCTCCACGGGGGGGCTGCAGCTGCGGCCCGGGGCCTGCTCCTGCGGGGGCTCTCCATAGGCCGCAGCCTCCTCCAGGCCACAGCCACCTGCTCCACCGGGGGCTCCTCCACCCACGGGGGGGCTGCAGCGTGGAGATCTGCTCCATGGGGGACCCATGGGCTGCAGGGGGACAGCCTGCTCCACCGGGGGCCTCTCCCTGCACAGCCCGCAGGGGAACTGCTGCTGCCTGCCTGGAGCACCTCCTGCCCTCCTGCTGCACTCCCCTGGGGTCTGCAGGCTGGTTCTGTCTTATTTTGTCACTCCTCTTTCCCACCTACTGTTCCCCAGCAGGGTTTTCCACCCCTTTCTTAAACCTGCTCTCCCAGAGCCCACACAGTGTTGCTTCCTGGCTCAGCTCTGGCCAGCAGCAGGTCCCTTTTGGAGCAGGCTGCAGCTGGCTCCGCTCTGACATGGGGCAGCTGCTGGGCTTTGGTGACAGAGAGCACCCCTGTAACTTCCCTGGTACTGAACCCTTGCCACGTGAGTCCAATACACTCTCTAATACTGAAAGGCAGTGCGGAAAAGTGGTGAAGAATGTGCCTGAGAAAGAGCAATGTGTGAGGCAGTTGGACATGGCTGTCTGTCAGCCAAATGGCTTTGAAAGGGATCAAAGAGCTTGTGGAGAAAATATTGGGACTGGAGGGTGAAAAGCAGCACTGAACATTTATTAAACAGAACTGAAATGTTCAAAGTTTGGCCAGAGCTGGCTGTAGCTCATGCAGTAAAGTCCGTGACATTGAAGAGCCAGATGTAGGAGGAAAAGGAAGGGATAAACATCTGTTTTAAGGAGCAGTGGGCAAGTAGTGAGAAACTGAATCAGATAGAAAGGTCATGTCTCACATGAGAACAAAGACATGCCATTGAGGAAGCATCAGATATGGTAGGAGACACGTGGTGGCCTGAAAAAAAAATAATAAAATAAAAACAATAATTAAAAGGTAGAGAAGGGTCGACTGCAACTCTCATGGAGAGTCTTGCTCCAGAGGATTGGGGTGGAAACACATGGGAAGAGACAGACCTACGCAAGTCTGGCTGTTGATAACAAGGAACAATAATGGTGCTAGGAAGGGCACTTCTGTCCCAGTGCAAGACAAGCTCTGTAGTACAGGAAGCCAGATACGGAAGCAAACGTCACCCCCAGTTACTGAGACCACCACAAAGAAAACCAAGGCTGCAGCTGCAGCCCAGCAAAGAACGGAACAAGTTACTGTCACAGTAGGCTTCATTCATGTAAAATTAAAGCCATGAAAGATGATGGGTGCCCTAAAAATGGTTATTGATACTCATTATCTGGTTAACGTGGAAGGACATCCTTGGCTAACAGTATGGGGTTGTATGGGTCTAGCTAAAGCAGTAGCCTGAGGGTGAGACTGGGAATAATATCAGCAACTATTCTGATTTTATTATTTACTTTTTTTTTTTTTTTTTTTTTTTTTTTTTGCTACAGCTTCAAGTTTTTGAAAGCCATTTTACTCTCTTTTCCTAATGGCACTTCTCACAACAGTTTTGTTAAACCCTTTCCAAAGGGGGCTTTAAAAGAGATAAATACACATTTGCAGTAAACATCTCTTGTGTCTTTAGATAGTCTACTGAAGCTAGACGTAAACATTACTTTTTATTTCCTTTCACTTCAATGTTGGGCTGTAGAAATGGCATTTTGTTTTTATCTCTGCACTACAATCTGCTGTTCCCAGGGTAACTTCCTTTCTGAGAGGCTTGTCAAAAAGCAGGATGTGGATAAGATTAAGTGTGCCCTGAAGGATGAAGACTGTTGAGGAGAACTGTGACTTCAGTATTCATTCAGATCTGGGTTTTCCTGTACAAGGGTGATGGTTATACTGGAGTGAGCCTAGAACACGCCACTACAGGCCACTAAGATGATTAAGCAAGTGGAGTATCTGATACAGGTGCTGAGGTAGCTGGGATTGTCTAGCTTCAAGAAGGAAAGGCTCAGGGGAGATCTTATCAAAGTATATAAATAGCTAATGTAATGTACGACAGGCCCAAACTCTTCTCAGTGGTATCCAGGGACAGGAAAAAGAGGTAGTGAGCCCAGGAAATTCTACTTAAACATACAAAAATAATCCTTTTACTCTTTGGGTGGTAAAACACTGGACAAGTTTGAGCAGAAAGGTTGTGGTGTCTCCATCCTTTGAGATATTTAAAACCTGGTAAGACATGGCACTAAGACACCTCCATAGATCTCTTCCAGCTTTAGCTTTAGTTGGAAGAGACTCATGATTCTGTTTTTCACTCTGTTCATGACTCTATGATTCTACTCTTTTCCTTATTCATCCTCCTAAAAATAACTTCTATTCCATGTTACTTTCCCCATCTCTTTCCTGAATTCTCTCTCTGGAGCAATGGTAGACACACAGAAAAGCAGGACGGTACCTATGGAAAGAAATAGGAGAAAAGAGACCTTGTTAGTTTGGCCACATTAGTATTCCTCTTCTCCCTTTCTCCCCACAAAAAAAAAAACCCTGCTGTAGTCATTGTCGCCAAGAAGGCATCAGCAGGAGGCATCACCTACTTAGGCACTTACCAACAGTTGGTAGAAAGGGTCAAGGTAAATGATGACCCAAAGGCCTTCTCAGAAATTCAGCAATACCCACAAGCATCTGC
Source organism: Anas acuta (assembly GCF_963932015.1). Lineage (NCBI taxonomy): Eukaryota > Metazoa > Chordata > Aves > Anseriformes > Anatidae > Anas > Anas acuta. The sequence continues at coordinate 91,750,690 of NC_088980.1, read as the reverse complement.
CACGTGCATGTCAACCAGCTTTGACAACATGGATCTGCTGCTGCCAGAGCATAGGGACAAAGAGTTGTAACCTCCCCTGCAAACAGCATGTTCTCAGCTGTGGTACCACCACAGTCCCACTGCTTCCTTGTACATTGGTCCTGGGCTGCACCTCCCAAGGAAGACCCCCAAAATGAAAGGTGTGGGCCAATACTCACCTCTTCAAGGACACGCTAACTACCAAGACCTCACAGGTGGTCCTTCTCATCTTCATGCCCACTGTCCCACACATTTGACTGTCCCTCTCTGAACTTCTTCTAATTCTGGTACATCCCTTGTGAGACACGGAGGCCAGAAGAGCACAACTGCATTCAAGGTGTAGGTGAACCATGAATTTATGCTGTTAGGGGATCCTGTTGTTTCCCCTAGCAGTGTGGTTATCCCCAGGCATCTGGAATTCACTTGTGAAGTCGTCTCTTGTGAGAATTTAAGGGTATCTGTAGATCAGCTCATGTTGGGTACCTCCAAGTATGGACCTGCTCGAGGCTTCCTCTGGGTTCTTATACCCATACAAACTTTGCTTCATCAGCCATAGTCCCATCAGTTGCTGGCACATGTACACCATGCTCTATCAGATCGGCAGTTCTTTGTTGTGGGGTGGAGTGGTTTCTTTTACTTGCTGGTTATGGCTCTCATCCAGCACAGTTCCCTGTCAGTAGTCCCCGTCCCCATCCAACCCTAGCATAATGCCTCTTGGAGCTGCTCAGTCACCACTACATACCACGTTCAGGTTACTGGGAGTTCACACTGCAGCCCAAGACTTGACTAAATTTATTCTGCACTCCGCTGCTGTCAACAATACTAATGACAAGCAATAGCCGCCCAAATTCCTTACATACCAGCAGCTTGTTGCCCTTCCAATGCAATGGCATAATGGTGTCCTATCATTCCTTAGGTTTTTTGTTTCTTTGTTTTTGTTTGTTTGTTTTTGTTGTTTGTTTGTTTTTTTTGTCTGCTGCTGAGTGCAATGTTGACTTCTTTCATGGAACCTCAGGATCTCACTCCTGAGTGGTAACAACCAGCTCGGATCCCACCAGTTTACATACAAACCTAGAAGTGCATTTCAGCTCTACACCACACTTGATTTAACAGCATTTAATTTCATCTGCCATGTAATTTCTCAATCACTTAGTCTTGTGATGTTCTTCTACACTTTTCTAGTCTGCTTGTGTCCCTGATACTTTAAATAACTTCATCCCATCAGCAAATCTTACTGCTTACCGCTTTCATACAGCATTTCTGGGTTATCATTTATGAAAGTTACGCAGTGCTGACTGACATGGAACTCTAGTGGTGATCTGCTTCTGTTGAAAGAACTGACCATTTATCCTTACCTCTGTATCTTACCTTTTAAACAGTAATATATCCATATCAGCACCTTCCTTTTTAGTGTTTTGGTTTATTTTATTTTATTTTATTTTATTTTATTTTATTTTATTTTATTTTATTTTATTTTATTTTATTTTATTTTATTTTATTTTTTCTCTTCTTTTACAACATTTCCTTACAAAGGCTTTTGGAAATTCAGGTAAAATATACCAACCAGATCACTGTAATTTCCATGACTTCTCAACCCTTTATAGAGCACCAAGACTCTTCTAAGGCAGGACTTCCTTTTAATAGCACCGACATTGACTAATCAACTCGCATTTCTCCCAGCGTCTATTAGTCATATATTCTGTTATTTCTACTACTTTACATGAAATAAGCATCAGGCTTAGAGACCTGCAGTTCCCCAAAACTCCACTGCAACCCTCCTTTAAGGTTTTGTGTGAATATTGTCACCGTGAAGCCTTTAGATACCAAGAAAAGTTTTGAGTAGGTTACACTACCACGAGCAATTCAGATCTTTCATTCCAGAGTTTGACAAGACCCCGGGACCAGCCAGTTGGTTACTTTTAGGGTTTACTCTGCTCATCTTCATCATAACCTCTTCTACAATTACTCTAATTTCAGACAGACCCTCTACCAAGTGCAGATCCTAAGAGGGGTTCCTTGGATGTGAATCCTCCTGATTTCATCCACAGGAAATCTACCTTAATAAACTAGCACGACTCAATCAAAAACTTGGTCTTCAACACCCGTGTCGACTGTAGCTCAGGCAATCCCCAAGACACGCAGCATGAATTATTCACTGAAAAGACGCCGCTTAGCCGCTTGAGAAATCAAAGACGAAGTGCCTGGCCAGATGTTGTGCCAGACACGCGTTTGTGCCGAAACCAGGGCTGGTTTCCTGCCTCGCAACCTCCCACGTCGACCATGGTCTGCTGCACCCACCCTGCCACGCGCGGTGCTCGCAGCACATTTCCACAGCACCCTTGGATGCTTTGGAAAGCGCACATCTCTTCCAGAGGTCCCTCAGCCTCTTGAGGGAGAGAATGGCCATGATGATGTGCCTGTAGGGCACAGGAGGAGAGAAATCACTGAGGGAGCGCATTTCCCTCAGCAGTTCCCTCAGCAGTTCCCTCAGCATCCTCCCTCAGCATCCTCCCCACAATATCTCCCCTCAGCCCGGGGGTCGGGAGGCCGGTGCTGGAGGAAGGAAGGAAGGAAGGCAGGCATGAAAGCCAGTGCTGGTGCCTGTGGGGGAAGGCAGGGTGGGGGGAAGCACTGGGGAGCTGGACAGCAGCCCCCATCCCACCTGGACCCGCCCCGCCCCGCCCCGGCCTCCGCCCCTCCTCGACCACGCTAGGGCAGCGCAGCACGCCGCCCGGGGGGCTCCTTTGTGAAGAGAGGGCGTTCTTAATTTATTTATTTATTTTATTATTATTATTATTATTATTTATTTTTTTTTTTTCACGCTACGCCTTCTTTAAAAAGCTGGCGTCCGGCCGTAGCCCTCCATCCGGGGGAGCGCGAAGGGGGGCGGCGATGGAGGAGGGCAGGCGGGAGGGCGAAGGGAGGGGAGCGGCGGCGGCCGCCCCAGGTGCTGCTGCTGCTGGTGATGGCGGTGCTGGTGGCACTGGTAGCACTGGTGGCACTGGTGGCGGGCGTCCCCACCGCAACATGGCTGGCGCGGAGCCCTTCGGCGCCGTGCTGGGCGCCCTGCGGGGCTGCTACGCGCAGGTGGCCCCGCTGGAGACCTTCGTCCGGGGGCTGGGGGAGAGCGGCGCCGAGGAAGCCGAGGTGGTGCGGGACAACGACGCCGCCTCCTACCGCACCTTCGTGTCCCAGTGCGTGGTGTGTGTCCCCCACGGCGCCCGCGACATCCCCCGGCCCTTCAGCTTGGAGCAGGTATGGGGCGGGGGGGGGGGGGGGGGCTGCCCCCAGGGAATGGGGCGCCTCCTGCCCCGAGAGCCCCTGCTGTGGGGTCGGGTGTGGAAGAGCAAAGCGTGGCTCCACGGGGCAGCTAGGAAGGAGAAAGGCCGCTTTTCTGCCTCTTCAGTGTTTCATAAATCGTTGCTTGGGGCAGGAGAAATGGTTGGGAGAGGAGCAAAGGGCTGGGAGGCACCGCGGGGGTGAGCAGGGCCGCGCTGCCGAGCGGGGCGGTGCGGTCCCTGCCCGGCTGTGGGGTGTTGTTGTGAAGCTGTGAGCTGGGTTGTTGTGCTAAAACTCCTTTATTTTTGCGTGAAAGGAAGCGCAGGCCTCAGCCCTGGTGGTAGAGCCTGCGCCAGCGCAGGGTTAGGGGCAGAGAGAGCTGGAAGCCCTGAGCCTGGGCTGCTGAGAGAGCAAAGAGGCAAAGTGTCGGGTGCTTCCTGGGCACAAGAGCCAGGATCAAAAGGGCAGGCATTAAAAAGACTTCCTGAAAGCGGTCGCCTCAGGTGGCTGTACGTAAACACCTTGCCGTAGACTTCAGTCTTGTGCTTGCGAATCGGTAACGCTGCTTTGAAAAGGTTTAACCTGAAGCTGAAGGCTGGGGGCTGCGTGCATTTGGTGTGCCCGGCTATTTAAAGCACGCGCCGTCATTTGTAGAAGAGTCGTTGATTAAAAACTAATCTTCCTTTTTTTTTCTTTCTTTCTTCAGTTATCTAGTCAGAGCGAAGTCATCTCAAGAGTCATGCAGAGGCTGTGTGGGAAAAAGAAGAAGAACATCCTCACCTATGGATACTCCTTGCTGGATGAAAACAGTTCTCACTTCCAAATCATGCCGCTCTCGAACGTGTACAGCTACCTGCCCAACACCGCAACAGAAACCATGCGTATCAGTGGCCTCTGGGAAACGCTGCTGAGCAGGATAGGGGATGACGTGATGATGTATTTATTGGAACACTGTGCGATCTTTATGCTGGTTCCCCCTAGTAACTGTTACCAAGTCTGTGGGCAACCAATTTATGAACTTATTTCACAAAATGTAGAATCAGCCCCAGCGTTTGTTAAACAGCGGCTTTCAAAGCACAAACGTAGTAGCTTGCTTAAGTATGCCCAGAAAAGGCTAACGTTTCACAGAAAGAATCTTTCAAAGTCACGTCAGTCAAAACGCAGGCAAAGACTTGAAGCTAATGTCTCCAGCGTGAGAAATAAAACCAGCAATAATATACAAAGCCTAGGGTCCGCTGCTCTGGAAAAACAGAGTAGCTCCAATGCAGGTTTGTCAGCTACAGCACCATCCTTAAAAAGGAAGCTTGCTAGGGAGCAACTGGAAGTCACGGCTAAGAGAGCAAGATTAGAAGAGAGGGAGGAACAGGCTTGTAATACTGCTCCTAATGTAAACCAGAGCATTCCCAAGAGGTATGGAACCGGCTGTGTAGCATCACGTTCTGTAAGTCTGACTAAAGAAAAAAACATTTCTCAAAGAAGTAACAGTGATATGTCTCGTCCTTCTTTAGTTCACAATTCTCATCGCGGGAAGAAGTCTGTGGCAGACAAAAGCTCTTTCCTGCAAGGAGCTGAGAGTAACAGACATTTAAAGCCCAGCATTGAAATGCAAGCAGGATCCAGCAGGAAGGGAGTAGAGACACGCAGGCCTATACCTCGGTTGGATTGGATACCAATCGAACCGGCGGAAAGTAGTTCTTCAGGACACAAAAAGCAGGAAAGTCCCCTAGCTCATCTGGCAGAGGAGGTACCAAATAGGGTTTTGCCATCTACAATATACATTGACAGGAAGTTTCTGTATTCTCGCAGGTATTGGGGGGAACGTTTCCCGAAATCCTTCCTATTGAATCGCCTGAAGGGTAGCCAGGCAGGTGTAAAGCGGCTAATAGAAACGATATTCTTAAGCCAAAATCCATTTGGGCAAAAGCGCAACCAAGGTCTGCCACAGAAAAAACAGAGAAAGAAGAAGCTTCCCAAACGCTTCTGGAGAATGAGAAGTATATTTCAACAACTCTTAAAGAATCATGGAAAGTTCCCTTACGTAGCTTTCTTGAGACAAAATTGCCCTCTTCGGATATCTGACACCATTTTGGGAAAAGCCAAGCTGCTCAGTCGGGCACCTTTGCCTGGGCAAGCAGAGGCTCGCAAGCAAGCAGAACAGCTTGGGAAGGAGCCTGCTGAGCGTGTGGCAAGCAGCAGATGTGAATCTGGTCACACCAACGTGCCCAGCAGTGTACGCGCTCCTCTCGCAGCATCTGCGTGCGGGGAGCCGGGGGGTGAGGAGCAGATCCCTGCAGAGGCGTCTGATTCAGTCCTCAGGGAGCTTCTCAAGGAGCACTGCAGCCACTTCCAGGTGTACCTCTTTGTGAGGGAGTGCGTGGAGCGGGTGATCCCCACCGAGCTCTGGGGTTCAAACCATAACAAGCGCCGGTTCTTCAAGAACGTGAAAGCCTTCATTTCCATGGGGAAGTACGCTAAGCTTTCCTTGCAGGTGTTGATGTGGAAGATGAGAGTAAATGACTGCATGTGGCTTCGTCTGGCCAAAGGTATTTAACCTCGCAGAATTAAGGGGTGGGGGGTCGGGTGGCTGGTCAGGTCTAAGGTGCAGAGGGGAGGGCATTGAATCTGGGTGCAGAGTCGTTGGGTTCACTGCCAATAGCTGGAGCTGCAAGAGCAAACCTCATAGCACTTGCCATTAACTGATGGTGGAGGAATACTTATACCTGCCTTCTGTGTGCTGAAAACGTAAGTTTTCATTATTTTCGTTTGTGTTTAATTGGATGACAGTTTCAGACAGAAACTAGAATTTAGAACCAGGACCTTCAGCAAAACTCCTTCCCTTCTGCTCCCCAAATTACCATAACTGTCACCTAAGCATTAAGGAGCAAATGCAGTCTGCCTTTTCGTTAATATAAGTGATAAGAAAGTGCTAAAAGCAAATCCGGATGCCTGTAGAGTCACGTGTATCTCTGGGAGTAAACCATCATCCCACCGCGTTTTTTTTTTCTCCCTCACATCTACCTTGTGAAAAAGACGTGGGTATGGGACCTAGGCAATGCCTGTGGTTGCCAACCATCAGTTACCTTTCTAGAGCCCTCCTCTGGGAACAGGAGACCCTTATTAATCACAGCTTTCAGGTGGTGGTGCAGCTGTCATCAGGGCTGGCCACCTTCCCAGGAGGGTGGGAGTGCCAGCTGATTGCCCCGAGTTCTGTGTGAATCCCTCCTGTTCAGTCATCACAGGTGGTGAGAGGTAAATTTTGCTTCCCTGAGGAAGCCTTTCTGAAGCCAATGTCCTAGGACATAATTCTGGGCTGAAGCTGTGGTTCTGTGGTTGATTGCTGCGGGATCTCATGGATATTGTAATTTATTTCTTTTTACGTTTATTACATTCTGTTCTCCATCTGTGAAATGTGGAGTGCACTTCCTTAACTGCTACGTTTACATAATTTATTCCTACCTAGCAATATACTCGGATCCTGCAGCAACCAGGGATGAAAATGGTATTCCTTTTCAGAAAGATTCAGTCAGGTTCTGAAATTACTCCAGGTCCTTCGTAATGAAGGAGGAAAATACAGTCTGATATTTGAGACCTGATGTCAGAAGTCGGGGAGGTACACATCTATAAGAAACTGCTAATTCTCCAAATACACAGACACGGAAACTTTGGCTCAGAAACGTGCTTTTCAAAATGCTGAGGAGTTAAATACTTCAAAAGGGTTTTTACAGTAAAAAAGCATTGGGTTTGTAGTTACTTGGAATGCCTTAACTTTGAAAAAAATTAATACCATCTTACTCAGTGGTCTGGTTCCAGGAAAAGCAACACATAAGCCTAACTTTATTTATTTATTTTTTTTAACTACTCCCATGTGCCTGAAGTTTAAATGCACATTTAATTGCTTTGCTGCGTTGCAGGCATTTTTCTCTCCTAAAGAAGTGGTGGTGGTTTCTTGTAAATCATGACTACAGTTCAGGGAATTGACAGCTGCTGTCAAAACATCAGAAAGCTGGTGATGTAGTTCCAGTACAGCTATTTAACATGCTGATTTAATTTGTGTATTTTGTGGCCTGCACGTTATGACTTTTCAGTTGAATCTTCTAAGAGCCATAGAGTTCTTCATTGATGTTTTCTGGCTTCTGCTGAAGTGAACACTTTCATCTCTTTATGGCAGTTTTTTTTTAGGTGCCGTATATACATGAAAGTGTCTCCGCCCCGAAGAGCACAAAAATCAAGCAGGGTAGAGGGCTGGAAATTTATTTCCCTTTGTTAAGTTTCAGTCTTAATCCTCAGCTCTCTTGTGTCCAAATTTGGCTGTTTTTAACACATTTGTGCAGTAATCATGATTAGTGCTGTGCAGCTAATTGATGTTTCTGCAGAGTCTCTTTAACTATCCTGTTGCATTATGCCAAATTCTACTTTTAATTAGAAAAGTATCAGTGAGAAGTTGCAAAAATTCTGAATTTGTAGGGTAGAATTTTACTCTATACTTGGCCTGCCTGCATTTAGACATCACAAAAAAAAGCCTGTGGGCTTAAATTTGATAGCAGCTAGAAATGTTCTAGCCTCGTAATTTTCATGCCATGTAAATATTACGAGAGCTGACAGACTTACTCTGATTTTTTTTGACTGCAGCAATGTTTTATATAGGTTGTCTGAAATACCTCTTTCCCCAGCTCAGCCCAGTTTAACCCTCTCAATTATTCTTACGATATACCTAAGAATTCTAATTCTTTTGCATATTTATTAAATACATATATATATATATATTCTAATAGACTTTATTTCCATTTTATCCTTCCCTTCAAAATGATCCTGACATTGTGCATTAAAGATCTTGCACAAGCAATGAAAGTAAGTCTGCAGGCTGCTGGTAGCATGTATTTGTTTTATGTGCATCCATTTATCACTGCTAATTAGTTTCCATCTTTATTCATTAAGCTTGGGTCATGTTATTTAATACTAGTGCAAAATCAGAGCTGCATCTGTGGAGTTGTTCTTGCTTTTTTTTTTTTCCTTTCCATTAACCTCATGCTAAGAAATGAGCGTGTGTATGTTCTGTTTATTTTATTTATTTATTTATTTACTAATATAAGTAGTTATTTGCTATAACTACCTTTCAATCTTTTGTTGAAGGTAATCACTTTGTTCCTGCCTCTGAACACCTTTACCGTGAAGAAATTTTGGCTAAATTCCTATACTGGCTGATGGATACGTATGTTGTTCAGTTGCTCAGATCATTTTTCTATGTCACCGAGACCATGTTCCAGAAAAACATGCTCTTCTACTACCGAAAGTGTATTTGGGGCAAGTTACAGGACATTGGAATTAGGTAAAATTAGAAAACTAATCAAACTTTAATGAAATGTATGGAAGTCTCATGTTTTGCACTGTAAAGTTACAACTCTGCTTTTCCTTATTGCCCCTTTATCCTCCTCCCATTTGCTTAATTTTCCAAAGGAAGAATCGACCTGTATTGGTAATATGCATGGCCTGTAGATCCATAAATGTGTTTTGTGAGAAAACTTAGGCAAATTGGAATGTCTTTGGTAGGAGAACAGAGACCTTTGCAATGATAAAATCCATTATGAGAAGGATTTTGTTCTGGTAAGTCAAATTTTTACACCTTTTAACCATCAGTAAAGCATAGTGGCAGCATCCCAAAGTAACCTTGGGAAAGCTAATTTAAAAAACACAGAATTTTCTTTAACTGCTTCAATTAAAAAAATGAAATCTGCTGCAATACTCTGTCCATTATTTCAGACAGTAGCCTTATGGGGATTTTTTTTTTAAATTACTATAAGATTGAAGGGTTTAAAAGCTGCAGCTTCTTTTTTTTAGTGCAGCTGTGGAATTCCATGCTGCTTTTATTTGATCTTAAATGCGTGTGTGTGTGCTTTATTTAGCATCTTATTTAAGACCAAATCTTAAGCAATTGAATGAGAAAATAACGAAAATCAAAAGGCACCTTCAATGAACAGTATTATGTGTACATCTCCAGAGTTTACATCCCTCGGGATTTCATGGTAAATTGCTGGTGTCCAGGAGAGCTCTTGAACTGCTGGAAATGGGCGCACCTGATGCCTTGTGTTCTGCCATTTTAAATGGTGCAGCTTTTACATTTGTCTGTTGATCTCCAGTATTGTCTGTGTTTTTTGGTAATTTTTAATGCTTTTTACAATCTCCATGCTCCCTGAGGTTGACGCTGGTATCTCTCCCGTGCAACTGCCTTGCCTGTGTGTTTGCACTTCATGGGGCCCTGGAGCTGTTTGCAGTTACAGCCCATGTAAGCAAATTAAACAGCAGCAGCAGAACACAGTTTTCAACCTGGAATACTTTGTTTGTCCTGTCTTCAAACTAACAGCATTAGTGTTGTAATGAGTGGTTTATGTAGTTTTAATGTACTTTACAAGCTAATTTTTTTGTGTGTAAAGTGCCACCTAGCAATAAATCTTACGGGTTAGGTATAATGCTCTTTTTAATGGGGTGTATGGTTAAAAGAAAACGAGTAGTTTTGGTTTTAGCCCTTTCTTTCCGATCACCAATTTCCTCCCCCTCCCCAAAAAGAAACCCAGTGCATAAGGACAAGGTGCTCTGACCACAAGGGACCCTAATCTGTGTTGATCGTGCTTCTTCCTATTTCTGCCCTGAGTATTTCCACCATGCAGGAACCAGCACTTTCAGCACTCTGTTCTCAGAGCATGCTGTGTAACGTGAGGTTACTGATCCAGCTGAGTGCGTTCAGACAGGTGGCAAGCTGCCTGTTTCACATGGGAGGAGAAAATTTGGGATTTAGAGACGCTGGGAAACAGCTGTTCAGGGCTGCCTGTGTTGCCTTGACCATTTCTAGACTCTCTGGGCACCATCCCCTCATTCCCAAGCAGCATTTTCAGAGCTTCTGATGATTGAGTGCCACAGGCTGTTGAGCTGCTTCCATTTTCCCTGGAGGAAAGAGTATCTGGCTTCAGTTGTTTCCTTGATGACTGCTCTGCAGCTGTCTTGGTTCTTCCTCCTCTCCAGCTGGAGCTGCTCATGGTCAGATTGCTGTCAGGAGGCCAGGCGTAGCCACTGATGCCTTCCCACTTACTTTTGTCTTCCTTTGGAGGAGAGAGGATGGATGAAACAGACCAGGACTTCACTCATGGGTTTGCCTTTGCATTGCATTGTCTTCAGAGGACAAACCCCTAGCAGTGCTGTGAGGACAAACTAGGGATGGTTCAGTGGCCACTACATCAGTGCGTGTTCAAAATCACCAGCCCTGCCATAAATGCCATGAAATAAGCAGTGGGTGTTGATGAAGGCAAAATGACATCAAGCTCCACAACTGACCAGAGGCAGTAATGTTAAGATCTGTGAATAACTGGCCATGATCTTCACTTTCAGAGGAAATCATATTTTTAAGAGGTGGATTTTGTGGTGTGGTGTGTTTTTTGTTTTGTTTTGTTTTTTCTTCATTCTGGTGTCTTAAATGCAAAGGGATGAAGGTTTGATTTGGTCGTTTCTGTTGAACTGGTGTTGTTTATTTTATCTTAGTGATCTAGCTAATACTATCGTATGTACTCTCTGTACTTTGGGAATTTTATTCCAAGTTTGAATACAAATCCAAAACACTTGCTCAGCTTGCAGGACCAGGATGCCTCTATGTCCCCTTTGGCATGCACTGTATCACTTGGACCCCGACAGTCTTGAGCACCTGGCTTATATGTGGCTTGTGTTGGCGTGCACAAGAGAAAAATATTTGTGTGCTTCACCTGCATGCTTGGCTTCTCAGATGTCTCCTAGAGCATGCTTACCAGTTTTTCACCATCCATCCATCCATCCATCCATCCATCCATCCATCATCTTTTGTGATAGCATGGCATCCATTTGCTAAAGCAGCCTGTGGACTTATGTGAGATATGGAAAATATGAATGCAAATTTAGAGTTGCATCCTCTGCCTTTCAGGGATTTGAATTCTCATTTCACTTCCCAGGGGGGTGTCCTAACAACTGGGCTGTAGGGCTTTGTGAAATGGCACATCCTTTCCTTCTGAGCAATGCAAGCAGTGTAGGACACTTATCCAAGTCTTTTTTTGTGGCAGGTAGGGCACTTTAACCATCTTAAGTAAAAGCAAGGTTGTTGTGTCACCTCCTTTTCCTGCCTTACTGCATGGGAGGAGAGTATTGGTTTGGACTAAGCTACGCTGAGCTGTAAATCCTGAGGGGGTGGCTGTGAAGGGCAAGCACATTTCCCAGTAAGATAAATTTGTGACTTGGGAGTCTTCAGTTCTTTATTGTTTTCTGCTGGTTACTTTAGCTGATGCCTGCTCATCAGGTCAATTCTTTTGAATCCTGTTACCGTGTACCTAAAAGCCCTCATTTTTTTTATCTAGTATCTCAGTTCTCAGTATCTTTTAATAGGTAGTAGGTCTCCTAAATGTCAGGAGTAGAACAGCTCATTACACTGTCTAAGTCCTGCCATGGGTCTCTCTTTACATAGTATTAAAAAAGTCCGATTCAACTTGGTTTATATCTTTCAAGCTTTCGAAACCATGTAAAATGTCTGTCTGTAGTTTTATATTATACAAAAATCATAACGTTCAAATATACTTGCCTGATTTGTGGATAAATCTTTGTGTTAATTTAGGTGTGTTTATTTTTTTGTTACCTTAATCTTCTTCATGAAGAAATATATACTCTATTATTATATTACATTGTCATTAAGATAACCGTGGAACTGTTTGGAAATTCAGATTTCCATGGCAGTTTCTTTAGAAACTTGTGATTATCTTCTTAGTAAAATGCCTGGGTTCAGTTACCATTAAGAGATGAAACTTTTTAACTTTTATTGCATTTCCTATTGCTTACACTCAATGCGTATTTGTATTTTAGAAAGCATTTTTCCAAAGTGAAGCTACGTCCTTTAACTGCAGAGGAGATGGAAGCGATCCATCAAAAAAAATACCTTCCTATGGCGTCAAAGCTCCGTTTCATTCCCAAAGTCACTGGACTAAGACCCATCGTCAGAATGAGCGGTGTTGTTGAAGCACAAACGTTGAGCAAGGAAAGCAGAGCAAAGAAGGTGTTTATTTTTCTGATTTTTTTATGTGGATTTGTTAGATGTGAGTTGGTTTTTGCGTTGTCGTTAATATGAAACTAGTGGTGAACTGAGATGCTGAAATCAGAAGGACAGAATGTGCCTACCCATTGCAACTGAGCATAGCTTCTCCTTTCCCACTGCTTAATTTTCATTACCCTCCAACTCCAGAACTGCATACTTCTGCTTGTAAGCCTGCTGTAAGGAGACGAGTCTAGCAGAGTGGCGTGGCCTGCACAGTGAGCATGTCTTCTCTCTTTTCTTTCCATCTGTATCTCTCAGCTTGCTAACTGTGTCTGATTGTGGTGGATGTTGGCCATTCGTGGGGGTAGAAGGACAGAAAACTCAAAGATATTGTGTAAGGGTGAGGGACAGATGAGTCTGGCCTGTTGGGGTTTCCCTGAATGCTGATTGTGCATGTTGATGGCAGTTCACAAAATAACCCATTCAACAGGCCAGTTAACTGCAAGATGCAGTGGGAGCCCAATTCCACACTCTCCCATGACTTAATTAGTTGTTTTTCCTTAAGGCTGTGTCCCATTTAGAGCACAAGATGAAACACTGCTCAGATGGGTGAGAGTTCAGTGGCTACTTAGTACTCCTAGTTCAGTGTGTGATCCCAGACAGTGCTTTCAGGACAGCAACTAAAAGCTGTTCTGAAGTGGTTACTTTCATCATAGTCTTTCAGTGGCTATCACGCAGTCTGATTTCAGAGCATGCACACAGTTAATTTGGGAATGGCTGTAGTGCTGGAAAAGGTTCTGTTGCTCCTGTAACAGAATGGCATGAAGGATGACCCGAGACCTGAATGCACTTTTTTTTAAAAAAAAAAAAAAAAAAAAAGTTAAAAGTCAACCATGGTAGGTGGCCAAGTGGCTTCATAGGAAAACATCACGAAGCGTGGCTAATGATTTTCTGATTTTCATAAATCCAAGAAAGGCTGTAATAGTGTTATGTTGCTTCTGAGACAGAGACGGGCACAAAAAAAAAGTGTGTTGTGCAAAACATATTCAACAATTTGGGGCTTACAACCTACTGGAATTAGTGTGGGTTTTTTTTGTTTGTTTCTTTTTTTATCCAAAACTTTCATGGCTGCACAGTTTGTTTCTGTCATGGCCTCTTATCTTGCAGTCTGTTCCAGTTTTTCATCCTGTCCCATATCCAGCTATTCTCTGCTCTCCAGTTTTCTCCAGGCGCTTAAAGTGTAGGAGGAAGACCAGCCTCAGGTTCTTTCTATCTGACAGTGTTCCCGGCTTTGGAATTTGCAAACCAGTCTGGAATTGTAGGGATAGACTTTGCCAGCTTCCATAGCTCGGCACTGGAATGCGTCAAGATGAATTGTCAAGAGATAATCTTTCAAATATCCAGCAAATCAACTTCTGGCTCTTGGGCAGCTCTCAAACTTGGCTGCAAAAAAACGTGGTGAATTAAGTCCAGTTCTGTGAGTTTGTCCTCAGATCAGTGTAAATTTTGTTTTGGTTTAAGGGTTTTATGTAATGGCTTTTCATCCTTCTTCCCTTTCTGTTTGAATCTTTGTGTGTATGTATATATGTATTTCTATATATACGCACAGATACATAAATATTTAATGGGAAGCCTGAAGCACTGGGTGTGGGGAGGATTCTTAGTGATCTGTTCAGTTTGAGAGTATGTAATTTTTTTTACTGCATTCTGCAGATATTGTAGCAGACCCTCAGGCTTTGCAAAGATGTTGGTAGCTCTGTGGATTAGATTTGTTTTGGGAAGTTGCGAGACTGTGTGGAATTCCTACCAATATTAAAGCAAGAGGCCATTGTGAATACTGTGACTCCAAGTCTCTCAGGCCTCGTTCAGGCTAGGTTTTGAACTCTAAAGCCTCATTTGTCCTTTACTGATTTACCCACACGCACCCATATGGCCATCAGTTTAGTGAAAAGGTGTTAAAGCAACCATTTGGGACATGCTCATTAAGAAAGAAGGGAGGAGCTTCTCACCTGATAATTTGTTCTTGCTGCTTCTATTTATCTTTGAGCTACATCTCTACCCTTCTGGCTGTTTTTTCTTAGGAACACGCCCTATGCCAGAAAAGAGATAACAAAATTTCAGGAATCACTGAAATCCAGAATCACTGGATTCAGGAACGTATCTTAAATTTCAGCTGTCTTTTTTTTTTTTTTTTATGGACTAGTCAAAAATATTTAGCAAGATCAGCCAATGAATTAACATAACTACGTACCTTATGCAAAACAGTAAAGTTGGATCATGTTGTTCTGCAGTCAGTGACAGGATGTTCTGGTTTCAGTTAGAACAGAGTTAATTTTCTTCCTAGTGGCTGGTAGAATGCTGTGTTTTGGCTTAGGATGAGAAGAGTGCTGATAACACCCCGATGTTTTAATTGTTGCAGAGCAGTGCTTACACCAAGCCAAGGACATCTCAGCTTCTTGCTCTGTCCTGCCAACGAGCAGGCTGGGGGTGCAGTAAGAGCTGGGAGGGGACAGACCCAGGACAGGTGACCCAAACTAGCTTTAGCTGCCGGCCGGGTTAAACCACGACACAGGAGCACACTAAATATTTTTGGTGTGCTTTAGCTTTTCCAGCTTTTCACTGACACCTCTAATTGATTTTTTTCAGTGCAAAAGTAAATTTCTTCAGATGAATTGTTAAGCTTCCATATGTAGCAATTTCAGTACGTTTGTGTCATGATGACGATGCTACCATTGAGATTAAGAAACCTTTTATATTCTGTGTATGCAATTTGGAGGACTTCTATGTTCTAAACATTCATTAGCATGCAAGTGCGCAGGTTTTTGTTTTTTTTTTTTACTTTTTTTCATCTTAAATTAGTATTTCACTATTCCCATATCTGAGAGAGTTAAATTTTTGCTAAAGTACCCACATAAATTGTCTCCAAAGGCTCAACAGATGATGCAAACGGATTTAGCTTAAAGTCTTAGGCACATGTTCTTGTGGTGGTGGTGGTAACCTTCAGGAGAGAGAATGGATGATAATTAAGAAAAGTTACTTTAGAATTGGTGGTGGTTTTATTTGCTGAAATCCATTTATGTCCACGACTGTTAGACCTTGTTTTCCAGGAGTTAAGTACAGAAAAAAAAAAAGGGATGTTTTGGGGGATACTTTTAAATCCTAAGTCTGTTTTGTCACTTCCAAGTAGTTACTACGACTATATTCAGGCTTTCTGAAGACTGTATTTGACCAGAAAAGTTCAGTAAATACACAAATTCCCTCTCATTTCATCTAAATGAGAAATGTCTGTATTGCATGGAATTTAGAATTTTTCAACCCACTTCAGGGTGATTCTTTTTCATCTCTGTAGATGAATCACTACAACATGCAACTTAAAAATTTATTTAGTGTGTTAAATTATGAACGAACTATAAACACCAGTTACATCGGCTCTTCAGTGTTTGGGAGAGATGATATCTACAAGTCGTGGAAGACGTTTGTTAAAAAGGTTCTCAAATCAGATGGAGAAATTCCTCATTTCTACTATGTAAAGGTATGCCTTTTCTAATCCAGTATTCAACCTCATTTTATGAGTCAACTAGTGCAGATCTTTAACAACGGAGAATAGCTGTGATGTAAGTGCATAATTATTATTATTTTTATGTCAGTTTTTGTGCATACTTAATTGCTTGCTTTGTTTCTCCTGCAGTAGTGCTACACCCAGTGCTGTTTGCTTACCTCTATTCCTTTAATAAATTGTAAATTTTGATTATAATCCTAATTTGAAGACTGAGCCATTTATAACACAGACCTATGATAATATAGTGAGGCTTCTCTTCCAGGTGTCATGTCCTAAAACTATTTTCAGAAATTGTCTCATTAACTTTCAAATGAAAAAATCATCTTATTGACATACTTCTTTTGCATTTTTTTGCTTCTTCAGAAGGTTTTGAATTGTGAGAATGACAAGAAAGAGCAAAGTTAAGATTGCAACATGAGATTTAGAAGAGGCAAAACATCTAGGTTTTCAGCTTTCCAGGAGCCTATAAGATGTTATCTTCACGATTGTATGGAGAGGAAGGTTTCTTAAAATATCTAAACATATAAAAATGTTAGCAGTAAACTTCAGTTAAATGATTGAAAGCTAAGTGTAAGTTTTAGGGCTGTGTGTGCAACTTGCAGTATGTTACCTTTCATCTCCACTGGTATTTAATCACAAAAAAAGTGCTGTGCAGTACAGATGAGCGTAGGACCTGCTCTACCTTCTGCTAATAACAAGGATTATTCTGAAACTGATGGTTATCCATTGCAAGGGAAAACTCACTGATGGCTGAGGAAAGTATCTTCAGTTAAGAAATGTGTTTGCTTTGTCACACATTTGGAAATAATGATGTAATTTCACTCCTACATGTTGCTTTAGCCATGGTTGTATACTATAACAGTAACTTTTTTTTTTCCCCATACTATCACAGCATTTATGGTGATATTGGTGAATATGGAACATCAAATACGGAGCATAATGGAAGCTATTTCTTCTGTTTTAGGCCGATGTGTCCAGGGCTTTTGATAGCATTCCTCACGATAAACTTGTGGAAGTGATTTCACAGGTCTTAAAACCCGAGAAAAAAACTGTCTACTGCATACGGCGCTATGCAGTGGTTATGATCACTGGAAGTGGAAAAACCAGGAAGTTATATAAGAGACATGTATGACTTGCTACTTTCTTCTACATGCTGCTGTTAATGTTTCTGTCCAAAGAATATGTTTGTTTATAGCTTTTTTTTGTGTGTGTGTGTCTAAACTTGAAATAGGTAATTACTTCATAAAACATTTTAATACTGTTGGAAATTTTCTGGAGGGAATAAAACTGCTTTTTATGCTTCAGTGTTACTAAGAATAAATAAAGAAAAATGTGTTGTGGGAACAGAGGGACACGAGGGAGAAATTTTGTTTTAACAATAACAGATCTGTTAGATTAAAACAATGCAGTAAGAGCCAGGTCTTTGATTTTCACTGAATACATTCTGTCTGCTAATGAATCTCCTCTTTTGCTTTTGTCATTTATTTATTTAATATACAGGTTTCTACTTTCAAGGATTTTATGCCAGACATGAAGCAGTTTGTGTCCCGGCTTCATGAGAGTACCTCATTGCGAGATGCAATAATAGTTGAACAGGTAAAGATTAGGAGGCTTCTGTTCATCTGAAAGGGAAAGCTACAGAAGTAGCAGAGGAGCATTTAGGGTTCCTTTTTGTTTGCTTGTTTAAATGAATGTACATATTATGTGGTGACATGACCTGTCTTGTAGTTACCAAGCACTCTCCACAGAAAAATTCGATGTTTCCAACAGGCTTTCAGTGTAAGTGATGCCTGAGGCAAGAACCCTGACAAAATGTCATTCTGGACTTCTCCCGGATTTTCTCATTTCTGTCCTATTCTGTTCTATGTAAACCATCGTTTTTTTTTTTTTTTTCTTTCCTATTGAATTTCATTTCTTGTTGCAAGAGTTTTCAAATGAAGTAAAGAAAGGCTTCAGTGCATGCATTGTCCAAAATGTACAGAAATAAACTGAAAAGTGTATTCTAAGCTAAGCAACTAAGGGAATAGATATGGCACCCTAAATAGCAAACTTCACTTAACAGAAAAATGACTTTAAAAAATCAGCTTATTTTAAAGAGCCCCTTTAAAATAAGGGGCTCATCCTGAGCCCTAGATGAGTAGACTGTTTTCTTCCTCACAGGCTACTCTGTCAAATTTTTCCTCACTTGCCAGTGGAGAATTATGAAGTAATTAATGCTTCTAACATACAAGTAAAATGGTAGTATACAATCTATGTAGGGCTAGAGTGTACAGTGTGAGTGGTGCACATTTTCAAGATCCTGCAAAATACAGAGAGAGCCTAATGAGTACGTGGATGAAAATGAAAACCAGCTGTATGCATGATGTGTATTTTGTTTCGTTCTCCTTCCAGTGGACATCTAAATTAGATGTTAGGTATTAAATGAACAGCAGCTGTCTTCTTCATATGTGTGTGTGAGATTTAAAAAATAAAAAAGTGTTAAGAGAAAAATGCCATGCCAGCATGGATCTCCATGCCCTGAATACATTGTGATAGCATTTCAATACGGTGTTCTCACATAACTTTCAAAAACTGGGTGCATTTGTCAGATGATTAATCTATGCACATAGGGAGTTGTTTTGCTTTAGTTCTTGTGCAATCATTGTTAAAGGGATCTAAATCATTGTTAAAGTGCTCTAAATGAAGCTTTTACTACATGTTTTTAACACAGAAAGCTTCATAAATACTGAGTTAGCTGTCATGCATGGATCATTGCTAATGTTGGGCAAAGGATTTATTTTGCAGCAGAACTGGCAAGTGAGTTTATCAGTAGTTGAGGAATCAAAAAGAACAGGGCAGTTCTTTTGATCCTCTGGATAGGAAGTGACTAAAAGAGGGAGGTATATATTGCTGTAATACAGTACAACAATAAACACTTTAAAAAGTGTTTTAGATGTTATATTCGACTACTTCCCAAGTAACACCAATCAAAACCGCTTTTCTCCTAAAGAAAACCAACTAAAACCTCCATCGTTCATCTATTGGATGTGAGTGGCTTTTTAGGGTGTATATTTAGATTTTTATTTTAGGCGTTTGCTTTGTTTCTTACCCTAGAGATTTTAACTAGACTATTACAGCCTAACTTTTCAGGAAGGTTAATATGCATCTTTTCAGTTTATACTATATTTTTAGTTTCAGCATATTTCTAAAGTACAAATCTTGTTTTGTTTTGTCCCATTTCTAGAGCTTAACTTTCAATGAGACAAGTGCCAGTCTATTTAATTTTTTTCTTCAAATGCTAAATAATAACATCCTGGAAATTGAGCGCAGGTAAGAAAAAAATAGTTTAAAGAGTAAGTGTTGTTGTTGTTGTTTTTCTGCTAAATGGGATAGCTTTAACTGAGTCAGGGAATTTTTAATAGCTGTCTTTTAAAGATTTTTATTTCGTGTTAATTTGAAATCTATTTATCAATTTAATTTAAGCTTTATAAAAGCAGGAAGGGTTTGGACTCACTTATATTTGAATAAAATTTGTCTTTCCCACGTGGATGATGTTATTATACAAAGAATGCGTCATTCTGTTGATCCATAACCTTCATTTAAATCTGCAGATATAGTTCAAAAGAAAAATACTTTTAAAAAAAAGTTGAGATCCACAGAGGTGACCAGAAGGAAGGGAACATCCAAGCAATCATGCAAAAGCATTGTTAGTCCTTTCCCTGTAGTGCAAAATAAAACCTTTTCTGCATGGCCTTGCTATTTGGCAAGTTGCAATAAAAATGCAAAGTAAGAACGACAAGAACTAAAACATCTGGCAACTCCAAAATTAGGAGTTGGGTGTTATTACAGAGGGGGGATGTAATGCAGGTTTCTTGTGTTCCTAGAAATGCTGATCTGGTGTTCACATTTTGCCTCTAGGTGGCAAATGTGTACCAAGTCTTGAAACCAAGTGCTAATATTTTTATTTCTAAACTCGGAGTGAGATATATTAGGATGAATAGCTTCTTCCTTTTGAAAGACAAACTTTAGAATAGTTAAACTCTCAGGATAGAGGGAAAGGGGAAAAAAAGGTTTCAAGGATGCAAATAGAAGAGCATTTGTAAATTTTTCTAGCATTAACTGCCTGACAAGTTAAACGAGGAGATAAATGTGGTTTACAGTAAAGGTCAAAAAACTAGCTGGGATGCAGGTAACCAGTTCATATGCTTTATTGGGCTAAACCATCAGGAATTTTCCTAAAAGTAAAGAGATTTATTTATAAAATACAATACATATATACATGTATACACACACACACAAAGAATCTTTTCCATGGCCAGATCATGCTATGCTGGTATAAGTCAAGAATAAGCACCTCAAACAGCCTGACTTTAATTATATCATATAGTTTAAACATTCTTATTCTGACTTCTGTGTCTGAAAGAACTTTTTAAAGAAAACTTAGCAGGCTTTGATAGTGATAAACACTTATTTTTAAATTCAATTGAGATGTCTATTGCTTGTAAGAAAAGCTAGAACTTCTCCATATCAAAATCTACCAGAATTTAATTCCTGTTGTAGGTGTACATTGAGCTTCAGTCTGTGGATTTTTAGTGAGTACTTACTAAGAGCTGTTTGGATAATAATTAAAAATATAGTTTGAAAGATTTGTACAAGAAAAGTAAAGTACACAACAAGAATGTTTGTTTTGAAGCTATGAAATAAATGACAAAAAGAGTTAAAAAGCTTAGATGAGGTGTGGCACCGCAGCTTCTTTTTATAAAGGAGAAAAGGCTTTGTGGTTTGAGATCAGTTGTAAATTCCTTTCATTTAATGACAATTGTCTACTGGACTTTGTTAATAAGAAAGAAAAATGTGCTTTAGTTGGTTTTTGTTTGTTTTCCTACTGCTAAACTTAACTTTTAGAGCCATATCTAGATTCTTAGAGGAAAGAAAAAAAAAATTAGGTCAGGTTAACTAACAAGCTTTCAGCATATTTATTATTGAAATATATGTTATACTTGAAAAAAATAATGTTTAATGGCTATTGAAATCTTTTTGTTGCATGTTCTGATTCTTTTTTTTTTCTTTTATTCTTTTGTAGTTACTACTTACAGTGCTCTGGAATTCCACAGGGCTCCCTTTTATCAACCTTGCTTTGTAGCTTGTGCTATGGAGACATGGAAAACAAATTATTCAGTGGGGTACAGAAGGATGGGTAGGAAGATTTGGATGCTCTTTGTATGCTCTGTTCTAGTAGCGCATAATGTACAGTGTGTATATATGCTACACATTTTCTCTCAAGTTTAATTTTGAATTTCAAGGATTTCCAGCTCCATCAGGAGTGTGGTGCACATAAAGATCTGTGCTGCTTTGGTGTAATTGCTGCTGTTTTGTGGGGGAATTTTTGTGTTTATTCATAAGATTGGAAAGGAAAGAGGTGAAAAAAGTTTTCCTAGATCTGTGGGTGGGAGACTTATAAAGAGCACAGCATTTAGGAATGGTGTAAAGGCACCTTGTTAGAAGCCCCTGTGTGGCTCTTAGTACATCCAGTCTGTGCTGGAAATTCCTGTCATGTTTCATGTAGCTTGCCCATTTGCTTTCTTTTTTTTATATTTTTTTTTTTTTTTAGGGAAGGAGCAAAACTGAGAATTTCTTTATAAGGTCTGCTTTTGGAAATCATATTAACCTCTATGTTTGTATTAATTAAAATGGGCAAATAATTTCTCTGAAGAGTACAACAGATTTGGAAGGATTACATATCCAAAACTTTAATGCCATTTTCTTCTTGATTGCAGAGTCCTGATCCGTCTCATTGATGACTTTTTGCTGGTTACACCACATTTAACGCATGCAAGAACTTTTCTAAGGTATGCTATTAATGACATTCTTTAAAGTAATAAGCATTAACATCTTATGGGTCGTTCACATTGATCTCCTTTATACATGCCTGTACATATAGGTATATTTTTGGTCTTTTTTTGTTGATTTAACTAAAAACCTGTTGCAGTTCAAATGGTTGGAGATTTCTACTGGGATTTTAATTCTGGACCTAGCTGCTGACTGAAGGAACTTAAGAAAATCTTCGCATCTGCAGTGCAGTCAGTTGCTTCCTGCTTTTCATAGTCAGAAGGATGCAGCTTTGTGATCACCTGTAAGGCGATGGGGGAAATCGCAGGTACCAATTGCTACTACAACGGTGCACCGACAGCAATATCGCACCAACCGAATCTCCCTGATTCCCATCCATGAGTTGGTTCACCGACTGGAGAGTCAGGGAGTAATCAGCAAGACTCGCTCACCCTTTAATAGTCCTATATGGCCAGTACGAAAGTCTAATGGCGAGTGGAGGCTAACAGTGGACTATCGAGGCCTGAATGAAGTCACGCCACCACTGAGTGCTGCAGTGCCGGACATGCTAGAACTTCAGTACAAACTAGAGTCAAAGGCAGCCAAGTGGTACGCCACAATTGATATTGCTAATGCATTTTTCTCCATCCCTTTGGCAGCAGCATGCAGGCCGCAGTTTGCTTTCACTTGGAGGGGCATCCAATACACCTGGAATCGGCTGCCCCAGGGGTGGAAACACAGCCCTACCATTTGCCATGGACTGATCCAGTCTGCACTGGAGCAAGGGGGAGCCCCTGAGCACCTTCAGTACATTGACGACATCCTCGTGTGGGGCAACACAGCAGAAGTTTTTGAGAAAGGGAAGAAAATAATCCAAATTCTCCTGAAAGCTGGTTTTGCCATTAAACAGAGCAAGGTCAAGGGGCCTGCACAGGAAATCCAGTTCTTGGGGGTAAAATGGCAGGATGGACGTCGCCATATTCCAATGGATGTGATCAATAAAATAACAGCAATGTCTCCGCCAACTAGCAAAAAAGAAACGCAAGCTTTCCTAGGCCTCGTGGGATTCTGGAGAATGCATGTGCCCGGCTATAGTCAGCTTGTGAATCCTCTATATCGAGTGACTCGAAAGAGAAACTATTTTGAGTGGGGCCCTGAGCAACAACAGGCATTTGAACAAATCAAACACGAAATAGCTCGTGCAGTAGCCCTTGGGCCTGTCCGTACTGGACCAGCTGTGCAAAATATACTGTACACTGCAGCTGGGGAGCATGGCCTCACCTGGAGCCTTTGGCAGAAAACTCCAGAAGAAACTCGAGGCCGACCTCTGGGCTTCTGGAGTTGGGGCTATCGAGGATCAGAAGCCAATTACACCCCAACTGAAAAAGAAATACAGCATATGAGGGTGTTCGAGCTGCTTCAGAAGTTGTGGGTACAGAGGCACAGCTCCTCTTGGCACCGCGGCTACCTGTGTTACATTGGATGTTCAAAGAGAAAATTCCCACTACACACCATGCAACTGATGCTACATGGAGTAAGTGGATAGCGCTAATTACACAGCGGGCTCGAATGGGAAAACCCAATTGCCCAGGAATCCTGGAAGAGATTATGGACTGGCCGGAAGGCAGCGATTTCGGAGTGCCAACAGAAGAGGTAACCCGTGCTGAAGAGGCACCACCATACAATGAGTTGCCAGAAGACAGAAAGCGGTATGCGTTGTTTACTGACGGATCCTGCCGTGTGATAGGGAGCCATCGGAAATGGAAAGCTGCTGTGTGGAATCCCATGTGACGAGTTGTGGAGGCCATGGAAGGGGAAGGTGAGTCGAGTCAGTATGCAGAAGTAAAAGCCATACAACTAGCCCTAGATATCGCTGAAAGAGAAAATTGGCCAGTGTTGTATCTTTATACTGACTCATGGATGGTGGCAAATGCTCTGTGGGGGTGGCTGCAGCAATGGAAAGAGAGCAACTGGCAGCGCAGAGGTAAACCTATCTGTGCTGCTACCCTGTGGCAAGATATTGCTGCCTGGGTAGAAAACCTGGATGTTAAAGTACGTCATGTAGATGCCTACATGCCCAAGAGTCGCGCTACTGTAGAACATCGGAACAATGAAGAAGAGGATAGAGCTTCGAAAATTGAAGTGGCTCAGGTGGACCTAGACTGGGAAACGTAAGGGTGAGCTGTGTGTAGCTCGATGGGCCCAGGAAACATCAGGACATCTGGGGAGGGATGCCACTTACAGATGGGCTCGTGATCGAGGGGTGGACTTGACCATTGAGGCCATCACACAGGTTACCCATGAGTGTGAGACCTGTGCTGCAATCAAGAAAGCCGTGAAGGTAAAATCTCCCTGGAACAGGGGGAGATGGCTAGGGTTTCAATATGGTGAGGCCTGGCAAATTGACTATATTGGACCACTTCCAAAAACCCGCCAAGGCAAACGGTACATACTCACCATGGTAGAAGCAACTACTGGGTGGCTGCAAACATACCCTGTAAACCATGCCACAGCCCGAAACACTATCTTGGGCCTGGAAAGACAAGTATTGTGGCGTCATGGTACACCAGAGAGAATTGAGTCTGACAACGGGAGTCATTTCCGAAACAATCTTGTTACCTCCTGGGCAAAGAGGCATGGTATTGAGTGGGTGTACCACATCACTTATCACCCACAAGCCTCTGGGAAGGCTGAGAGGTACAATGGACTGTTAAAGACTATGTTACAAGCATTAGGTGCTGGGACATGGAAACAATGGGACGCAAATCTACCAGAGGCCACTTGGCTAGTTAACAATAGGGGGTCTGACAGCCATGCTGGTCCTGCCGAAACAAAACCCCTACACACTGTGAAAGGAGCTAAAGTTCCCGTAGTGCATGTAGGAAGGTGGATGGGGAAGGCACTGTGGGTTGCTCCTGCCTCGGGAAAAGGCAAACCCACTCGTGGGATTGTCTTCGCCCAAGGACCAGGGTATACCTGGTGGGTCATGCAAAAGAATGGGGATATCAAGTGTGTGCCTCAAGGAGATTTGACATTGAGAGAAAACTAATCTGTAATCTAAGTTATATGTTGTAGGAAGATGCTGTAGGATCAATGACAGGTCAATGTTGCAAGGAGCTGGGCAGTGCAACAAGGACTTGAGCTAAGCTGGTGCTCGTGTCCAGACATCCAACTCCACCTGCCTTGAGTGGCCACTTTGGCAGATGAAGACCTAATCATCAACAGTTCTTATGAACATTTTCTAAGAAAGACCTATGGAATGAGAAGATACATCTGCCTATTAATTCTGTCCTGTTAAATCCTTGTCCTATTTAAGGACAAGGATTATTCATGTCCTGTTTAAGGACAAGGAATAATGATGAGGATGCTTGTATGCTAAAGTATGGGGATCTGAGTGTGACACAAATGTTATAGAATAAGGGGTGGAGGTTGTAACGGGTCTGGCTGGAATGTTAACTTTCCTGGCAGCAGCCCATACAGTGCTGCACTCTGTACTTGTAGCTGGAACAGCAGTGTTATCACACCAGTGTTGTGTCTACTGCTGAGCAGCAGTGGCACAGTATTGGGCTTTTCTCTAACCCTCCTAGGGGATGGGCAAAAAGTGAGGAGAGAAACATCAGTAGGGCAGCTGACCTAAACCAATCAAAGGGATATTCCATACCATGTGGTGTCACACTCAGCAATAAAAGGGGGAAACAGGAAGAAGAGGGGAGGGGTGGGCTCTCGTTGGGAAAACGTTGGTCCTCCTCTCAACACCGGCTGCGTGCGTTGAGGCCTTGCTTCAAGGACGTGGTCAATCATCTCTCATTTGTGGGAAGTAGAGAGTAATTTCTTTCCTCTGCACTTCCATATAGCCTTCATTTATTTTGTTTGTTTGTTTTCCTCCCTTCTTTTTATTTTCCCTTTTCCCCTCCCTTTTCCCCTTTCCCTTTTTATTTCCCCTTAGTTAAATTGTTTAGTTCATGGTAGTCTTTATTTAATTATTATAATTATTTCCGTTTAATTAAGTTATCCTTATCTCAACCCGTGAGTTGTTCTTTGCTTTACTTCTCCCCCTCCTCATCTAAAGGAGGGGGAGTGAGAGCGGTTGTGGGGTTTAGCTGCCCAGCACGGTAAAACCACCACAGCTGGTCATGTTTCTCTTTATTCTTGGCTTCCTGTCCTTTCATGCAAGGCTGTTTGCATCATGCTGGGGGGATTTGTTTGTAGATTTTTTTGGTTTTGTTTGTTTTTTTCTTTGTCAGGGCTTAGGCTAACTGCCTGTATTCGTTTTAGGACTCTAGCAATGGGCATTCCTGAGTATGGCTTTTTGATAAACCCCAAAAAGACAGTGGTGAATTTTTCTGTTGACGATATCCCAGAATGTTCCGAATTTAAACAGCTGCCAAACTGTCGTTTGATCCCATGGTGTGGCTTATTATTGGATACACAGACACTTGAGGTTTACTGCGATTACTCCAGGTAAATAGTTGTATATTCGAGTATCAGTGTCTTATACACAGTGCAAGAAATACGGGAGTGTGTTGTGAGTAGTGTAGTTGAATTCACTGCAAAATAAACTTTACAATTCTGTTTCTTATACAACAGCTTAAATGTTTTATTTTGCTGTACAGCCTGTTACTTTCTTCATTCCATCCTGGTGGAATGCATGTAAAAAGTAACCTCATCGAATGCGATGCAGCTCTCCAGCGGACAGAAGTCATACACCGTATGGTGACTGCATGGTTTCTGAGAAATTCTGTTTGATCACCTCAGTTCAGCTTCTTTCACCATTATGCACGAGCACACTTAGTGTTCTGGACTTCTGATATTTTATGTACCTTACTAAAAATAGTAGTATTACATGAACTACATGATTGATTGTGACCAATTTTTTATACACCAGAGGGATAAGTAATCCTTTCAGCACCAGAACGTTTTTTCCTCTGATGTATTTCAGATGTTAGTGTAAGAGAGAAGTAACCTGTCTTTAAACTGGCGACCTTGAGTATATACACGAGGAAGTCTGACTGAACCAGCATAAAACTCAGGATGGGAGAATGTTTGCTGCTGAAAAGCTCTATAGACCATTTTTACAGACTGCTGGTGTTAGACATTTCTTAAAGATGGACAGTAGTAAAGAGCTGTTTAAACTGAATGATAATATTGTTATGATGTTGACCGTTTTTAATATAAACAGCCTGTGAATATGCTTAAGTGAGGAATTAAGAGGACGTTTTTCATTGCCCAAGTGGTGAAGTTCTTCAGTAGTCTTCCAAAAAGTTTAACAGGATACTGAAGCTGTTTCTTAGAAAGGTCTCCTTGGTTTTGATAAGCTCAACATAAGTAAGCGGAACACAGGTTGTTGGGCAAAGGTAAACTGAGCCAGCTTCCAGCCTAAACTCTGGTATTTCATGGATCACCGAGTATTACCTGGTTATTGCTGTAGTCAGTAATAATGGTGTGGCTAGACCACGTCTTTTAGAAATAAAACCAGTTTAAAAAACCAGTTTAACAAACAACCCATGACCCTTAATTGATTTTTATTTTAAATAACAAGGCAATTTTTTCTTCACTGAAGTAATTCCCTAGATAATAGACTTAATGCCACAATGTCCAGTCTGTTTCTAGTTTGGATTTTGTTATAGTCATCCTTTTGCGGTTGGCTCATTGATTACCCGACAATTTCTGTAAGATGAGAAGTTAAATGAGTCTCATTTCACAGAATTTAATTTAGTCTGTTAGCCTATGGAGTCTAATTATTTTCTCTTTTTTTCTAGCTATTCCTGTACTTCTATCAGATCAAGTCTTTCCTTCAATTCAAACAGAACAGCTGGGAAAAACATGAAACACAAATTGCTTGCAGTCCTTAAACTGAAATGCCATGGCTTGTTTCTCGATTTACAGGTGGGACTATAGAAGTGAATGTTTGGAAATATTTTCATCAGTGATAAAGACCATTAAAGTGCTTTGAGTTCTGACCCAAGAGTTGATTTTGAAAGATTATACACGTAATTTGGAAGTCTTGGAATCATCTAACATATGGGGTCTCAGTACCTTCCAGAACTGAGCGCTCTGTGCTGAGGCTGTTGTTGCTTAAGTACATCATAAACATTATGGAAGTGTATTGCATAAAATGTTTTCCTCTAGATTTCTGTCATCTTTTGCTATTGAACAAATAATACGGTAACACAAAAATATTCCCATGGCTCTATTTCTGTTCTGTTCTAGATCAATAGCCTTAAAACAGTTTTCATTAACGTCTACAAGATATTTTTACTTCAGGCTTACAGGTAGGTCGCTGTGTTTTGTGAATGTTTCTTGACACCCTCCTGACACATAGAGGAGCTATGGACTAGCAAAATGTATGCCATGAAAATGTGCAGTGGTAAATGTAGTAGTAGGTCACACTATTCTTGTCTCAGGACTGTTCTTACATAATATAAGATTCAGGTAGAGGATTATATTTGTATGCGTGTTTAAGTGACATTTCACTAAATGAGTTTTCAGTGTCCCAGGATATTTACAGCTGATCTCAAGAAGAACAGTTTGTTTTGCCCCAGGAAGATGATAAGAAGCCATATTACTTATAAACCAATTTATATTTAGAACTTCTTATCTGTGAAAATCATACTGAACTTCGACCTATATAGCTCTGCCTTAAGTGAAGTTTCGTCCTTACAAGTTAATTGCAGTTTCTTAGATGTTGATAATGCCTTAATTACTTCTTAGCTGATAAAAATGTTGTTGGCTTTTGTGAGCTTTTCTTGACTGGCAGAGGAAATGAATGCTTTGAACTAGGATGAAGGGAAAGAAATCACAATTGATAAGCAGGTTGGGAGAAAACAGTCATCTCTGTGTGTCAAAAACTTTTCAGTGGCTGCTCCAACTGAGATAGGAGAATCCCTGGACTAAAAAGTAGCATAAAGATCAAGTAGTGAAGTAGTGCCCTGCTTCACAGGCTTAAATCCCTTTATTTAGACTCTTTCTGGTGGATGCTTATGTTGTTGCCATGAGATCGTTATGCTCTAAATCTTTTTTTTTTTTTGGTTAAACACAACCCTGTTGGTGACAACAGGAGGTAATAGGCTTGTGTTTATACTGTTTTCTGATTGAATTTAAGCCTGTTATCGCTTCTGAATGCCAAACAATGAAAAAGTCAGTTTCTTGTTTCCTCTGATTTGTGACTGAAGAGTTAGTCCATTAAGAATTATTGTTCATTGTTTTACCACACACAAAAAAAAAAAGAAGAGGTGTTTCTCTCTTCACAAACATGTTGCTCTTTTGCTAGGCTTGTACTTGTTAGGAAGTGACACTTTAGTTTTGTTCTTAAAGACAGCTTGGTCTGCATTACCCCCCCATCCATATCATTATTATGTCCAAGACGTGTAATAGGGCTTATCTTGTGAAGTAATACTTTAAAATCTTTTTAACACTTCTGTTTTGACTGATACAAGATTTTCTAAGCTGTTGCACATGATTAAAGTTAATTCTGTTTGCTGTTATGGTGACAAACTAACAAAGGTCTTTACCTTAGTATACCTTTGCAAAACCATCTGCCATTCTAACAGTGTGGCACAGTGCAGTTCATCCTTTAAATATTTGCAAGTAAACACTTCAAATCCTAAGCATTTGAGGATTTCTTTTGCTGTGTTAATTTAATAAATTACCTGAGTATATACATTGTTGAGTAATTCCAAAAAGATAAGCTGTTGTATTTATTCAAAATATTCCATGTAGGCCAACGGTTTTAAAATATGCCCAAACTAAGGGGTAAGGGAGCAATACAATTAATTTCCATAGAATTAATTTCAAAATAGACAAGTGTGAGTATACTGATCTATGGTACACTAAATCATTTGGAAGTCTGTTTTCGTGAAGAACAGAATTTGGTGGTGGTGGTTTTGTTTTTCCTTCCTCCCCTTCCTCTCTCAAATTGTGTGTGTGTTCACTGGCAGAGTGATTTGTGGTAGTGGAACTGGTGAGGAAGTGAGTTTAACTTTTCCTCCACATAAGACAATCATTGTGTTGAGAAGATAATTCTGTTACTGAAAGAGGTGACTTAACCTCTTGTTTCAGCACAGAATTTACAAACAAACATCTTAAGCATGTGACACTCCAGGGATTTGTATATAGGAGATGTTTCATATGCTAACAATGTTGGTTTGGCTAAAGGCCATTTGCTGCTTTTAAATGTTGTATAGTGCCTAAGGTACATGGTCATAATTTCATTTGAAATTGGAAATGACTTGTGATTAAACAGGCTGTTTTTGCAAACAGGTTCCATGCCTGTGTTATTCAACTTCCATTCAACCAGAAAGTTAGGAACAATCCTGATTTCTTCCTCAGAGTCATCGCTGAGAATGCATCGTGCTGCTATTCTATGCTAAAAGCTAAAAATCCAGGTACGGTATGTTAATTGCAGTGAAGTGGCTTATTGTTTTTAAAGATAAATAAATAGCCTTGAATGTGTATCCTGGTCGTTTCATTCTGAGATAAAGATCAATAGCGAAAAATATATAGTGCATAATAGGGATCACAAAACATTTTTTTTTTAACTACGCTTTCTAAAGATAATAAATTCTTTCAGTTTTTAGTCCTCTGCTGACCTAGCACACTTCATTGACTGCATGTGCTTTTAGTAAATAAACAACAACAACAAAACTTTCTTTTTATAGAAAGAAGGGGGAGGGTCAGACATATTTCTGAATACACATAATTTTCAGTATCTTCCTGTTCTGTCTCTAGGGTTTACTTTAGGTAACAGAGGTGCATCTGGCATGTTCCCTTCTGAGGCAGCAGAGTGGCTCTGCTATCATGCCTTCACTGTCAAACTGTCAAACCACAAAGTTGTTTACAAATGCTTGCTTAAGCCCCTGAAGTTCTGTAAGTATTCCGTTGTTTTTACAGTTTAAATGTGGTTGATTAATTGTACTAAAACTTGTGATCTAATGGATTTTTAAGTTTTCTTATAGCAAAATGTTGTTCTAAAATGCACAGTAACAAGCTTGCTGATCTTAATGAAATCTATTACTTTTAAATATGCAGGTTATTTTGGTATGTTTTTGTTACGATGTTCTAGAGCCTTAAGGGGCAGCTGCTGTTACTTGGTGCCCATCGAGTTTGTACAGTTCAAAAATCTTAATACGACTGGGTAGATCTTATTCTCAGCAGGCTTAATTAAATGAAATACAAAGGTTCAGATTTATTTATTTATTTTTTTAAATGTAGATTAACTCCAACAAAATTTACTCTCATGATGTAAACTCTTACCCCTAAAAAGGTCACTGGGGATGCTTTAAAACAGAAGCACTTGCTGTGCTCTGTCACATGGTCACAGTGCTGGCAAATCTCTGACCCTTTACATGGTGAAAGAAGTTGTCTCTGTGCCTGGCCTCTGAGCAACTCCATCTCCTTGACTAGTTCTGTAGCCTGTACCCAGGTGAGCCACAGAAATAATGCAACTTTCAATTCTAAGATATTAAAAGTGAACATCAGAAGCTTTTTGTGAAGCAGTCAGTACTGCAGGTACAGCCACTGCTCCAGACCATCTCAGCACTGACTATAATTCTCACTCTAAGACATTGCTTGGGCATTTCCTTCCTGTATCAAAGACCTGTGGGGAAGCCTGAATGCACACAGGCTTGGTTTTGGTGGAACAATGTGACAAAGAAGAAACTGGAACGTTCACAGGAAACAAGCTGATGGCTGGGACTGTACCTGGCATGTTCCTGGCAGCTATTGATGTCTCCTCTGCACTCTGTTTGGAGCAGTTCTAACCTAAGAAGGGAAAGCTCACCATCTATCACCATCACTCCTCTGGCAGTGAGAATTGCCCTTGCAGAAATTAAATGACCTTATTTCTTAAATTCCTGGAGAGAGCTATTTAATGTACTTGCTGAGTGTTGTGGAGGCGGAGCAGGAAAGGTTCAAAGGCAAGTGGAAAGTTAGGGATGGCATTCTTAAGAGTAATTTCCACCTGTTCTTCCATAAATCTGACATTCTCCAAGGCTGAACCTGTTTTTCACATCCTTAATGTCAAAACAACTCTGTATCTACAAGGCACAGTTTCTTTTGGAAATACCAGACTTTAAGTATGCTGCTGAAAGGGTTCAGAGATTTTTTCCAAATAGCTTCCTAAACAGATAGTGGGTTGTGAGCTGGTTTTACTATGAACCTTGTAAGATGGAAACTTGCTGTGATCAGTCAGCAGATCACTGGGGCCCAGGTAACTTGTCTGCCAACTCTGAGGAGTCTCCCTTTGCTTATAGCCCCCTGGGGTCTTGCCTGTTCTTCCAGTAGCCCTGTTCCACCTTCTAAGCAGCAAGGGTTTGTACACTGCTTGGTGAAACACTTCTGTAGTTGCTGTTTATATGAAAAGCCCTCAGAAGAGCTACTGCGTAACTGGGCAGGAGGGCTGCTGTTTGGGGGTCAGCTTGTCATGCAGCTTGAATACTTCCGTACCAGTGACTGCAAATTGAGTGGTGCTTTGACCAGGTATTTATTTGCTTCCCACCTTCCTTCTCCCGTCCTTGAAGAGCAGGTTGAGGTTTCAAACTTTTTTTTTTAAATAATTGAGAAGGCACCCGATGATGAGTAGTAGGGAGGGTGAGGCATCAGCGTGTTGGTACTGCAAAGGTGTACAAAGATGCCTTGTGATCTGTGGTGATAAGGCATAGCTTAATCTTGATGTGAATGTACATCTTTATCTCTTTGTCTCTGAGAACTCTGATCATAGGTTAAAGGCTTGTTTTTCACTCACCTGAGTGTACATGTTGTTTATATTTCTATACTTTTCCAAATGAGTTTATTAAGATACTGAATGTCCTGGAACCCACTAAAAATCCACTTGAAAAGACATTGATGGGTAGCTTTCTGCTCAAGTCTCACAGGTTAGTTTTGTTTTGCCTACATCAGATTTATTTCTGCGTAACGTTGTTATTGTGATCAGAACATCAGGCTGTAAAGACATTTGGAGCTAAGCATAGTATAGAAATACTAGAGCTAATTTTAAACACCGTGTTTTAAAGTTTGTCTTACTTTTGGAAAGCAGGCAGCATGTGTGGATTTCAGAGGAGCCGTGACAGCACAGTCACTGGTTCTCAGGTGCCTTCCTCTAAGGTGAAGCTAGTTCAGTATCTCTGTTTGGCACAGAGCTGCAGCACGGAGATAACTAAGGCTGGTAATAGCACCTGTGCTGACTGAACAACTACAAATTTTGATGTCATTTTTGGAGTTGTATCAGCCTTATAAAACATACAGCACCTGTGAGACCGTGTCAATGGATGGAAATTGATATACACTTAATTTTTTACTTGTGTCCCTGCACATGCATTTCCATTATTCTCCTTGGCAATCAATATCGAGCTTACGGGTTTTTGGGAGGAGGTTTTTCCCCGGGTTCCAAAACCTGTTAAATATCAACATCAGTGACTTATCAGTACAAGTTGTCGTCATTCTTCAGAGTTAAGCACTTAAAACATAGTTACTGTTTAACATCCCTCCTATTATTACCAGTTGGGAAAGGAGCAAGAGTCTTTTCTTTTCATGATAAGATAGGAATACGTAATCTATCTCCTTTCTAAATACAGAGCAAATGTTTATTGAGCACTTCTGCCTTTCTGCACCATTGACAATTTCACCAACCGTTTAGGTAACGGACCTAAACCAGGATTGCTAGGTTGCTAGGATTTTGTATGTTCTTTCTAATCTTTAAAAAGTCTTTTTTTATTGTCTTTACTTCTATTGACTGTAGACTTCAATGATCTTCTCTATTTCAAAACTGTTATGTACTGTTGTAAAAAATTTATTCCTGATTTAAAAGCCTTGTTTAGTCTCCAAAATCTTCCACCTTAAGTGCAGCTTCCCAGTTAACATATCTGGTCTTACGAGGGAACATAGGGGGAGAATCTCTGTGGTCACTGTTAGAGGAACAGGTGCTTTCTCCATGATTTTATTTTATTTTTTCCTCTTTTTACATATGTCAGCTCAAAACATAGGCTACTTTGGTGCTGTATCTGAAAGTAGAGGAAAAAAAAAAAAACAGTTTGGGAATACCTTCCTCCTGTAGATACACATTAACAGCTAGATAATGACCTGTCCTTTGTCATGAGCATTGTTTAAAATAGGGTCTTTCAGACTAACACTTCTTTGATGGAAGATATTTTTGGTGGATATAGTTGTTGAGTAATTGGTCTTGTACTTTTCAAAAAAAAATAAATAAAATTAGATACAAGCAAGTGTTCTAATGACATAATAGGAGGAATTTACTCCTTGGTTTTCCGTAGTATGTTAATGTTTTAATGAATGATTTTTAACCTTTTTATTTACTAGCAGTTATCTGCCTTGTTTAAGGGCAGAAGAAGAAGAGCACATCTTACTATGGCCTTTTTATCTTTGTATTCCAACTTTTCTATTGGATTGAGTTCGTATTCATTTCATGACTTACTAGCATTTTGCCTAAGAAAAACCTGTAGTTACCTGCATTAGTAATGTATTATTTCTGACCTTCTTGTAGGTATGATGCAGCTATTCCGGAAGATCCCAAAGGATACTAAGGCACTACTGAAGACAGTGACAGAACCATCTATTTGTAAAGATTTCAAATCTATCCTGGACTGATAAAGGTTTATTTCATAATCCTTCCAGGTTTAAAAATAAATGCTGTGTTTTTAGATGACTTTTCTGTAGTTTATTTTGGTAGAGTGGATTGAAAGCAAGTTTACTGGGAAACTGTGTTTTTCTCAGATACCAGACAACAGCTTTAAAAGAGTAGATTATTTTGCTAATTCCTTTGTGTTTGGGTTTTCCTGTAAGCTCATAGGCTGGTTGAAGTACAGCCTGTGAATGCGTCTTGGTTTCCCTCAGTAATTTCCATCTTTTTGATGAAGATATCTTTAAGTTGTCTGTAAAAACAGATTGACTTTGTTTATTGAGTATTGTTCCTGAAGAACTGTTTTTTGCTGCTGTGTTGCAGACTATTTTATAATAAACTGTCTGGGTAGTTGCAAAATTCATGTTTGTCTCCAGTACCTTTATTTTGTAGTAATCTTCAACATATCCAACCTTGTTCCTCCTCCCGGTTGTTCTGTGTCCTGAAAGATACTTATTGGCACAGGGCAAGTGCATTTTATGGCAATGCCTGGCAAGATGTACAGATTAGAGACTTTAGGCTTTGGAGAGCACAACAAGTACATTCCAAAATTTCTACATCTAATCTGGTTACGTATAATATGTAATCTATTTTGAGAGCTTGCTGATATTTTAATGCAGTGATGAATTTATAACTACAAAACCAAGAGGAGTCAGACTTATTGATTAGATAATAGAAGAGTAATTTGCTCAGTATATTTGTATTTCCTGTTCTTCATTTAGGCTTATCTTTCACTCCGTAATGCTACTGAAGTACTGTCTAGCCCTGATTTTGGTGTGTTGTGCAGGGCTGACTTTTGCCCGGTGACTGCTCTCTCAAGCCCGCACGTGTGTTTTTTGTTTGTTTTTTTTTCTCCTCCAGGCTTGCATGTTGAATTTGCAATGTTATAATGAGAGCCATTTTATTATGATAATTCGTAAAGAAATCTGTAAAGGGTAATGCTTGCAAATTTCTGAGCCAATGTTTGCCTTCCCCTGTAAATGCACGCTAAGTCATCATTTTTAAGCAGTAGGTGATGTTTCTGAAGGCTGTAAACAGCTGCAAATACTATTTAGAAATCACTATTTCATTTTAAAATGTTGTCCAGTTAAGAAGGCAATGGAAATCAGTGCTGAAACTAGTATGTATTTAGTACATGGTAAATCTGGAAAGTTGAAGGAATGATGGTAGTTTGTACTGGAAACGTACTTGCTGCTACAAGGATATGGGGGAAAAAATACTTGTGAGCACATATTTAAGGAATAAATATAACAGAGAGCATTAAATCTATGTTATTGCTAAAATGAATGGTCTCTACTGCATGAAGGGTAAAAATATTCCATAGAGCTGCTTCTGTAATGAACAGTTTTAACAGAAATAGTGCAATATATTATGATGGTAAAATATTTTCTAATTGATTGGTAGCAAGTTAGTATGTTAAACAGCAACTGCTGACAGGAAACATTTTGATGGATTGAGTAACTTGAAGTAACTTGAGCCTGGAAGTATTAAAAGCACTTGGTGAGGAGCGTTCTGAACCTGTGATGTGAATTTTCAACAGTCATTGGAAGGCTGGGGAAAAGTCAGAAGACTTGAGGAGTGGGAGAAAGGCTGAGATTTTTTTCAATATTTAGGAAAAGGTAAGTAGATAGATTAAGAGCTAAAGTGCCCAG
Organism: Anas acuta; assembly: GCF_963932015.1. NCBI lineage: Eukaryota > Metazoa > Chordata > Aves > Anseriformes > Anatidae > Anas > Anas acuta. The sequence goes on along the minus strand of NC_088980.1, from coordinate 91,714,709 downwards.
TGTAACTGCATTGTGCAACCTGTGCTCTGAGTCAGGTTGCCGGAGGCTTTTTCAGCCACTTTGGGGAGGAAGAATAATTTTTTTTTTTTGACATAAACCCCTCGTTCTTCCATCCAATGTATCTTCCTTCCCTCTGCTTCCTACTGTGAGAGGATTATGGACTATGAATTTCAATTTGAGGTAGGTATGAAATTTTGCAATGTGGGGAACGCTAGTATCCCAGAAGGAATATGCTATTCTCTCTGAATTCTCCTCCTATCAATTTTAGGTTAATTTGGATGCTTTCTCATTTCTAGTGCTCTTGAAATTCACCTTCTGATGCTTTTTTCGGGTAATAAATACTTGAGGTATGTATTATACAAATATAGCCTTAGGGCTATGGACTCTGCTTAAGGCTGAACCTTGCAATTTCTGTTACCGTGTCCCTTACAAACGTGCCTTGAAGAATTCAGGCTGTACTCACAGCCAGGGGAATTCTAGCTTGGAAGAAAAGACTTGTCTGTCAGGACAGTTTAATTTGACAGTTCAGTGTTATAGCAAAGAAGCTCTGATGGGTTATGAAGATGTAAGATTGGGAGGAGAGTCAGCACAAGTAGAAAGTGCTTAGGATGTAAGACTTTGAAACAGGTACAGTTTCATGTTTGCATGCACTTGCTTACTCAAGTAACAAAGTCTGTCGTGGTATGCCAGAGTAAAAAAGTGCCCTTAAGATGCTGCCCCCTTTGTAAGAACAGGAAGGGGAAGACTGTAGTTCTGTCACAGGAATTTTGGTAGAGGTCACGTCAGAAGTGCTCCAAGAACAGGAAAACAGTGTTCCTGCAGGAGTTCCTTAATGGATTTTTACATGCCTATTTCAGCTAAAACAGTAACTTTACCTAGTGCATATCCCTGCTCTGAGCTGCAGCTACTAGAGCTGAAAAGTCCCTGGCTCCTGTCCCAGACAGCTGAGTCCAGTGACCCATGAAGTCTCCCTTCTGGGGAACAGGAAGAAGGAGCTCATAAGTCAGGAAGTTCAAAATTCCCACTGTCTGTGTGTCTCGTGACAGTGACCTGCGAGAGATTTATGGACTTCAGAAGCTTTAATATATGCAGTTTAATTATTTTCTCAGCATGCACCTGTATTAGCTGGGTGGGATTTTTGTTAGGAACAGATCTCTGACCAAATTCCTAGGCCTGTTGCATATATGATTTTAATGGACATCTAACTGTCTGTAATCAAAGACATAAATATTTAGTGCAGATTTTAATTAAAAATATTTAAAAGGAAAATTTAACTTTTACATATGCTCAAATTTGTTTGTTGGGATGATCCTTTGTGGAAGTCTTTACAACCCATAATCTTTCAAATTTAATGTGCAACAGGTAATAAATCGTCCATTCGAGGCCTAATTTCCCTTGTTTTTTCCCCTAATTTAACTTTCTGATGCTCCAAAGCTTCCTTTAGAAATTAACCCTCAAAAGCAATCAAGAGCTCGCAGCTTCTAGGTTCTTCTCACAGAAGCCACCCCTGTGGCCCACTGCTGCCAAAACTTGCCCCAAGTCCAGGTAGATGATGTCAGTTGCTCTTCCCCTATCCACCGATGCTGTTACCCCACTGTTCATGTAAATGTATATAAAAATGTATCTTTATGTAAAGATGTTCATGCAAAATTAATTACTCAGGTTTTCTTAATGTAAGTTTTCTTAATTTCTGATGTTTTATTTTTGCTCTTTGCTTGAAAATATAGAATAATCATAAGATTACCTACAATTATTTTATGATTATTAAGTTAATTATTATTAAATCATAATCATGACATAACTACTATTCAAATGCATAAAGGGGTTTGCAAAAAGTAAAGTCTAGTAAGCAAGTGGAGTCCTTAGTCTTCACGAGCTCCCATTCCAAATCTCAGGGAGGGGTGGGGAATGGTCACTGAATGGAGAATATAGTTTCGTGGGTTTTAATTTTTATGTTGCTGATCTTTAGGAAGTGTCTGTTTATTTACAAGGGAAGTGAAGGAAGACAGAGGACACTTGCAATAACTGGCAGGCTTTCCAGGTTTAAAGTCTGGCTGGACAGAGATGTGAAGTTGGTAACACATGAAAAAATTAACCTGTGGGGACTGTATGTATTGGTAGGTAGGATTCAGGGCACCATGTAGGTGGGACAGTACTAATATAAGCGTGAAATTGGTTGAAAATAAAGCAAATAGCAGCACTGTTCATAGAGTGCTAGTGAGTGGCTGTAAGCAGAACTACATGTATCACTCCACTAACAAGGTTCAACACCACATCTAATCATGTCTGACAAAGGCTGTCATCCTTACTTACACACAGGTGCAATGTTTTTTTATTTTTTTGGATGAGAAAAGTTTCTGTTAACCTCCTGACATGAAAACACTTCTGGTGGTAGAAAGCTTGGGTCCTTGCTTCTCCGCATTTTTTTGACCAGCTGGAAGAGTGCTACCAGAGGTACAAATATGCAGGGAAGGACAGCTAACAGCACACAGATGGCCTGTACCCAAGGTGGGTAGGCTTTCTCCTCCTTCATAGGGAAATCTTCCTAGGGAGACGGAAAAAAAAAATATGTTAGGAGCACTTATTTTGTTATGATTTCCATATGCATTTTATTATTATTTTAAGGATAGCAGCGGTTTTATTCTTGCTCTACAGTAGCATTTGGTGGCCATGTCCTTTGGATACTCCTCTCATGAGTCTAAACACAGCTGTAATTTTTTTTTTTAACTTGCACCCTCCCTTGGTAAGATCTGAGCTTATTCAAGTCTATGCAGATATTTGTATTATGAAGGTTTATGCCATTTTGTGAATGTGACTGCAGTCTACGTGCAGTTTAGGGCCAAAATCTATCTTCAGCCCCCTGCCCAGAGCCTCTCTGAGAGGGATGCAAGAAGCTGCAATTGATATTGAATCAGCACCATCCAGATTGGAAGTTCTCATCATCAACACATCCTTGGCACTGAATTAACCAACACAATTCTTGGACCACTGCCTCTGTCCCTGTGAAAGCAGCACAGTTGTGTATTTGTCAGTACCCCTAGAGATGTGGTAGGTCTCATGGGGAAATATTTTTATCCCCAGTACATGTTATGCATCTCTGAAGCTCTGCTCATACACCTGTTATACCTCTGAACCCAGTGTAGCTGTGGGGTCTCCGTGAGACATTTTACTTCAACAGTTCTCTGCATTACCCACATCTGTAAGAAACATGTAGTGTGGTGACAGGATTTCTCAGAAAGAGGCATTTGTTAACAGGAAAGCTGTTTTAGTATTTGTAACCTCGTAATCTCTGTGCGTGCTGCAGCCTTCTCGCTCTGGGCATTTCATCACTTCAGACTATTACACAGGTAAGTAGTAGCCAGCAATGATTTTAAAGGATCTGATAGGGGAGAAGAATGTGTAATGTTCACTTCTGTTCAAAGTGTTGCAAATATTTGGGAACGTACGTGTTTAGGGTTCCAGGCTGTGTAGGTTGGTGGCTTCTGTATTTGGAGAGTAACAAAGGCCACAAAGACAATTAGCAGGAGCAGAGGGCTTATAAACCTCCATGTGATCTGCCAGTAGAGGTTTAGCTTTCGTCCAGTCATCCACTTCACATCTTCACTGAACCTTTAAAGAGGAGGCACGTTTGTAAAGATGTCAGAGCTAAGTGGTAGCAATTTCACTTTTTCTGTGTTTTTCCTATAAGTTTTAAACACACGGTACAGCTCCCTGAATCTTTTCTATTCCATACCCCTCTTCAATAACTTGTTGTATGTGTTAATAATATCAATATAGTAGGGCTGCTTTGATTCTTAACAGAGATGAGTGTAACTATGTCAGTTTACATTACCTGAGTGCATATTTTAAGGCTTGCAAGCACAAAAAAGTGATGAACTTATCACAGCAGCTCTCTAGAACTATTCAAACCTTTTAAAAACAAAAGGCAAAATTGTCCAGGGGGTAAACATAGTTTGTTAGAAAAAAGCCTGAATTAACCAGCATCAGATAAATCAATCAGTTGACAAAGTTACTACAACCTGAGCCAGCTTCTTCGGCAGTGTGCACTGGCTGTTATAAAAGATGGGGTCAATGTCTACGTATGCACCTCTTAGTTTTGTAAACCAAATGGGCAGTAAATACATGGTTCCAGGTTTGGTAGTTTGTTACAACGTGATAATCTGTATTGACCAATTTGGAAGGAGTTTCATAATCCAGAGTAGTAATTACGGTGGTGTGTTTTTTTTTTTTAAACTGGAGATTTTATAAATTCTTTTTTGAGTTTAGGAAAACGTGAATTAACTATGCCCCTATCCCGTAAGAGTAAAGAGGGAAAAAGTGTGCATATACTAGCACAATAGAGAAAGTACAGTACAGGTACTGTGAAACTCAGTGTGTGAAACCAGATTTTATTGCTACTTCTGCACCGTGTAAGATTGAGGACAGCTGCATGTGCAGCCATAGGAATGTGTGGAACTGGTTATGACGATGTAGGCTGCAGTGAGCTCCATCTCACTTGGGAAATGCTCCAAGGATCTTAACAATGGATCTTGAAAACAATGCAGGGACTTTAGCTGTAATTAAGGAGGATTTTTTCTTATATTTAAAATCATACAATCATTATTGTGCCAGAGCAAAAATTGGAAAGGCAAAGGTGAAGTCGCAACAAGTGTCAGAGAAAACAGCAGAGAGAAAAAGAAAAAGAAAAAAAAAAAACACCTGTTATTTGTTGAGAACTGAGGAAATTGCTGGACTGGAAAGATCCTGATTAGAGAAGATAGGTTTAATTTCAGTCAAAATGAGGTTTCTTGTCATTTGCAATTACAAAGTATGTAAGAAAGATTTTAAAATGAAGAGTGAATTTAATCCATCGTCATGTCTGAGGGGATGCTCAACAAGGTGGCTGAACATTTTAATGTGGGAGACCTACCGCGTGTTGCTTACCATAAAGTGTTTTGGGGAGAAGCTAAGCAAGAAATGCAAGAATATACAGAACAAAATGGCAGTGACAGAAGATATTTGAAAGGATTCTGCCTTCTAGATGTGCTAAGCAGAAAGCATCCCGCTTGTTTTACAAATATGAGATGAAGCAAAGAATGGTAAGGACATTCACAGAAGTGGTAAGTGCTACAGAAATGTTAGTATTACATATCTCTATGTAACATACATGGTTTGGAAGGGAAATGTAAGAGAAAAAAGTCCACGTCTGCAACTTACCTTTTAATTTTATAGACATACACAACCCCAGTCACTTCAAAGAAGGCGATGACTAGGAGAGGCACTGAGCCTGCATAGCGGTCAAAAATGTCAATCCAGTAACTCCCTGAACTCAGTGTAAAACAGAGAGCAATAAGGAAGGAAACTAGGCATATTATACCTGAAGGGAGGAAAAAAAAAAAAGTATTTTTGTAACTGGAGAATGGAACTTGGTAAGAATATTTTTGTTCTAAATTAGTTTTGCTCTTACTCTAGTGATTTTTATTCTCTCTTCATGTATGAAGCTAGCTGATACCACTTCCCAAACTCCATTTTCCTGTGTGGTGGCCAAAGGCACCTCTGTGACTTGAAATGTCCTTAACTTGTTTGAGGTTCAAGCAGGTAGTCTGCTCACAATTAAAAGATCAGTCTCTGAATGGAATGGTTACCTCATTGAGTTGTAAATAGGTTTGTTTTTACATGAAAAGTTGCAGAATGAGAAGGGTGTAATTTAGATGCCACAGGAAGGCTGTAATAAAGGAATGACAGCAATATTCCACATATGAATTTAAAATGGGATGTTACCATCTGCTCTGGCGTGTTCACCGTAAATGTGAAATAATCGGTAGCAGCACAACCCTGAACGAAATAGGGGTGAGTGACCTATCGCACAGCTACGACAATGTGGTAAGTTCATGCACAAATGGTTGGGGCAGACTGGCTGATGCAATTCACTGCCTTAAAGTGATTTGTTTAAGTGCCAAAGGCCTCAGTGGAGACACGGCTCTTCCTGATGTTTGCAACAGCTCGCAGCAAACTGGCAATTTAATGAGCACACTCAGACTGAAACAGCTCTTGCAAGCTAAGGACAACGATGACAAGGGCAGTACAATGCTGGCAGCTGGTGACTTCTGCCATAACTGCTACCTCATCTGTGTGCTTATCTTCTGCAAATACAATCCACTGCCGTTACCAGCGCTGTACAATAGCTAACTTAATATTGCAAATTCTTAATCCCTTTATGATATTTATTAAGCAGTTGGTCATTTGTGCCTCTGTGCAGAAGCCGCCTCCTTTGAACAAAGTGAAGCAAATACCTTACCAGATAAAAGCTCTTTCGGTATTGACTTAGATATGATCTGAAGCTCTAGAAGAGGTGTGAAGACTCCCTCGATGTTCCCAAACATGGAAGAAAGGCCCAAGCTGAACAACATCGTGAAAAACAAGATGGCCCAGGCCTGTGAGCCTGGCATTAGGATGATGGCTTGGGTGAACACAATGAAAGCCAGGCCAGATCCTGATACACTCTGCAGAATTCACAAATAAAAAAAAAATAAACACATGATATAGGCCTAAATATAGCTTGAGGCATAGAGTTATAATGCATTCTTTGTATCTTGCCTTCTGAACCTCAAGACCACAATTTCAGTTAGCATGATTTCCCAAGAGAGATGGACAAGTTCAAGTATCACTCTTTGATTTATAGCAGGAATAATTGGGAATGCTACTGTTTTTTGGGTTCGTGCTAGATGAGATAATCAGGATGTTTCTAGCCAGTATACCCCATTAAGCTGTACAGTTTATAAATGTGTTTCTGAAGGTGGCCTCCTAAGGCCAGAAATAAATAAATAAAAAAATACATTTATACCAGACTATATAAAAATACTGTATTTGACAATCAAAAAGTGGTGTAAAGTCAGTGGGAATGGTGAAGATTTTTTTTTTAACTTTGTCACCTCTTATATCGTATCCTTCGCTGGAATCAAGGATGCTGATCAGGCTGGGGGAGCTATGTATATGACAGTCAACACTTGAGGATATCGGTTGTGGGGAGCGTTTGTGGGGGTGGAAATGAAGAGCTCCATTTAAATTTTAAATGGTCTATCAGAGATGAACAGACAATCATGAAGCAGAACTTCAGATTTGGGTTCAGAGAAGAGAAACAGATCTGTGAGTATTCACTGAAATAGCAGTTGTTTTGCTAAGGCCATCTTTAATAATTTTTAAAAAATCTATGGTGTAATAGCTGCTGGAAATAAAAAAAGATGCGAATAAATCTATTATTGCTGCTCTAGCAGTGAAAAAGTTGAAAAATTTATGAATACAAAACAATCCACCATTGCCATGACAAAAAAAAAAAAAAAATTAGGCAAATTTCTTTGAATTCAGGGGAAAGATGTTTAAGTCTAAGCAATGAAAAATGCTAATATAACTCTATTTTGGAAGCAAAATATCTCTAAGTCTAAAGGGTGATAGTCTTTATCATAAAGACTAAATCATAAAGGGTGTGATCAGAGCAAGACAGACAAAACTGTAACTGGGTCAGGTCAGGGGTGGAACGCCTTTTTTTGGATTTCTCCATAAGTAAAATATACTATTTCACCATAATTGTGTGTTAAGGATGTTGTGAATTAACATACTCTAACGCATGTGCATGCTTTTGTCCTAAGATTTTTTTCTCCTCAAGCTCCTGTCTTACTCTGTCCTCCAAACAGCCCTGATCTTTGGTAAGGATTTGTAACAAGAGAATGCAAATCTAAATGATAGTTACAGCACTGCATGGGATGACTGGAACAAGTGGAATGAGACTGGAGAAGAAAACAGAAGAAACCGTGTTAGGGACAAAGGGAGAGTTTTAGGGTGGTTGAGAAGGGAAAGTAGAGGATCATGATGTATTTTTGTTATTGTGTATTTAAAACAAAAATAAATAAAAACACATTAAGATCCTGTGTAGAGAGCGGAAAACTAAAGGGGAGAATGCAGGAAGGAATATGAATTTGGAAAAGAAGACAGAAGACTGATAAGATACCTTCCTGGTGGTCATATATGTGATCAAAAGCAAACAGCGCGTGTGTATTTTAATAGAGTTTTGATACCTTAATTGCCAAATATGGATTTAGCAAATTCCCATTCAGCATCCTTTTGCTATAATCTTTCAGCTAGATATTTCCTCTGTTCTGCTTATTCCCCTCACCTCACCCAAAGTAGAACTGCATTCAGTGTCCATTGAGTATGCTCAAGTAGGAGAACCTTTGAAGACTAGTTCTGGGATAACAATATATTATTTTGAATGCTATGCCAGACAGCTTTGAATTCACATTGTCCTACAGCAGTGTTGATATTTGACATTTCAATTTTTTTTTTTCATGATTAGATAGCATATATTCATTACAAGTAAAGTACAAGTACTTGTAAGAAAAAGAAAAATACCAGTCCTTCTAAAAATTTTAAGGGTTATTTTGTTGGACACGATTATAGTACCTGATCAAGAAATTCTTGAAGGTCACAGCTTTTCAGTTTGAGTCCAGCAATTTTTTCTGGATATGATGAATTCAGGAATGTAATCCAGTCTGTATAGTTCTCTCGCATGATGCTTTGTTCTGGAAGATCAAATTCATTGATGATACTGATAATATTCCTGCCAGAGAAGCCAACGTATGGAAATGCTATGACATGCATTCAGGTGTTAATAGAAAGTTATGTTTACTTTCGGTGCTTTTATTTATAGCAAAAGAAAATACTAAATATGGATCTGTATATAAATATATATAAATCAATATTGAAAATAGTGATAATCATAATAGTAATAAATTAGGAGAAAATATTAGTCCTTTCCTGCAGATACAAACACTGAGTACATCCTTAATGAATCCTGTGGAATACAAAAAGGTGGTTTTTAACTACTTCTAAAGCTAGTCTGAGATGATCATTAATTAGTGCTGTTATAGAAGAATACATTGGAATTATTGTATATATTTTTTTTCTTCCATCTTACAAATGCTACCTCTGATCATTCTTTTTTCAGTGCCTAGATGCTTTATATTTTTCCATGTCTCCATACAGATTTTCCTTTTCAGTGAGAATAAATTCTCTAAATGCATGTTTTCAAGTAATGCATTATCTGTTTAGGTGTTGAAACCAGAGCATAGCACTGGAAATGGAAGTTTCTCACCTGTCCAAGCAGTCCCAATAGCCTGTGGTTGCTTTAAACCCCAAAACAGAAAAGACTGGGATGGAAGCATAGAGGGATGTCAAGCTGTTCACAATTGCTACTGTCACAGCATCCTTTTCACAGTCATTTCTAGAAATAGAATTCAAACAATGTGGCTTAAATAGGCAAAATTTACCTTCCCTCCTCCCCCAATGATATAGAAAATAGTTCTGTATTTATTTTTAGCCTACAGTACAAGTTGTTAATCTATACAGAAGGTATTTGCTGAGCATAAGAAAAAAATCTGTTGTAACTAGTAAAATAGATCTCTAAAACTTATTATTCTTTCACATTTCTGCAAACATTGTTTTTGAAAATGTCTCTTTTTAGATTTTTTCCTTTTTTTTTTTTTTTTTTTTTTTTGACCAAGGAGGAAAAAAAATATCTAATTTGGCCTAATGGGAAGATGGCAGATGCTAAGGTTGCTTAGAAATATACCAAAGAAAAAGTTTGGAACATTTTAGAAAATTGCACGAAATGCAGCAAGAATCTAACCAATTTTTAAAGGCTGCAGCTCTACTTACTTTGGGGGGTTGTAGCTTGAGAATGCAATAAGCCCTCCAAAAGCCAAGGAGAGAGAGAAGAAGATCTGGGTGGCTGCATCAAGCCATACACGGGGATTTTTCAGAACGTTCAGCTGAAATAGAATAAATGCATGTGTTTATTTTGAATTATTTTTTTCTCACTTCACTCATAACTGGTCTCCTGTTTCACACGTGTGAAATTGTCAATTGTGTTGCAATCTAAAGACACTGCAAATGGGAAGTAGTACAAACTATGTCAGTAGAGCAGGTGTTTTTGAAGACATAATATGGTCTATTTAAAGGAATGTGCTAATTATAGAAACTGTTTCATTTTAAAATTCTCATTAAAATAATTGTACATCTCTTCTGTCTGATAATAGAAATGTGCTTCTGGATGACAGACAGTAAGCACTCAATAGGAACAGTACGTTACATTTTTTCTCACTGTATTTCTTTTTATTAAAACACTTCCTGGGTATCTTTTAATTTAAGAATATTATCTTCCTAAAACTGTACAAAGTAATACTTATTCTTCATTGCTTTGCAGCAAATTGATTTGATAGTGAACATCTTAAATCCAAAGTACTGTGAAAACAGCATTAAAAAGCAACAGGACAACATAGGAGAAAAAAAGGAGAAATTGATATAGGGAAATCTGGATTTTGATTTATGAAGGGTACTCACTGAGAAAATCCGTGATTTTTGAGTTACAAGGAATAGTATGCAATTTTAAATAAATATCAGGAGAGAGAAATTTCAATATTGAAATTAGTCTTAAAAAAAAAAAAAAAAATAAAAGAGAGATTAAATCAGTAATGCAGAAAATGTTGAATGTATTGAACAAACTTTTCCTGCAGTTGGCTAAGTAGCACTACGTTCGTACTTTATAAAGTCAATTACTTTCCCATCCATTATCAAGAATTGGGAAGAGAAAACAGAATTAGCTAAGAATGAGCATTTTAAAAATCAGTTGCCCCAAAAGTAATACCTGGGCTGCTGAGAGTTTCACTTTGCTTTATGTCACTCTGAGCACAGATCAGTCAAATTGTCACCCTAGTCATCCTGGCTGAACAACGTGCTTTCTGGGTTGTGTCTGCATGTTTGGGCTATTCACTTGTAGGGATGAGAGTGTGCTCCCAAAAGTTAGTAATGTTTTGGGTTTCTCTAAAGCTGGTCTGAGCTTGAAGAATGAGAACAATGCATTCACCTCAATTTCGACAGATGCAGCAAATGCCGTTGCTGCAGACACTTCCTCCACAAGTGTGCAGGAGAACTGGTGTTACGTCTTGTACAGCATCATATAACAAGCAGGTATGTGTGACCATTATTGGCTGAAATGCTTCAGGTTGGATAAACAGACTATTTTGAACATACATTTTGGAAGATTTTAACCAAACCCTCCAATGCTTGCTGGTAGGACCTCATGCAGAAGCATATTGCTGTTGCAGTGCAGAAACAAAATATTTGTGTTGCTACCTGGCCTGGACAATGTGATTATGTGCTGCCAAGTCAGTGGTCAGTGCAGATGGATGAAGCTGTTACAAATCTGGCTTCCTGATTAGGGTATGTGGGGTTGGAGGTAGTTTAGTTTTGTGTTAGATGCAACGCGTTAACTAACACTGGAAAGTGTTAGTTACAGAACTGCTGAACAGTTTAAAGAAACTGTGGACAGGAAAGTGCAAAATAGTGCATCCAGCTCATTGTGCTAACGTACACGTGCCTGAACATTGCTGGCTGTTATTGTTAGGCCTACCTTTGCTTTGGAGAGGCTGTACTGAAATCGCCTAGAAAAGCCCCTTGTAAATCCTGCATGTGCAATGAGTTGAGAAGTACAATTCTGATTAAGCGCATCATAGCAAAGTTGTTACCTGAACTTAAGCAACTAATTATGGACCTAAAAGTTACTTTATATTTTCAGTAATATGCCATATAGGTTTTGTAAGCATGTTTTCAGAAGACAAAGTGTGCTGAGGCTAGAAAGACGTGGATGAAGATATAAAATCGGAATGTTAGTAAGTGAGCACTGAGTAATGAGGAAAGGAAGCATTCACTGCCAAAGAACCTCCAAATATTTACAATCCCTATAAATCTTTCAGATGTGAAAGAAGCTGGAAAGGAGGCATTTGTGCTCCTGAGCTGACACGTATAACCACAGAAGCTGAATGCTGTAAAGGCTTGATGGGATCCTTTTTCTGCTGGCTGTGAGGTTTGGTTTTTTTTCCCTCCATCCAAGAACCTTTCCAAAAGTCTCTGTTCCAGATGCTGTGTTGCTGCTTTCCCTTCAAGGGCTTGTGAGCATAACTTCAGTATCTTTTTTTTTTTTTTTTTCATTGTCTGCTTCACTTTCCAGGCAGCCAAGGATTTAGAGGGTGTAAAGTAAACCACCAGACTTCTCCATGCCTGAAAGTCAATGGAAAGAAACACTTATTATTTGTTCTAGAAAGTAAGGAGTGAAAGTGTTAGATGGCAAAAAGCCAACTATGTATTTCTGCATGAAAATAAAACCACAGCCTGCTGTGTTGATCCATATGTATGTAGTTATTATCTGTGAGATCTGCTAATGGGAACTAAAACCACAAACTTAGAAAGTGAATGAACTCCTACAATATTTGAAAAAAAAGTTAAATAATTTAGCTGTTTCTCAATTCAAAACTGGCTAAGATGTGACTTTTAGCACTAGTTATTGTTTTCTTTCACAGATTATCTAAAACAACAGTGATGTGTAATGGTTACCAGAGAATGGATGTGGTAGCTATTACAGAGCAGGTATAATTTCTGCTGCAGTGCAAAATTGGAAAAAAAAAAAAAAAACACAAAACAAAACAAAACAAAAAAACAGCTGCTTTTGATAAGTGGAGGAAATAAAAAAGTTAATGGAGGGGAAAAAAAGTATGGTTGAGGCAGAAGGTTTTTGAAGGTTTTTTATCCTTAAGAGATTACAGTCTTCTAGAGAGGACTTCACTTTGCTAAAGCATTACAAGCTTCCTGCAAAAGGACAGGAACAGGAGAGCAGTTCCCCCCTGTTCTACCCACTTTGGGACGTCCCCTGTGGAGCAGGGAATTCACTTGTGATTATATTTACTGATGGAAGTGGTGGAAATAGTTAGCTTATTAACATTAAATAATCTAACAGAAAAGGCAATACTACAGCTGTGAGCAAGGAGAAGAAAAAAAAAATGTAGTAGTTATATTCTTACTGTCTTTTTGCAATTCTTGAAGTGTCAAAATCTTCCTTAACAGTTGTGTTAGTTTAACAAAGCAACCCCTCTGTCTTACATTATAACCTTCTGTGCAATAACAACACGCATGGTAGCTATCACTTACCAGGCTGTTGCATCAGTTTTTCCAGGTTTGTTGTTAAGAATGTAGTTCCATCTCCAAAAGCATCTTCAGATGGCTCTCCAAGGATGTCCCTGGGAACTGCTTCCGTAAACAGGCTGGTCGATAACTGCAGGCTGATTGCAGTCAGATTTTGATTCTGACTTCAGTCTACAAAACCATCTGCTCTTCTTTGATGATCCATTCCTCCTCAGCACTGTGACACCTTCAGGCTTTGTCATTCTTGCACTGAATGCAGACAAATCTAGTTTTTGCATTACATTCACTGTGTAATGACCTAAGTCCCGAAGACATCCGATATCTTCTAGAGAAACTTGACAGCTGGGCTGAGACCAAATGCCAAAATGCCAAGCCCTACTCTGGCTGTGTTTTCCAGATCTGCTTTCTGCATTAAGGCAGTGGATCGTAGCAAGGAGGCTTTCATCTGGAGGTGTGTGTATATGATGTGTGCGAACACAGAACCGTGGTGGTGCTTGTATTGTTAGATTACTCGGCTGTGAGGAAGCATTCGTTGCCCTGTCTGAGCCCTGCAAAAATGCAAGTGCGTGTCCTTTTCTCCTGCAAAGACCCAGGCTGTCCTTCCTGAGCTCTGACAGTATTCAGATGGATGCCCTTGTCACTGGGCCTGCAGGGGGAGGGATAAAAGAGGTGTCATGTCTGAGCTTTCTCCTGCTGTTGACCCTTTTCAGGCCGGCAAGTAGTGGATCTCTGGGCTTCTTGGCTTATGTTGCTCTTAAAGCCTGTGTTCCTGTTGCAGGCTATCCTGATCTGTGTTTTGCAGTCTCTGGAGAGGATTAATACCTGTAGGCGGTTAATGCTGTGTGTTGTCTCTTTGCTTTTCCAAGCATTTCTGGAACTCTTGGTATTTCGTGTGTTAAGGAAAAAAGGAAAAGTAATGTTTCTGAGGTAGTGGTAATACTTACATCAGGGGTGAAGAGGTAAGCCAGACCTTCAGTGGCTCCTGGTAGAGTGAGTCCATGAATAAGGAATATAGTTAGGACAAGGTAAGGAAATATTGCTGTTACGTAAATAGCCTAGTCGGAAAGTGAGAAATAAGAGAAAGTTACTGACAATAACATTAACTGTTTGCAACATGCCATCCTAATAATATTAGATGCTACAGCTACAGATAAGCACTGAAATCTTTAAAGGAAGTATTAATTACTTTTAGTTCTTTTAGTTAATAATTTAATGATAATGTATTAAATAATACTTTAATTAAAAATACAATTGCTCTTAATACTGTGAGGGGAGACTGCTAGGGCAGAAACATTTGCAAAGGAAAAGGAGGTGAGCACAAATCTGTGCTGCTGTTGTGGCCTTGCTGGACCAGCAGCACACTGAAATGGGGCTGAAGTGGCACACAGCGGTGAAATTCAGTAGCTGGAAAAGAACACCCACAGTGCAGAATAACGCCCTGCATTGCTTGCTTCTCTCTCTATCCCTTCCCTACCTTTCCTGTGGTTTCAATTCCTCGGATGGTGCAGAGGTACACAATTGCCCAGCAAGCTGCTAAGCACAAAACAAGCCACCACTGCAACGTGCCGCTCTCAGTGATGTCGGGTGTTATGTTCAGAGTCTTCCTATACCAAAAATAATTGACTGCGGTACTTTCGTAACATTCTTCATTGAGCCCTGGAAAAAAATGTGGCATGTATAAGAATAGAAGTTGAAATGTGGTCATATTTTGCCTGGTCACTGTCTAATAAGAGGCAATGCTTTACAGCAGTGGAGAGTGGCAGGGCCCTCTCTTTGAGCCCTCCAGATGCTGCAGCTCCTGTTTTTGCACCTAGCCAGTTGCATGTCTGGAGAGCTGAAAGCATCCCTGTGCATCTCTGGAAGCAGGGATTACACAGCACAGAGCCAGCACTGCTACCAAGCCCATAACCAAGAGGTACAGCGGGACTAGGGGAGCTGCTTCTCCTCTCTCTGCCCGGTGAGACTTGAAGTGCATCTCTTCCTCTGCTGAGGACAGCATGCTGATTTTCTTGCAGTACCTCCTCCCCAGGCTGCTGTTTTGCATGCAATCCCATTCAAGTTTAGTATAACATTGTTTTTTTCCCCCCCTTTGATGATTGCAAGTGCTGTTAGCTTAGGCTATCGGCTCCTGCTGGGGTTATCTGATGCACTGAGCAGAGCTCACGCACAACGCTTTGCTGCTCTCCAGCCATCATTCCCCATGCTGCAGGGAGGACGGCTCCTTCTGCATGCAGTGAAGGTAAGTCAGTCGTCACATCATGACTAGGAAGGGACAGAACGTGTGTGCGGGAAGGAGAGTGATTAAAAAAAAAAAAAAAAAGACAACAGCATTTTGGCTACAGCCTGGTGCTGCATTTACTGGTAGCAAGTTCAGGTGGCTGAACGGGGTAAGTGGCTGCTGGAGACCTCCTTTATTCTCTTGTTTTTACTTCAAAGCTAGGCATGATATTTTAAGATAATCCTAAAGCTACAAGGAACAATTCCCCCATCTGATTTGATTTTTTTTGTGTTGTTTGAGATGCCAGCTTTTTTAATCAAGCCCTCAAACTGCTCCATTTTTCCCTTTCCTTGTGACCTTTCACTCCTTTCTGAAACAACCACCTTCCCCAGTGAAAATCTGAACATACACAAATGCGCAAGGTGGCAATTGTGAAGTTGCAGTCAAGCAGACTTGCTCGGTTCCTTTCACTGTGGTTGCAGCAGAGAAACGTTCCATACTGTTCATACCTGGCCATCTCAACAGTGATTATTGGATTGTTTGTTTCACTTTTTGCTCTGCTAAATGGCCTTTAAAGAAGTAAAGCAAACTGTAAGCAAGTATAAGAAACTAGGTGGCTGCCCCCTCAAGACTTTGTTGTGCTTTAGTCAGGAAAAACTCGTTTTTCATCCTCCTTGTATCACTCACTCCTGTCTTTCCTTTTTTCTCCCAAGATTTATGTCGGAGATGTTAATTTGAGTGTCTTCAGCTAGAGGAAAGAGGCAAACCAGCTTCTCACTGGGAGAGTGTTGTGGTTTAACCTGGCTGGCAGCTAAGCACCACATAGCATTCACCAGGTACTAGGAAGAAAATTAACTCTGTCCCAACTGAAACCAGGACAGAGAGGTTTGTGGAGTGGTGCTTGAGCAGAAGGAGGGAGCTCCCTGCAGCCCCGTCGCCTAACCCTGAGGTGCAGAGCCACCAGTGTTTTTGGAGGACCAAAATAAACCCTGGAAGCAGACATGGTAAAATTCTTAGCTGTGAGGTTGTGAGGTTAAAAAAAAAAAAAAAAAAAAAAAAAAAGTAATATTGATAAAGAGATAAGTCGCTAAAAAAAAAAAAAAAGCTGAAAAGGAATTTTAAAGAATAGTGAACTGTCTTCATCCTGTTCAGGTACACTTTCTTAGGTCTTAATAATGTTCTTTGTAATGAGTAATGTATATCTAGTCTGAACCTCCAAACTGTCTCTAACTGTTTTCCCTGCCATCTCAAAAGTTTGTATTTATTTGTTCCTTTTTTTCTTAACACTTATTTAGTTTCCTTTTTTGAAATCAAAAGGGTGGTGGACTTTTCTGGCTGGTTGTGTCATAACCAATGCATCACCACCTAATGGAAAGTTAAGTCTTAATTAAAGCATTTACTGAAAGATGTCGTCATAAATTTGATTCATAATTATGTCTGCAATCTCATGCCTTGATACGTAGTTTATGGCGATGGTCACAAGGACTGTTTCTTCCTGGTTGGAAAACACAGGACGCTCTTCCAGTCTGGTCCCTGTATTACAGCACAAGCACAAAAACCAAACTTCTCTTTTCCCCCCATTATTCCCCAAGCTCAGACATTTGTGATCCTCCTGGTGCTGGCAGGGGTGCCTGGAGCAGCAGTTACCTGTTCTGTTTTCATTTAGAGGACAGACACTCCAAGGCAGGGGCTCCTGGAAGGAGTTTATGAAATACCACATCACCCAGGTTAAAACGGTGTTGTAGTACAAGCTCACCAGAACCGACACCATCCACGAACCAACCCCTGCAGAAGACACAAGATCTCAGCTTAGAAAAACTTTGGAAGAAGTTACCAGACACAGCACTTGCTGTTAGAAACTCACATCTCCTAATTTCTCAAGATTTTTATTTTTATTTTTTTTTCCCCAGAAATTTTCACAGGAAAGAGCCATTTGTGTCCTCAGTAACATAACTCTGGTGCACAGTCCCCCCGCTTCACCAGCCCTGCTCCAAGAAGGTCGGTGCTCCCCTGCTTCATCCTCATCCTGCCTGGTGCTCAGCTTTTTACCCTTCTTGAGGACTTTGTGCCAGCAAGCACCCACCCGAGCAAGCAGGTGAGAAATGTCAAGAGCAGGGCTGTGGGAGCACCAAGAGCAGAGACCTTCTAGGTCCCACAGCTTTGGGCCTTCCTTGTTTGTCTCCATGAGCTGCCTCAGGGACAAGTGCTGAGGTTGTTGAGGTTTCCTGTGGTCACTTCCAGCAAAGGGGGGGGTGGGTGGGGGGAATGAGTTTTTCTCTGACACCATTAAGGTTGTCTAATATGAAAAATGTGAGAAATAAGTGCTGCCTTTAGGAATAGGGGCCTGTTGGGATCAGACACTTGGGGTGCCTGACCTATGGAGCCTTCTGGGGTTACCAGAAAACAAACAACTAGCATAAGAATAGGGGCATGTAGGTGAGGCTTAAACAGACATTGCTGCTAGTCTCTGTCATGAAAGCAAGATGAACCAGAAATTAATTTCCTGTGGTGGTCCCTTTTGCTAAAATATTGTGTTTAAAGTTGCTCCAGTTCCTACAAAGTATATTGGGTACTATACAGCCCAGGGAAAATCTGAAATATTGGCTACTTATTTAAAAAATGGATGTTGACAGCCTTGCTGCAGTATATAATTCAGTATTTTCTAGAACATGGCACAATTTTAATAGCAGACCAAAACAGACTGAAGTTTCACAGCATGAAGGCACTCTTTTTTCCCGTAGTATATGAGCATATGCCCTAACCTGGTAGCTTCTGCTCCTACAATAAGGAAGGAGGGATATCAACACTACAGATTACACTTGCTTGCATTTTTGCAGGGGGAGGATGGACATGCCTAACTATCAGAGATGAGTCTAGCTGGAGGCACCACCCCGCTGCTTGGTGTTTCTTCCTGGTTGCCCTCTTACCTTTAGATAACTCCTCGTACCCACCCCTTCTCCTCCCACACACACCCACAGGCATAGCTGTCACCACCGATCCTGTTTTCAGGCATCTGCTTTGGGCTTAGGAGATGTCAGACTCTTCAGACTCCTTTTCTTGATCTCCTATCTGTCTGTCCATCCCCCCTCCAGTCCAACCCTTCCTGGAAGGACAAGATGGACTTCTGGAGGAGCTCTGAGGCAGGAGCAAGATGGCGGCTAATGTGAAAGCTCCCACATGTGGTATGGACGGGCCAACGTTGGCTGGCAGAGCTCGTGGTGGGTCAGCCCCACCAGCCCATGCTGGTCCTTGCACAGACAGCTTTAACACCTCATTCGACACCTCAGATACCACAGGGACACAACTGGCTCCTCAGCACTGTGGGAGCAAGCCTAGTTCACTTAATTTGCTGATTCATTTAATCAGCCAGTGAGGTTTTCCTTATTACTTATGTCTCAGAGAAGGCTCTGATTGCTGTGCTTCCCACAGCAAAGGTTATAAGGTTTGCCTTTACAGCTCACGTGTGCTTGGAATAACACCTGATGGCAGTGATTTTCTAATGGGCAACAGAGACAGGTCTGTAGGAATCAGTGCTGAGCAGGAGCTCAGCTGTGGTTCCTTCAGCCTGGACCCTGAGAGACCTACCAACTCCTCCAAGATAAGGTGAGATGGCACTCCAGGCGCTGATGCTGCCTTTCCTCAGGCACTGTCCTAGGGCGAGTTCGAGATGCAGCAGTGGGATTCCTTCAAAGATAAGAGCGATGAAGTATGGGATCAGGAATGCCCCTGGAAAGATAATTAAGAGCAATTGAGCCACACAGTTATCTGCATCTCACTCAAATCACTGTTATCTCCTCTACTTCATGATGGTAACAAAGTCCTTTAAAGAAGTGTTGAGAGAAGCAGCATTGCTGGGGAAGCCTGTTGGGTAACTTGTTTGTGGGTTGTTTTGTTGGGGGAGATGGAGGAGGGAGGGCTGGGAACCTTAGTCCTAAAAATGCTTCCCCTCAGGCACTTCGACATCCCATTAACACAGCAGCTCTACAGAGCCTCACCCTTCCCTCCATTTCCCTTTCTTTTGTTGCAGAAATAGCAGCAGATGTACAAGCTGGGGAGTATGCAACTGGAATCTCTAAAAATTGGAAAGGTTTTATGGCTGGCCCTTGCATGACATTAACACTTACTACAGTTCTAGATATGCGGTTGTTATGCCGTTCCAATGTCTTCATGCAAGATCTTTCCTCCCAAACGTAGCTTTACACGCTGATTTTCATGAGACCAGGTAAACTTGAACATTTTCATGAGGCCAGGTTAAACCTTCTGGCCACTTCAGTCAAAAGGGTCTAACAGACGGAAATTTATTGGCATGGCCAACTATCACCATGCCCCCAAAATGTCTTTTCTTCAGGGAAACAAACACAAATGCTGTCTCAGCCCCTTCCAACCCTCCTATCAGCTCAACCCAGCTCTGTGCCACTTCATCACTTAGTCAGCAGTTCTGTGCCTTGTTATGCCATCACCACAGCCCTGGTGCTAAGAGCAGAGCAATTCAGCTCTCCGCTCAGTCTTTGGCCAGGAGAAGGAAGTCAGGCAGCTAGCAAGGATTTCTGCTCTTCCAGGAACTGCCTCTGTTTTGCAATCACTGGCTGTTTAGAAAGGCTGGGCTTATAAATTGAATCACTTAGGGCTAGGAATTGCAATAATTTTGCTACCTATTGCTAGGTAATTGCAGTAACTGTATGATACTCCCAGGCAAGGCTTGGTGTTGTTTTTTTAATAGTTTAGTTCTTTATCAAGAAATGCATGGGGCGGGGGGGATAGATAATGCTGCTCTAAATGAGAGACTGCACTTAATTTGCCATAGGTGGAAATAGGAAATGAAAGTCTTTATGATCTGTTTTCCTTACACGTTTTTAACTCCTAAGAAGCAGATTTTAAAAAGAAGCATTGGAGTTGATTTCCAGCACATAAGATTCCCACTTTGGATGCTTGGAAGTCCTGCTCAGCAGTCCCACTTCTCGTAGGAAGCTGCTCCTGAGAGCAATTACAAAGCCCCCTAAGAGGGAGATTCACAGAGGGAGGTAAGGACCACAGCAGTTCCTTCATGTAAGTGTTTTACCACCCAGGACAATCCAGGAGATGCTGAGCCCTTCCTAGCAGGCCATTCCACAAGGGACCTATCTCCCGTTTCATATCTACCTGGAAATAGCCGTGTAATAATGAGTGCAAACTGCCCCGTGTTATCTCTCTTTGCTTCTCTGTTTGCCAGCAGACAGCAGGGCACATTTAAATATTCTGCTGATATAAGCCTGTTTACTTTGTGCTGGTTTGTATGCATCTCCATTACATTTACAGCATAAAGTCATATTTTGCTCCAGTGAAAAATAAAATCTCAATGTAAAAATTATGCTACCTGCAAATATCACATGATGGCAGAAGACTGGGTTAGCGAGAAACAGAGCTAATCTTTCTCAAACCAAAGTCAAATAAATGGCTGATAGTGTAGAGGCTCAGTTCAGGTTCAGTTCTTCATTTATTTGCTTGTACTGTTTTTAGGCAAAAAGGAAATAGGCAGGAAAACATAGATAATCTGCTCAAGTACTTGAAGCTTGCACTTCTCCAGTGTAAAATTCCCTACTGGCATAAAGTAAAAGGGGTGTGGGAAAGGTAGTAAATAAGTAATGGTGAGTAGGAACTCGCCATCACTGTATAATCAGGGGACCTATTTAATCGATAGGGGAGAGTGTGCCAGAAGACAGAAATTAAATACATTTTTAAAAGATGCCATGGGAAATCTAACTGTAGGAAAGGCAAGGATAAAGTCCAAGAAGCAGAATGAAGAATTGTGCTGGTGTCACAAAACAGAGCCCATCATTCAAAGACAGGTACAGCAAAAACATACCAGCACGTGTATCATGAGTAGCACAGGTACAGCAGAAATTCAGTAGACTTGACATATTGGTAAGTAGGTTCCATTTACAGTAAAGTCCAAAGCAACAAGGAGCACAAATGTGTGTCATGCTCAGTATTGTTGCTGAGAAGAGCCCTTAGGGTGGGGACAGCTCTACAGTCATTGCAGTAGAAAAGAAAAATCCCAGTGCACTCTAAACACATTTAGTGTTTTTAGAGGCTGACCTCAGCAATGCCTTGGGGACCCATCAACCTTTTAATTTGCCATTAAATCACTGAAGTACTTCCAGCAAAAAGTATTTTCAATGTACTCCATAACAATTGAGAGGCAAATCAGGACAGAAAAGCTGTGGCTTAACCCTATTCGGTCCTCTGCCTGGAAAATGATAATAGATGGGGATGATCTTTGTATATCACCTACATGTAACAATCTGGAAGAGAAGAGCATGAACTACTAGAGAGCCTGTTGAGAGTTATGGATGACCTTGTGGCCACACCAGTGAGCAGAATGGCAGAGTCTGATGATGGAGAGCCATCTAAAACTGAATCATGGCAGCCAGCAAAGCAGAATGACACCACCAAACTGGTTTTCTCACACCTTAGAAAGGGAAAGCAATGGACCTGACTAGCGGAGATGTTAAAGCAGTTTAAAGTACAGGCCAGGTGACCTGCTAATCCAGATGTACCAGCTCCAGAAATTGGTGAGCCTCAGTGAGAAATGGAGAAGAAAACCCAATAGCTTTGCTTGATGTTGGAATATCAGCGATGACTTCCTAAATGGTGAAGAAAAAACCTTAGAGGAATTGATTATGATCAATATGATCAATATTGAAAATCTTGACAGTGCCGGCAGATCAGCTAGCAAAAGTAAGGCAAGTAACTTAAAACAACAATCTATAGACACAACAGCATTTGAAAGGTCAGGACATGAATAACAATGTTCCTTCAGGTCAGAGATTTAAGAATGGAAAAAAAAAATTGTAATGACTGGAGTAATCTGAAAAGTGGCAGAATAGTATGGTACAAGGCAACAAGTAGTCAGAGATCCACATCACTGGTGCTCTTTGTACATAGGAGAAATGGTGATGGATGCATTTTTCCAAAAGGCTGAGAACTGAATGGCAAGATACCTGTGGTAATTTATGTTTTACCTACAAGAAGTGGCAGGAGGTGGTAACTGCTTACTCAGACTCAGAGAAAAAGCTATTAGCTATTGAAAGGGGATTATCAGAATTGTCCTTTTTCCCCCACAAGGGTTCAGGTATAGTAGTGAACTGAAAATTCAGCAAGCCTGAAATTAGAAAATAACACCCTCAGGTGTGCGCAGCATGGATGCTGGATCCTAAGCACCAACTACTTCTCTCTGCATATCTGTTTTCCTGGCCCATACTGCTTGCTCATGAGACCCCTTAGCTTCTCAGGATGTCACGATTCCTCATGGTGATGATTCTTTCCATTTACTGAGCTTGGGAACAAGCCTCATTTTCTGGACTGTTATAGCATCCTTCTCAGCTCCTTGGTGAAAAGCTAGGGCATGCAGTTTCATTACTTCATAATTTTGCTTGTAATAATTTCATTAATTCTTCTGTCAAAACCTGAACATTTCTGCTCTTTGTAACACACTTTTTTTTTTTTTTCTTATTTATTTTACAATACCTTCCAGGCCTATATGCTATTTCTCTCAGATTTTATTTTCCTTCTGAGAATGCAGTGAGCCAGGCAACTGCATTTTATGGCAAGCTGTCATTCAAATTTTAGCTAGAGGTCAGGTAGGCCATGGGTTAGGAATATCTGCAAACCATTGCCTCAGAAGTAAATGGAAGTTCTGATATAGGACTAATGTGTATTTATTTTCCTAGAAAGAAAGTGTGTTTTGCATTAAAGATATTCTCCAGTTGTTGTGTAGGCTCAGGCACTGCACATAATTTTTATTACCCATGGGTTAGACAGGCATGTATATACCAGCTGTAATCAGAAGGACAACACTGCAGTAAGTTACAGATAGAATAATCTGTTGCTGTTGTTTTTAATGTATACTCAGTTGAATATGCGAGTATATATATGTACATATATAGCTATATGACTTGTTTGAATCTCATCTTCAGGTGACAAAATATATACCGGGCCATTTAGAAACACCCTTTCAATCCCAGCTGCCTGGAAACCTCTATGTTTGTCTCCACTTACTGTGGCAAACAACCTTCATATCCATTAGTCATGAAAAGTAAATAGCTAACCTCACTCGGGCAATAAACCCAAATAATCAGTAACGAAAGCAGGTGATAAATGTCAGCAGAACTGATATTATATTAGATCCAAGTTACTGAGTAACACTAATGTGCGATGAATAAGGTTCAGAGGTCCGATGAGAACAGCTGACATGAGACAAATATACAAGCATTTATTTTTATCTCTTGTTTTTTAAAAGATGTAGAAATGAGGAAAAGCGCATTGCCTAACTCTTAAATGCTTGGATATCACCTGGACCAGTTGTGAAACTGTGGTCTGCACCCCAGAAGCCATTCAGCCTTCGACTACACCTTCTGTGCCATTTCCATCCTGGGTTTCGCTGTGCTCATGGCTATGGCTGCAGGCGCCGAGCCACCACATCTCCTGGAGCCCATGGTTAGCCACAATGCTGCTGGTCTGTCCTGTGCTCACATCTCCAGGTGTGCACAAGCAGGATTTATGCTCCAGTACCCCTGAAAATCTACTGGGCTTTTGCACCTGAGTTGTTTGTTTCCAACAATGCAGCTTGATATGGAAGCAAACAGTTTCTGAGCACTGTGTGGTCCACAAGAAAGGTCAGAGTGGGTCTCCTTGTCCTCATACTCATGGTTTGCTTGGGATGGGAGTAGTCTGTAGGCAGGGATGCAGGGGACCCCTGAGATCAAACCTCAGCAGGAGGACAGTATTGGGTGATCTTCTGGAGGGAGCATGGGGACAGAGGAGGCTGGAAGCTAGCTGACCACAACTGGTTCCCCACCTCCAGCACTGGAAAGTGTCCCTTGGTACTTCATGAGAAGGTGTAAGAGCATTTTTTTTTTTTTACGAGCAGGAGACCTTCCATAGCAGAGGTTTTCACAAAACCCCAAAGCACAGTTCAAGCAACCTCATGCAGCCCGTGGCTCCAGAAGCATGGTGAGATGTGTGGAGGAGCTGTTTCTGTCTGTCATCCCACATGTTGGTTTCAAACTTTCCACTGAGCGATTCAGGTTAATTGCTCATTACATTATAAAAATATTACACTATGTTAATTTTACCATGCTATTTGTTAATACTGAATGGTTTTTGTTCCTTAGATACAAGGAATAGATAGAAAGATAAGTAGAAATAACAACATAGTTTCTGTTCTATTTCTCTGTGTCTTTCTTTTCTTCACATAAATTTTGTGTCCCTTCTTATCCTTCTCATTCATTTCAGTCTCTTTCCTTGTGAAATACCTGTCCCTAGATGCTGGATGTGGACATATGAGGGTGTCAGTTGTCTCCATCTTATGCATTCTCTAACTCTGTTTCAGTTTTTCACTTTGTATGAAGGAGTCCAGATTTCTTTCTTGGCTTCATGCAGTTAAAGACACACAGAAAGCATATCTTCCAGATCATTCAGAAATATGTTAGCACAGGATTTAGCACAGAACCAAGCTGCTTCACTTTTGCTTGTCATTAACACAGGTAATTTAATCTTGCTCTCCATTTCCTAGAGCTTAGTGAGCTTTGGGCTATACTTTGTTTCACTCTCAGTAACTGTTTAAAGCACAATCAAAAAAATACTGAGGCACCTGAGGCACATCGGATAAAAAATGGAATTCAGTTCTCTAAAAATGAAATTCTGTGTAAGTGCTGGCTGTTCCCGAGAGTTATCTGTTGCTTTGTCTTTGCTTTTCAGGCTATCCAGGGATCTGAAGATGCATCTCTGGTTGTGGTGGGCACCATTCAGCTGCCTGGTCTCTGGTGTCCAAGGCCATCTGAGATGCTGCTGGGCATTTGACTGACCTTAACTCCTGCTCCTGAACCCCCTCCCTTCAGGCCCCATGCCATTTCTGCTGCAGGGATGGCAATCTAAAGGCATTTATCCCATCTCATTAATGTGTGCATCATTACCTGAAGTGACAGGCTTTTTCCAGCCATTCCAGCTGCCACACAGAGAAACAGCGTGCTTGCAGCTATGGCTTTCTAGCCGCCTGGTTGTGGTAGTCTGCTGCAAGCATTTCACTGGTTTTCACATTTTGAAAATAAATAACATGAAGTGTTAAGTCTCCTGTGAGACACTTAACCTACTGCTTCTTCTCTCTTCTTATTTGAATTGGTGCTGTAGCACCTCATTTATAGACTGTGTTAAATGTATTCATTCCTTTCCAGTTTCTTTAGGTAAATGGATTAGATTCTTAAGTCATTCCTCATACCATAAGTTTTCCTGACCTTGAATAGTTCTTGGGGCTTTTCTGCATTTTTTTCTTATTTTTCTTTCAACTTGATTTGGAAAAGTGGTCACAGATGTTGTCTTAGTACTTGTAGTAATATCTCCACCTAATTCCTAGTGCCCTATTTATGTGTGCCAGCATTCTTTTGGTTGATACAGCTTGCTCAATTTCATTTGTTCAGCTACTCACCAGAGTCCCTAAGTAGCCACTTCTTTCTAAAATGCTTCCTGCTACTAAAGACAGCATCCACCCATGGTTCCTTGGTTGATTCAAATACACGTAGTTCCCCAAGGAACACAGATATCTTGGTAGAAGATGCTTGGATTTAATATTTTTTCTACTATTTGCAAATTTGTCCCAGTTTGAATTTTATACTCTCCAGTTAATTGAAAGATAACAAATAAAATTGGGCTGAAACAATTTGCTACATCACTCTGCTTGAGACAGCTTATCTTGGCAGATCTCAAAAGCTACTGTAAGTGGTGAGCTGTTAATTACTCATTTCTGATCTGTCTGTATTTACTAAATTGGCTGTTTCTAAAGCAATTCTTCATGGGAATGGTGCCCAGAGAAAGTCTTGGGTGTCAGCATCACCTCGCATTCTCGTGCTTGTGGTAAATCAGCCCAGCATTTCAAATGGCTTCAGAGCCATCAAAAAGTGTGATTTAGATTTCATCAGTTCTGGATTACAAGTTACCTCCTAAAGGCATCAGAGAAGGGAAGGGAAACTGGTTCATGGGGGCCTTCCCAGGACTTCTCGCTTTTTTTCTAAGGATAATAAGCTGCAAGTTCAGCTTCCTCCTCCCGTCAGCACTGTAGCAGCAATGTAAGAACTGTAACATCAGTTATCATCAGTTTGGCCTTATTTCCTAAACAAACACATCCTTTAAAAATTAAGTATATGTGTATAGAGAAAGCCAAGCTAAAGAGAAAGCCAATGGTGCAAAATGTTTATGAGACTTAGATAGCTTAATAAATAAATAAAAAGTGATGCAAATATATAACTTGAATGCCCATCTTATGTTAGTACAGTTATATAGGATGATAGTTTAATATTTTGGCAAGGTCCCATTTCAGTCTTACCGCCTCCGTGTATCTGACACAAGTATGGAAACCGCCACACGTTCCCCAAGCCAACAGCAAACCCGATGCAGCTCAAAATGTACTGCAACTTGTTGTCCCACTTCGGCCTGCTGTCTTCTTTAGGGGCTTCAGGGGGCATGTCAACGGGTAAATCTTTCGACATTTGTGTGAAATGTCCTTGGCTCTCTAGCCCCTTTTCCTGTAAGTGGGAAGATGCTTCAACACCTGCAGGTGTTTCTCCTGCTGGTTTTATGGGGGGTGCCCAAAGGATTCTGGAAAAGGAGGTGGGGCAAGGAGTGCTGCAGTTTAAAGACCAAACCAGGAATTATTATTGTATAGACAGAGTGACCTCTCATGATGTTTTGCAGTTCCTTCTATAGTCAGAGAGCTTGGGAATATGTTGTTAATCGGTAACTCAGGATCAAACAGATTTTTATTTTCTGTTCTCCTTCTGTTCTCAGATGCTTTCAAAGAGGTGTGATGCTGAATATAATTAAAAAGAAACACAGCAATCAGATTTATTAAAACTGTAAAACACTTAGAAAGATCTGTGAATAAACTGTTGCCATTTCCTCTGTTGCTTTGCTAACACAGTTAAGTGAATGAAGATGTCTTTGGTAAGTGCAAATTAAAATTAGTATTAATTGGATCTACCTATTACTGCACTAAAACCTCTTCCATGCCATGTATTGCTCTGTGATAGTCATTGTTGATAGCCACAGTCTGATAAAGGTGTGTTTTCATGGCTGTACTTACAATTGCTTTTGTCCATCCTGAGGTGCGCATGGACCAGATGCAGCCTCACGGCTTCTGCTGCGTTGAGTGCTGCAGAGCACCTCTTCTGGTTTGAAATGTTAGGTGTTAAAGCAGCTAGCTGGCTATCTATTTGCTAGTTCTTAAAATAAATAAAAGCTCTTATCTTTTGATATGAAATTTCAAACCTCTCTTGGTTATGTTCCCAAGCAAATCCAAGGCAGGACTCTGCTCTGGACAAGACCACATATGTTTGGGTATCAGAATCCAGTCCATTTTCACCACAACTTCTTGAGGTTAATCACTTCCCACCTGTCAATGAATCCCAAGTGACTATTTTTATTGTTCATTAAATAGTTACTGAGGAATGTAACAGCTGAGTGCTTGCCTTCAAATGAAAGCCTGTGAGAATGACTTTTTTTTGTTTTCTGTCCAAAATACCAGGGTTTTGCTGTTTTGCACTTCAAACCACTTCAGTACATGCCACAGAAAGCAGCACGCTCACCTCTATCCCTGCCACCTGCAGCCAACTGCTTCAGGCTCAGCTGAGTCCATTCTCAGTGGCTGAGCTTTTCTCAGTAGGAAAATCACCTCTCAGTTTGGTGTGGATATACTCTAAAATTATACTCTAGAGTCTATGTAGAGTTGGAAAAGACCTTCAAGATCACCAAGTCCCACCACTAAACCATGTCCCTTAGTGCCATGTCCTCATGTCTCTTAAACGCCTCCAGGGATGGAGACTCCACCACTTCCTTGGGCAGCCTGTTCCAATGCTTGACCACCCTCTCTGTGGTGCTCCTTTCTCTCTCCAGAGACCACGTAAGGAATGGGACTGCTGACTTACCTCCCCTGCCTCACACAGAAACGTGAAGCACAAAACAATATCAAGGTAGGTGTGTGAGTGCCCATGTGCTTGGACATCATAGGCAGTTAATAATACACATATATAAATAAAATAAAATACACAAAATCTCATTTCCATACTTAGAAATGTTTTTTATTAAATATTTTCAACTTCTGTATGAGATATAATATTGGTGGCTTTGTGCAACACGGTGGCATGTAAAGTAAAAACAATTTAAGGTGCAAGAGAAGTCAGTATAAAATTACCCTTCAGATTGGTAACCCAACCAGCATGATCGGACATGGAAGAGTCACTTATGGCTTGCCAAGCGCAGTGCATCCGCAGACAGAGACCTCCAAGACAGTTTCAAACAAGCTGGCTTCAAAACCAGAAGCAGGATAAAGGATTTGGCCTGGTGCTCCCATCACTTGCAAAGGTGGACGCTTTGCTTCCAGGATCCAAGCTATTACCTCTTCACAGAACATTGCATTGTAAAGAGAACAAATATTTACCTGGAAACAGCACACAGTTATCCTTTTATGGCAACAAAATTAATTCTGGATTCTTAAAGAAATTTTTTTCCTTTCTTCTTGTGGCATTCTTCCACATTTTTACAGGGCTTTATGCTGAATTCTTTAAGTTTCCATTGACGGAAGTCTCAGATATGGCTCCTATAAGGCCTGTGCGATCCTTTTTCTTCTGATAGCAATTTCTGATGGCTTTGTAGATGGCAAAGGCGGGGATGACCAAACTCGGCACGCCGGCAAGTATTACAATAATAGCATACACCCAATTGGGATATCCAACCTTCTGTGTTTTTGGGAACTCTTCCTGAAAGAACAAACAAGCAAGCTGTAGGAAGCCATGTGGAGCATATACCCGTGAGCATGTACTTGTTCAGTATTTTAATAGAACAGAAACAGGACCACAGCAGCAGCTAGACACGAGGAACAGCCATTTGCTGCTTCCAGAGCAGTTTCCAGCTTAAGGGTTGCAGTCTCAGTCATCTGGGATTTATTTTTTTCTTAGAAGCGATGGGGAGAAAAAATACGGTGAGGAGCAGGGGCTGCTGCAGGGGAACCAAGGCTTGGTGGCCAAATAGCCCATGGGCAGGCAGGCTGAGAGCAGGGTGTGGGAGCACCATCAGGGTTTTGAGGAATGGAGCTGGTGGAGGAGGGAGAGGAGAGAGAAGCCCCATTTCCCTATCTTCCTTTCTCTCCTGTCTTATTAAAATAAAAGTATTATTAAAATAAAAGGTGACCTTCACAAACTTAATGCGCTGTATGCCTGTCTTTGCCCCAAGAATGCTGACTTTTATAAGGCCAGAGAGCAAAAAATCAGAGCTAGGTAGGCAGGGAAGAAGAGATGAGGTCCTGGGGAAAATGATGGGTCCCCTTCCTTTGTCTTGTTATGCCCTCCCCGGTACCACATACAGCTTATTATTCTTCAAGGGGAGGAAAGGTAATGTAGGTAATTTATTAGCCTAATTATAATTCAAATGATGCAAGTATACTTGGAAGAGTGAAGAAGAAATCTGGGTAGGAGAATATTAATTTCTTCTGTTAGCATTGAGTAACCAGCACTACTCCAGTTCTGTGGTCTTAAGTGCACATGTAAACACATTCAATATCAAAATGCCTTCACAGACTTGGTCTTTTGTCAACACAGAAAGGTTGTGACATTTCCAGCTCTTCTATAACCCCTACCATGGAACTGATGTCTGTTTAAGTGGTCCTGTTCCAGTCTTACCTGACAACTGGATTAATGTTTGGGCTTTACCCAATTTAGAAAAGCTGCTCAGGTGCTGCTGTGTATCAGTTGTAGGCAGTACAAATCAGGACTTATTTTTCTAAGTGTTATTTTTTTTATGGCTTTATGTTTTGTAACAAGTTTTTTACCTGCAACCTGTTTCAGGTGGGAAATTAATATGTCTCTGGAATTAAAGAAGAATATATCCAGTAACTCTGAATAAATGAGTTGGTTTTCTATACTTACATAGCTAGGATCCCAGACACTGTAGAGCAGTTCTTCATTGACCTTCACCACAAAATAGAAGAAGAAGATAACTAACATAATGAGAGGGCTGATAACTCTCCAGGTCACCTGCCAGAAGATATTGGGCTTGTGTCCAATCATGAACTCAATATCCTTGTTAAACCTAGGGACGAAAACAGGAAGTTCAGAGCCATAAAAACAGGAAAGGATCAAAGGCTGCCTGCTCAGAAGCAGGAAAGTTCAAATGACACCTAGCTGTGCTTCCTCGGACTTTGCCTTGGTCCCTGTGTCAGGACTGGCAATGACATCAGGAGGTAAGCCCCAGCAGTGTGAATTTAGGCAGATATTGCTGTAACCATGCTAAAAGTTTCTAACTCATATCTCCCAGAAGTAAGTCAGGAAAATTAGTTCCAGAAATGTACTTTCTTAAACAATTCTGTGAGCTATATACAAAGTAGTTCCAGCAAGAAAGAATCAGTGTAGACAGAGTTTCCCTATAATATGTTGCAGTGTTTTAGGATTTTTGTAAGCATTTCAGAACTGCATCAATTAAAAGAATTGACACAATATTAAGAGGAAGCAAATTGGAGCAAATTTAAAAATTAGATTCTAAAAATAATACTTGTTTAATCTGGATTTCTACCAGTTTTCTCAGGCTGACTACTGAAGTAGTATTTAGCTTTACGCTTGTTTCATGAAGGACACCTAGAAATGTGTCATTTAGGTTAAGCACAGAGCGCACAATGGAAAATGGGACAAAAATGTCTCCACAGGAAGAATCTAACTCTGCATTGCAAGTGATATTGTCCTGAATCTAGTTTATGACCCCTACAAGTGCTACGTGCACACATTGCCTAAATAAAAATTAGTTTGGCAGTTTGGGGCTTCTATTGTTGTTTTACCTGATGCAGTCCCATGGGCAAGCCCTGGGGAGGCAGCACACTGTGCTGCATCTCTCGGCAGCCCTGCAAAGGTGGTGAACACCAACCATGCAATGTTGAGCTAGAGGAGGTTCCTTCTTTTCCCTGTATAAATGCCCTTTGCCCCTCTGTGTGGAGTGCTCTGCTCTGTCTGCCAGTTGTGGAAGAAACAGAGAGAGCATCCTTCACTGCTCCTGCCAAGGCAGGGCCACATCTTATGGGCGACCCAAAACTTTGGAGGCAGGAGAGAATGGGTAGGATGTGGCAGTGGAGCTGAGGTGGGGAAAGAGGAGCTCCATGTTCCAGTCCCTGTCATGGATAACTCGCAAGTCCTCCTTCTGCAAGGAGAGCCACCATTTTACCAGTGACTCTTCTTCAGATTTTGAGAAGAAGATCATGGACACTCCTCTGGAGCAGATAACACCACCTTGGGGCAGCCCTGACAAGCTGAGAGCATCTCCTGTCCTCACTTTTCCCACCAGCATGCTGGTGCCCTTTGCCAGCCCTCTGAAATGCCCCACTGCCTCCAACCACTCTACAGGAAACCCAGATACCATCTGCAGGGACATGCAGTGGCTATTAAAGTGGGACATTAAAGGCTGGCATTGAAGCTCCTATCTGAATCAATCCCACAATGGCCTAGACCCATGTTTATATCCTGGGAATAGTTTTAGTTTGTCTGTGTAAAGTGTTGTGAGATTTTAAGAGGAAGGAAAAGTGATCAAACAAGACTTTTCTGTCCTCACCAAATTAAAATAAGCATTCTTTCACCAGGGTCCTCCCTGTGCTCACCTAATTTACCTAAACGGACTCGTACCTCCTCAGGTATCAAACTGTAAGTATTGGAGCAGGAGCCAGAGGTCCTTCACCCCATTGCCAAGAGCTGCACAGCCAGAGGGCTGGCACAGACTCAAGCAGCAGCTACAGGTGGTTGAAGGTCCCCATAATATTTTCATATTAATTATGAATGGAAAGGTGGAGAAATTACATCTCTAAAAGGTGGGTTTATTACATCTCTAAAAAGTTGTTAGGAGAATTACTCACTGCTAAAATAGATAAAGTCCTGAACACAAGAGGAGCATATCTCCGTAGCCTTGGATTTGCATCCTGTTGTAAAACAGTATCTGCAACCTGCAGGAGGATGCCTGCTTTGCACACCATCATCTAGCACTCATTTTAAACATTCCTGCAACAGACCTGTGTTTTAAGCTTTTAGCTCAGTGTGTTTGTACTGTGCTTCTACTAATTAAATACTTCATGTAATTATTCTGAAGAGGGTTTGTTGTGAATGCCACCATATTTACACTGTAAGTGAGCTATAGTGGCATTTATATAATTGTTGCAAATAAGTATATAACAAAGCTTATTTTAAAAATAAATTATTTGCACTCATATTATTTTACTCTAGGGTACTTGGTAATGCTTAATATTCTCTTTCTGTACCTTAGGGATGTGCTTATTTCAGCTGGCTGTTATAGAGCATTATCTGTCACAGCGTATTAACAGAAAAGTGGAAAGCTTTCATGTACAAACAAAAATCCCCATCAAATCCTTAAAAAATCATCTTTTTGTCTTGTTGAGATCTATTTTAGAAACCTAAATCATATAAGCCACCCTAAACTACAGTTGCATAATTCTAGAAATTTCTCTAACAGAAACAGTGTGCATTGAGTTGTAGCAAGATTGCAGCTAGACAACCACTCTATTTACATGCTATTTTCTAGTGAAATTTAACTTTCTTTCATACCTGTCTATTCCGTAAATGTAGACAACTGAAAACATCTCACAAAATGCGATTATTAGCAAAGGAATAGAGCCAGCAAAACTGTCGAACAAACTCAGCCAGTAATTACCAGACGCCAGGACAAAAATAAAAGCTATCAGGTAAGACCCTGCACAGATGAGACCTGTGAAAGACAAAAAAAAAAAAAAAAAAAAAAAAAAAAAACGAAAAAAAAAACAGAAAACAGTAGGTTTAGACACAGAAAGAAGAAAAAACAAGCAAGCAAACAAACTACAACAACAACAAAACCAAACCAAACCCAACCATTCAAACAAAACCAAGTGAAACTGGGCAGACTTCTGAGCTCCTCAGGTGTACTGATTTGCTTGTCTCAGAGCACCACAGCCATGTTCAGGCAATCAGGGCAGCCTCTGCTGCTGCTGTGGAGCTACCTTGCCTTGCAGAAAGCTTGCCTGAGGAAAATGCACATCAGTGGATAAGGAACTAGCTAGATGGCTGCACACAGAGAGTGGTGGTGAATGGCTCTATGTCCAGGTGGAGGCCCGTGATTGGTTTCACTCAAGAGTCCATCCTGGGACTGGTACTGTTTAATATCAGTGACATGGACAGTGGGATCAAGTGCACCCTCAGCAAGTTTGCAGATGACACCAAGCTGAGTGGTGTAGTTGATGCAACAGAAGGAAGGGATGCGATCCAGAGGGACCTGGACAAGCTTGAGAAGTAGGCCCATGTGAACCTAATGAGGTTCAACAAGGTCAAGAGCAAGGCGCTGCACCTGGGCGCTGCAATCCCAGACACGAGCACAGACTGGGAGAACTCATGGAGAGCAGCCCTGCAGAGGACTTGGGGTTTCTGGTGGACAAAAAGCTTGACACAATCCAACAGTGAGTGCTTGCAGCCCAACTGCATCCTGGGCTGCATCTACAGAGGGGTGGCCAGCAGGTGGAAGGAGGGAAGGGATTGTGCCCCTCTGCTCTGGCCCTGAGAGGCCCCAACTTGTAGTGCTGCATCCAGGCCTGGGGCCCCAGCACAAGAAGTATGTGGGGCTGTTAGAGTGGGTCCAGAGGAGGGCCACAAGGCTGGAGCACCTCTCCTGTGAAAAGAGGCTGAGAGAGTTGCGGATGTTCAGCCTAGAGAAGAGAAGGCTCCGGGTAGGTCTCATTGCAGCCTTTCAGTACTTAAAGGGGGCTTATAAAAAGATGGTGACTGATTTGTTGGTCAGACAGATAGTGATAGGACAAAGAGGAATGGTTTTAAATTAAAAGAGGGGAGATTAGATGTTAGGAGGAAATCCTTCGCTCAGAGGGTGGTGAGGCACTGGCACAGGCTGCCCAGAGAAGCTGTGGATGCCCCATCCCTGGAGGTGCTCAAGGCCAGGCTGAATGGGGCTTTGGGCAACCTGGTCTGGTGGGAGGTGTCCCTGCCCATGCCAGGGGGTTGGAACAAGATGATCTTTAGGGTCCCTTCCAACCCAAACACTTCTATGATCCGATGAATTTTAGAACAAACTTGCCATTATTCCACATGATTAATACTGCCTTTTGTAGCATATAAACTACTCATTGAAGAGGTGGGAGTGGGCATCACTTGTCTCTGATAAAGCACTTACCTGTAACAAGTTCCTTAGGCCATTTAGGGGGTATAATGTTAAGATCTTGTAAAGGTACAAGCACACCTTCCATGTTTCCAAACATAGATGACAAACCCAAGCAGAATAGCATGATGAAGAAGAGGATGGACCACAAAGGTGAGACAGGCATCTTGGTGATAGCTTCAGTGAAGACAATAAAGGCTAAGCCAGTTCCTTCAACTCCCTGTGGAAGATTTCAGAAGCTCCAAAAATTAGGCTCACTAATTCACACAGACTTTAAATTTACATCTGTATTCACTAGAGTTGGTGTATACTACACCACACCACAATAATTATGCTTTTTGTTTCCACAAAGACCTCCCAATGCAGCAATGTATTTACTGTAATTATAATACAAATCCTATTTCATGGAACTGAAAATGAAAAAGCTGTGTGATACCATTTTACCCTTGATTGGCTGTTTATTCTAGCATAGTTCTGCCATCCATAAAGCACTACCACTAAGTGAGACTGTGGTGGAAAATGGTAGCAATGATAAACTGTCAAAGGATTATATAAACAACAACAACAAAAAAGTTTATTAGTGGTAGGAGAGTAGTTTGTACATCATGTGTGCCAGAAGACACTTTGAGTTATGATTTCATTTTTCAATATATTCATGTTGCTTGCAATAGAAATGATGTGACAACACTGCTTAGCCTATAAAATAAAAATTTCAGGACTCTGGATGCCAGCTTGGCAGCAAATCTGAGTCTGCTGTGCGTCTGCTCCCTGCTGTGTGTAATGCCTTGTGAGGTACCAGAACGGGCTGTCCCGTCTGAAGAGGCTGAGCCAAGGTTTCCAGTCCTCTGGATTTTATAGATACCTGTATTGATCTGTAATTCCCCACCTTTTCAACATATATATAAGTATATATATATATGTTTTAAAAATATAAAATCCCAGGTATATGGATTTAGTCACAAATCCTTCTTGTACCGTTTCTTTTAGCCTCAGTGTCAAGGTTCATCCTTCCCGTGTAGTGGCACACCTGTACTGATCAGGGCAGGGCTTGCCTCGCTCTGGGAGTCTCTCCCTTATTTCTCATCGTATTTTCTTTCCCACCACAGTTGCAAACAGGTAATTGCAGAGAAACGCCTGCCTCTGTTTAGCCAGGAATAGCAGGTCAGCCTGGAGCGCTTGTGTGTTCAGGTTCTTTTCTGACATGTTGCCAGTACTTATCAGAGGAATTAAACTGCTTATCTCCTCAAAAGCAAAATGATATTATATGGGATAAACAGAAGTAATTCTTTAGTACAAGGGCATTCTAAGAAAACCTTAGTCAGTGGGCTCCAACAGTGTAGAAACAAACAAACTGTAGAAACAAACCAAAAAAAACCCACACTCATGATGAAAAACAGTCAAAAAAAAAATGTTGTTATAGTTTCTACAGTATTAATGGTATTGATATGAGCTAGAGTGTACAACTTACATCATTCAAGAAAGTTTTCAGATCACAGGTTTCAAACTTAAGGCTTGCAAAAACCGTTGGATTAGTCATGTTGCATAACTGCTGCATTTGTTCAAAGTTATCTTGGGTTACATTGCCTTCTGGCAAGTCAAATGCATTCATCAAGGTGAGAATGTTTCTGTAAAAGTGAAATACAAGTACTTTGAAATTATTTATTTGTAAGCAGCATCGGGATTCATTCTGATCCTCAAGTTGTTAAGAACACAATGCCTTTTATTCAAAGGAAGCAATGCTTTATGTTGGTAGACATTAACTGCACATTAACTGCAGTTATATTTGAAATTACTGTTTCAGGAAAACAACAACAACTACAAAAAAACACCATTCAAATATGGAATGTCTTCCTGCTCCCCTATTACTTTTGGAAACACCAGGGAATAATGTAAAATATGGTTGCTTATGTGACATCTTTGTAGGAAATAAGGTGGCACAAACAATTTCCCCCCCCTGTGGGATGATTTTGATTTTCTGGAGTAATGGGTGGTCTGATACCATGTGGGTCAGGAGCTGTAATTGTTCAGAAACGACAAAAGCATTATCATCAGACTAAGAGAACTGCCTCAGCCAAACAAACATCTGTATATTCTTTTTTTTTCTTTTTCTTTTTCATTAACTTACCTGTCAAAACAGTCATCGTATCTTTCTGTGGCTCTGAATCCAATGATGGAGTATATGACAGTCGCTGCATAGACAGATGTGAAACCATTGATCACTGAGATAATCACAGCATCTTTCTCACAGTTGTTGCTGGAATTCAGAGAGAAAAAACAATGGATTTCAAGCACGTTCACAAAATAAATACTAAAAGCTGGCTACCAAGACTAACAAAAAAGTAGTCTGCAGATGCATAGGTACATCAATATGCCCTCTAACAATATTTGAGTACAGCTGTTAAGATTCAGTGAATTAAAACTTGGTGCCTGAAGCAATTTAATAGCTATGCTCTTCCTTTTTTTTTTTTTTTTAATCTTCAATCTTCTCAAATAATCCTATGAATAAGGAATAATTGCCTCTTTTTTTTTTTTTTTTTCCACAGTCTTTTGGAGATTAAAACAGGAGGGGCAAAGAAAGTATGTCTTGTTTTTGTGCCTAGAATGCACGTGTTCTCATGCCTGTTGGCGTAGGCTGTATCTTAGCAGCTGGGCTATTCTGCTGTGGGGTGAAAGATTTGGGTTTGAACTCAATCAAAAGGAAAAGGTGTACAAAAGCTTCTATAAAACTGCAGTACAGTGAAGCTGTGGTAGCCGAGACTATTTAGGAACAGTTTTGTTTGACTGATGGAAAAAAAATGGCTCAAAATGCCCCCACCCTTTGAAATACTATGGGAAGGTTATGCTGGCAAGGTCATACAGGCTCCCTATTCCATTGAGAAAGCTAAACTGCTTTGTAGAGACTTTTTTGCTGCAGATATTTCTTGCCAAAGTATCTGTGCTGAGATGGAAAAACTGCAGAGCCAGAAAGAGACTTTCATCTGAGAGAGAAGATAAAAAATCAATATGAAATTAGTTAATGGTTTTATTAGAAGGCTGTAAAGCTCTAGATATTGTATTTCTCTTGGGCAAGGCAAGACTCTTCAGAGTAATTTGATGTTGTCACGTATAATTTTATGATTACCTTTGAGGGAAAGCCAACAAAGACTTGTGGCACTGTGACCTTTCCTGATTCATAGTTTTGCAAGTAGATTTATAAGGGGTGGAGGGCATTAAATTGATTTTTATTTTTATTTTTTTTTTTGCTGTCCTCTGTTGTCAGTTTTTCCACTGTACCATGAGATTGTCAATGGCAGGCTTGATTAAAATAATTCTTTCTCTTAGAGAAGGTGAGATGCTCAAGCTCCTCCTTGTTATGAATGGGACCAAACTAGATATCTGAAACTTAATTTGGAGATATTTGTCAATAATATTAGGTTAAGGGAATGACACACGGTTTATCTTTCAAAAGGAGAATGCTGAAGGGATAGGTCATTGTTCCAAAATTTTGGGAGGTAATTTGCTTGTTGGGTCAGTCCTGGACAAAGGGAGTTGGTACTCCATCTCTTCCCTGGCCTCATCACATACATAAAGGAAGCAACTGAATTTGAATTTTAAAATGCCTCAAT
This sequence comes from Anas acuta, assembly GCF_963932015.1. Classification (NCBI taxonomy): domain Eukaryota; kingdom Metazoa; phylum Chordata; class Aves; order Anseriformes; family Anatidae; genus Anas; species Anas acuta. Next base: position 91,676,672 of record NC_088980.1, on the reverse strand, counting down.
ATATCTTCCAATCCCTAAAGCAAAGATTTAAGCCACAGTCTGCTAATTGCTTTGAAATGCTTGTAACATCACCTGTCTCCAGCAGTGTGGAGACAAACAGCAACACCACACGCTGAGCAGCCCTGCTCAGGAAGCTCCTAGTGGCAGGTAGCCAGGCTTCTTCTTTCCAGCCTGACCCATGCCATCTTTCTGCAGGAAGCCAGCCAGCTGGGACCTGAAATCTTGGCTTATGAGAGCTAGGATCAGCAAGATGAGCTGTGCCTTACCTGTTTGAGGGGATGGTGTTCCCATCTCAGGTAATTACTGACTAATGATGGAGCAGGAATGGACAGGCTTCATTTGAAAGAATGAAATATTCATAAAAAAAATTGGTTTTCGTCTGGATACTTACTGAACAGAGTTGTAACTGGAGAATGAAATGAGACCTCCAAAGGCCAGGGAGAAAGAGTAAAACACTTGAGCACCCGCATCCAGCCACGTCACTGGGTTAGCCAGCTCAGTAACCTGAGGTATCAGACATACAGCTTTAAGATTGTATACCATGGCTATTTACACTGAATATGAAGAATTTAAAACAATAATTAAAAGAAGAATATTGGTCATGCAGAATTTACCATTTTTGAGGAATGTTAAAAACAAAAGTTTAGCACTTTTGGCAAACTTAATTGCTTTCAAAAAGAAAACCTGTAGGTTTTCTGCAAGTATTTTGAAAATTGATAAAGAAATTACTTTCCATAGCTGACAGCTGCCATGCCTGTTTCCAGAAAAAGGTTTATGTTGTTTAGCATTAGCAATGACCACTCAGAGGTCTGCTCATGGAACATGAAAGCTCTTTTAATTTTGCTTAAAAGCTGTTGTATTGTTAAGCCATTCTCCTAGGTCTTTTATATAGCCATAGCGACTAGATGGGTTCTCTTCCCAACTCCCTGACAGGTGCTCTGTAGTTAGAGAGCATAACTGGTCCATAGCTAGAATACACAGCACCCCAGGAAAAGAAAGCAAGCTCCCTTGAAAGAACTTTCTTGTGTCCCTCTGCAATGATCCTTGCATCTTTTATAACAGACACTTTAATAACAGATGGTTGGGAGAAAGTATGTGTACATCTGTGTATTTTATATCCAATGTGAAGAAAGATTCACCTGTCAGAATCAAGGTTTTAAAGAAGTCTGAGGGATAGTTAGAAAAACACCCCTGAGAGGATTCATTTTTACTCAGCTGTTAATTACAGAGAGAACTACATCATGTTTCAACAAGGGATGGGCTGTGACTTACGTTGGGAGTGAAGAGATAAACAATCCCATTGACTGATCCCTTCAGTGTCAAGCCACGGATTAGAAAAATGGTGAGCACAAGGTATGGAAGAGTTGATGTTACGTACACGGCCTGCACAAGGAGCATGTAGATACAACAGTTAAATACAATGAAACACTTCAATAAATATAGCACCAAAGGGAAGAAGAGAGGGGAATGAACAAGGAATTGTGATTAACAAACAATAATGGCAAGTTTCAAATGAGTTGCAATCAACATACTACAGAAAACTATGCTCAAGAGAAACAGAATGTGAGTATATTGTGACAATAATTTTACAGTCATAGTGCTCTACTTAAGACAAATTGTCATTGTTGAAATTCAACTCATCATTCAAAAGCAGCATGGAAAATAATCTACACCCTGATATTGATGTTGCCAATGCAAGGATGGGATCTTAGGGCGTCTCTGGACAGCAGAATATTGGTTACTTGTGCAGAGAGTACTAAGGGCTAGCACAAACCCAAGTAAATCTTATAGGTATGTTTTGAAGAGAATAGTAATAGCAGAAAGACAAGTACCTTGATCCTGTGTTAAAGGCTAATGTTAATGTGAGGGTACAAATAATTAAAGAGTGTTCTGCTAAGATCTGTAAGGACAAGGAAGCTGACCTGCTCACACCAACGTGCGCATAAATCAAACCAAATTACACCAAATAAAAATCCATTTCATTCAGCTTCCTTCTCCAAAAATCATTCCCGGTGATGCCACCTGTAGTTTTAGACATGCTTTCACCAAAGAAACAGGCAGTTTCTACAGCATGATTAGGTCTGTACGAATAAGGAATCACAACAGCATACCATCTGTTTTGTATAAAACAAAGTAGAGTACCTTTCCTGTTGTTTCAATGCCTCTGATTGTGCACACGTACAGTACGCCCCATGCGCATGTCAAACACAGCAAAAGCCACCACTGTATACTGCCTGAATCCGCAATAGAAGTGGAAGTGTTTAATGTTTCTCTGTACCAGAAATAATCCACAGGGGAGCTCTTGGCACACTCTTCTATGTAACCTGTAAACACAAAATAATTGTCATTCTATATTTATTCTATTTGCTTGAAAAAAAATTTAAAAAAAAATAAAAAAATAAACACAGGTGTTCAAAATTATATTACATAATGCCAGTGATTTTGTTCTTGGCAGATTTCAGATCCCTAGAGGCTGGTTTCACAGAAAAAAAAAAAACTGAGTTAATGAGAAAATGAGAACATGTTAAACAACATTCCTAAAAAATATTTTTAACAGGGAAACAGATGATATTGTTATTTCTATTAATTCAGATAAAGCAGATAAATTATTTGAGGTTCACTCAAAGACTCTTCTTTCTGTACAAATTCTCTTTTTTCGTACAAAAAAGTTAGAATCCTCTTGAGCCAAGGAGAATGTGGAGAGGACTTCTGAGTTGTTTTTTTCCACGTGCATGTCTATTGAATGGATTTATTTTTTTTTAAGTAGAGGAAAAGTAGCTAGGCAGATGTTTTTCAATGGTTGTGCACTCTTCCCACCTCATGTCAAACAAAAACAAAACCAAACAAAACAGCATTGGGCTTTTCATATACACCCTGTTGTGTCCTGCCTGGTGGAGCCCATGCTCCTGCCCACAGCCTCCCACAGCCGGACGACTCTTCACCTCCTTGCTCCGATCAGCAATACTTTCTTCGCCTTCCTGTTTTGTGGGGCATCGTTCAAGGTCTTGTCAGCTTAGGTTGGATTCTCAGCTGCCTGCAAGGCGCTGACCCATGCAGTATTCTGCCCTGGCCTGCCCTTACGCGAAGTGTTGCTGTCCAGATGCTGGGAGGAGAGGAGCACGGCTCCCAAGAGCCGCTCCCTGAGCCATGGGAACAACCTGTTCTATACAGTTTTGTGCAGTTTTCCTTTTTCTTTTCAATATGCAATTAAAGGGCTGTTGGAGAAGAGGTGGGAGGGAGCAAACAGGGACTGGAGTTTATTGCCACTGTGTGGATGAAAGGCAGTGTCTGGCATCTCTCACTGGTATGGCCAAAAGCTTTACATTCCCTCTCATATATTTATAAATAATTTCCATTATTTTCCGCTCAGCTGGACAGGAATGCTGAAACCTGACTACAATATGCAGATACTTTCAAGACTCAAGACTCCCAGATAGCTGTGAAACTCTCAGCACCATTTTAAACCAATACATATAGCACATTATCCATTTTACTCCCGGTTAAAAGACTTATGTGAGGAAACATGAATCTTTATCACTAGCACTGATGACTCGCATAAGAAACATGGAAGTGCTATTAGACAATGGGTCGTTCAGGCTGGCATATGTTAGTTATGAAGAAACATTGTCTAAATCAGGAAAACATTAATGTTTATGCTAGACTTCTGTTTTGTGAATATTCTTTATGTAAACATATCTGTCAAAATTGTTCCAATGGATTCAGCTCAGAAGTTTCATATTAAAAAAGTCCATTTTTGCCTCAAAGATTAAATATTGATTGTACTTTATAGAGAATGCATTTTAAAAAAATATAAATACTAAAATTCCTGAAGAAATTAGTTTGTCTTACTGTTGTCTTACAGAAAGAGTTCCTATTATTCTAGTTGCTAGAAATAAAGAAATGTGTTATGCAACAAAATACAGTGTTTCATAAAATATACCTGTTCTGTTGGCAGTGACAGGACAGGTGCTCCAAGGCAGGGGCTCTTGGAAGGAGTTGAAGAAGTACCACATTACCCAGGCAATGATAGTATTGTAATATAAACCCACTAGGAAAGATACAAACATTGCTGCTATGCCTGGGGAAAAAAAAAAAAAAAATAAATCAGAATACAATATAAATTTCAGCACTCTTTAATAAAGACATATCAAAACATAGTAAATAGAAAAAAAAAAAAAGAGAGAGAGAGAAAATAATAATTAAAACAAACAAAGATCAGTCCAACCGGATATAAGAATACTAAAGCAGCTACAACAAATTTGATTTCAAGGACGTGAAAATAATTCCTCTCTTCAGACTGTCAATACAAAGAAACATACTTTTACTCCTTCACTTCTCGAAAACATGCCAATAAATGAACTTAATGCTTCAAGGAAGGAACTCTAAGGCCAGAATCAGCACTCTTTTGCAGTGCACAGAGTGGAGCACAGTCACTAAATGGGGAAACTGGGCTCAAGTCCCATCTCTGGGCACAGGTGTGCATCATGGTAGGAGCCTTATGTTGTTGGTCCTCAGCAATTTTCTACCCTCCTCACTGTTCTAATTCCATGGTTTATAGCTTTTCCCTTCTCTTTTCCACCATTTCTTTCAGATGTCACTGCAAAGGTGTGTGTTTCTTGCAGGTGATTATGGCAGTCAGGAGGCACAGTATGTGGAAAGCCGTGAGATTTGAGCCAGTATTTCTCCTCCTCCACTTGCTCCCGAGTAACCTGCTGTGACTTCTCTGGCAGAGACTAAATGCTAATGATTAGGTCCTGAGGGCTCTTGGGCTCTGAAGAAGCTTGAAAAATTCCACTAGCAATATCTTTTGTAACTGATTTACAGACACATTTGATGCCATCAGCAATCTTAACTGGCTGCGTTTCTTCGCTTTCAGGTGTCTGGTGATCACAGGCTCACAGAACGGCTGAGTTTGGCAGGGGCCTCTGGAAGTCATCTGCTCCAATCCCTGCTCCAGCAGGGACACCCAGAGCAGGCTGCCCAGGACCATGTCCAGGTGACTTTTGGAGATCTCCAAGGTGGGAGACTATGGGGTCTCTCTGGGCAGCCTGTGCCAGCACTCAGTCATCCACACAGCTGCATAAAGCAGCTTTTACTGCATTGTTAGATGGCGTATTTGAATGCCCAGGAGTTTCATACAGATGTGAAGAAGCATATTCTGCAAAATGCTGTCTCCATGACTTTGAGTGTGGTACTTCTATCAGACATAAGAAAGTAACCTTACATGGAGCTGGAGTCTGACAGACCAATCTTGGGAAGATTTAACTATTAGCTATCCATAGAAGAGTTGCAAAACAAATTTTTGGCACACTTGACCGTCCTACTGGTAAAAACAGTAAATTGTCATAGCAAATGACAATATCTCTGAAGCCTGAAATTGGTGTCAAATTATGGAAAGGTTTTAACTAGACCCACAGTATCTGGGAACATGGACGCAAAATTTTCATGATGCTTTATCATGATTAGTCTGACCTATCAATGGAGAGCTAGTGAGAAAGGATAAGTAACAGATCTTGGCATCTTTTATGGCACACCAGAGTAAAATTCTGAAGTTGTGCTCTTAAGGTTATCAGTTCAGAGACAAGTGCATTCTCATGTGTTTTTTAATATCTTCTTCAGACTTACCAACGCCTTTCAGGGTAGGGTGGATGGAACTCCAGACTCCCACACTGCCTTTCCTCAGCCTTTGACCAATGGCAAACTCAAGATGAAGCAGGGGGATACCCTCCAGAATCAACAAAATCAGGAAAGGGATCATGAAGGCTCCTGTAATGGATAAGAAAAAATGTTTCCTGTCAGTGAAATACTATAATAAAGTACAAACTTCAGTTCTGCTGGCTTTTCAAACAGTGCCTGAATTGTAGGCATATTTGTGGAAACCCTCCTCCAATTTCTAAACAATGCTTTTGACTGATTGACCATGCAGGAAACTTCATTACGTTTCAGGTAGGAATTCTTATTTTTGCCAAGTGGCAAACATAAACCATTATTATACAGTCCCAAGGTTAAATTCCAAAGGAGCTACCTTTGGATTGGCAATGGAAGACATATTATTTCTTTCCTGGCATGACTTCCATTTTTTTTTTTTCTGTGAAAGTTTATGGTTTTATAATTGTGAATCATACAAATTATATGAAGTAGTTGAATGAACTAAGCAAGATGCCTGGAAAGATTAGTCAGGAGCCTGGGGCTGGGTGCCAGTCTCAGTCAGGCTGTCTCCACAAAATGGCCAGTAACTCTTCCTGACAGCTGAGTTAAACAGTTTTTATTTTTTGGTAGGAGAGATCTGAAGTTCAGGGTTCGAATCTTGTTACGTATGACAAGGCTGTTTAGTATAGGACAAATATTTTCAATTCATTTTTTCCTTATTATGTTTCCTTATTATCTTCCTCAGACTTGGAGAAAACATATGACACCACACCAGAATACGAAAGTGCAGAGTCAAATGCTTGAAGACTGTGACATATTGAAATTGTGGTTATCAGTCATCACATCTTCATCTTCCTAATTATACAGCAAATAACTTAAGTATATTAAAAAATGCAAAACACTGTGAACTGTTCAGGGTTGGGTACTTGCTGACTTTTTCCCCATATATGCAATGAAAATCAGATAGGAAGTGACAGAGGAAATAAGAAGAATGGAAACTGTAGTTTTGAATTCAAGGCAGTTTAATGTTTGGAAGTGTGTGCTCATCTGTTTTGTTGCGTATCTTCATAATGTCATATACACCAGAGTTTTAGAAACGATCCATACTGCGAAGTCTTATTTTTCCATGGCCTTTAATGAAGTCTGCTAAAAACAACACTGTTGTTTCAAGCAGTCACTATTATACTGAAATCAGCCAGCTGTGATTTATTGCTTTTTTTTTTTTTTTGCTTCCACTCCTATGGAACTCAAGTAATTCTAGTTACTCACCTGTCCTTCACTGTCATTTTAAATATTTGCTAATCACTATTGGTACTGACATTTAAACTCATAAAATTCTATTCAAAATGCTGAGCACTTCGAAAACACACAGGTTACACATCTGAATGACTAACTGCTGATACACTAAAAAATACATATTTTGAATCTAGTTGCAAAAGGGATTTTATAGACATGATATTCCCAGACTTATTTAGAGCATTTCATTTAGCACCACAGAAATGTCTAAAATACTAAACTAAATATCTAATACTAAACTAAAAATCTAAAATACTTCAGAATCAATGTATCTCATCTTGCATGCATTAAAAATTGGCTATCAATGTAAAAATATAGACTGACAAAGTGGAGAGGTTTCAAAGGAGATCCAGAAGAATATGACTCAGGCCATAATTTTCGTTAGTGAAAAACTGAAGGATTCAATATGAATTGTTATTTGTAGAGAAGTTTGTTGAACTTTCAACTCTACTGACTCTTCTGTTTCTTTTGTGTCAGTATATCGCCTTGGGAGATGGATTACGTGGACATCGTCACCAAGGAGGACAGTATCCCATTTTTCTTTCCCACTTTGCATATCTCAGCATCCCTTCCCTTTCCGAGACCGTGAATTCCTTGCAACAAGATCCTTGCATTAGTGGGGTGCAGCTACCTGTTAGATGTAGGTGCCTCTGACTGGTTCTCTCTCATCTCAGAGGAAAGCAGACATTTTGTAATGCCAGAAGGGAATGAAGGATGGTGGTCTAGCTTCTGCCCTAGAACTGAGGAAATAGAACTACTACCTAAAGCCCTTGGTAATGATGCAAAAGGCTTAATGTACTTCACTGTCTGACCCATTTTGTCTGTAAGGACCTGCTTAGCTGTGCTGGAACATGATCTGGTAAGCACTTAAGGGCCTTTCTTCATCTGATCAGACAGTGCACACAGATTTGGCATCAAAGGGCTTGTGCTCTGCTGGTACTCCACCCTGTTCCTGTAAGTAATACTTCTCCCAGCTGTTTTACTCTTGCTTTCACAGATTGCAGGACATTTGCAGTGTATGTGATAAGTGCCCTCTCACTGTTGTGATCCATCCCTGTACACCCGGGTGGTGGCTTTCCTCCTGTATGGGAGTGTCTGTGGGACAACATCCACTTGCAAAACCTCTGGCTTTTCACATAGATAAAGTTAGTTATCAGTGTACGGAGATTGAAGCAGGTGGAAACATGCCATATTCTCCTATCTTGTATCAGGCTGGCACATGCTTGCTCTCCCAGAACTCTCGCTCTGGCCAGGAACTCTCATGACAGTAAGATGAGACAAGGTGACTGTGTTTGTATAAGCAATTTGAGTTTCAGAGCATTCTTTCAGTTTTAATCCAGAAGCCCAAGACACTTCCTGAGAGTCTGAAACCTGACCCTACAAAGTTTGTAGGCATGTTCTATCTTGACCTTTCATTTTTGTCTCCCATTTTGGATGCTGGATAGGCCTCTGCTATATAGCAATCTCATTTCTCTCTGGTAAAGGTCTTCCTCAGCAATGGCTCACAGAATCACAGAATATCCTGGGCTGGAAGGGACCCATAAGGATCTTTAAGTCCAACTCCTGACTCCACACAGGATAACCTAGGAGTTAAACCATATATCTCAGAGTGTTGTCCAAATGATTCTTGAACTCCATCAGGCATGGTTACAAGGACTATAAAGGCTGTTTATTTCCTTATGCAACAAGATCAGGGAGAGAATTTCTAATCAAGTCTCTAAAAGATCTTACAGTGGCCTGATGAAGAAGAGGGGTGCATCTCCATTAGGAACAAAGATGGTTAAGAAATGTCATTCACTATGAAGAATTAGAAGCATTTTCTTTTAAAATCAAGCAACAAAAAAAGTATCAACTTTTCACTTTTGAGTAGAAAGCAGTCTGACTGACGTTCTGTTTTGGGCTCCATTTTTCCATGGTTGAGCCATTTTTGCAGGTCTTAACTGCAAAGCGCACCTCCTCTCACAAAACTCTAGCAGTCTGGGTAGACATCAAGCTTCACTCTCCGAGATAACAAGATCCAGGAATAGCACTGTCCCTGCACAATAACTCTCCAAATGCACAGCACGATCTATTGCTCCAAACCTCTTAAAATTAAGCCATCTTCTGTGGTAAGAGGACATGCCACAAGTGCTCCATAAACCTCAAGGGCTTTCCTGAGGTCTCAGGATACTTAGAGATACTTTTATTAGGATGTCATAAAAGAAGTCTTTAAGCATGACACATCTTTGAAGAGCAATCAGATAAAGGAACTCCATGACCTTTGCACAGCCACAGAAAGGAGAAAGGATGTCTTTCTTATAGTCACCTATCTAATAATTACAATGAACCCTGTAGAAATGTATACAAATAATGAGTAATCTCTCCAGTTGGAAGACCTTACAGCTGAGATATGACATTCTAATCTTGCTTTAGTACTGTATTTCAGAACCCGTTGTATTTGAAGATCTGCATAGCTATTACACATTTTTTGCTTAAGTGTAATCTAAGATTTTCTAAATTAAAATTGAAAAAAATATATTATTGATTTCACATAAAGGAAATACAGAGTGAGGAAGCTATCCTGCATTGACTCTGACGTCTTTGTTGTCATTTCATTCAGCATATTATGCATGGAGATGAAAATGTTCTCCTTTATGCAGTGGCAAAGTTTACTGGAGGCATATGCAAGCTGTAGACTTAGATTTTTTTTTTTTAATTGATGGTTTAAATATTAAATATACTTTTTTTTTTTTTTTAATAATACTCATCAGGGATGAAACTAAAATGTTTAACATTTGATTAAATGACATGTTGCTCAATAAAGGTTAAACAAAAGCTATGTGTAATGTCAGATAGAGCTATCACCTGAGAGGAAGTTTCAATCTCATTATGCTAGTGAAAACACTGAGGCAAACACTGTAGCTTTTATACTGTGTGTATATGGAAACCTAGTTTGCCTGTGGTAATGATGTATTTTACAGCTTTTAAACATGGTCCCGCTGCCTGTATGCCCATCTCCCCATTCTTTCTTCTCTTCCTGCTTTCCCTCATACTGCCTGTTGTTGATTCCCAAGGCACCAGAGCAATGAGTTAATCTCCTTGACCAGTATGCTGAGTGGCAAAGACTAAGGCAAAATTTGTATAAATGTCTAGGAAATATGGATTTCCAACTGAAAGTAGATGAAGCAAGACTGAGATTGTGCAATCAGGTACGATGCCAAGCTGCAGTGACTACATGCACCTACGGGGAGCTGTGAATGCAGCTGAATAGGAATTAGAGATGCAGGAACCAGAAAATCTCACTAGATAGAAGGCATCTCAACACCAAAATATCTTCAAAAAGAAGAACTTCAAGATCTGTTTTCACAATACTGGTAGTGACATGTTCTAATTCAAAGCCATTCTTTCACAAGGCAGCAAAGAGCTTTTTATTTTCCTGATTGAAGGGAGAAGTTGAAGAACAGGAACTGTAATGAGAGGACATCAGTGGTGGCAGGAGGTGAGGTGGATTTAGACCCAGCAGAAGAAACTGAGGAGCACTGTGCAGCAGGGAGGGAGAAGGGATTGCACAACAGCTCTCCATCCTTAATCGTGATGAAGATAAGGAGTCCTTTCTAAGAAGCCATGAGATGGCATTGATGTCCACCGTTATGTTTTGATAATAAGTCACTGCTTTTGGAGTTCTGCAGAAGAATTGATAGGGAAAGCAGCTATATGGACAAATATCTGTACGGTAACTCTAATCCTGGAGCCAGCTATGTCATTTCCTTGCTGCGTGCTGCCTCACAACTTCTGCCTAAAATCTGAGAGTCCTAGGGATGCAAGAAGCAGGAAATAACTGTTGTTAGTGTTCCTGAGCAGGGACAAGCCACAGAATAATGAGAGAGAAATGGATGAACTAGAACATAGTGTATATACTGATACACACACAGAAGCAATGCATATCTCTTCAATGACATTAGTCAGAAAATCATGAGGTATACCAAGTTCTTTGTGTTTGCTGGATGTTCATTTTTTCAGCTGCATTTCATTCTGCCAGAACAAGATTGAAAGGAAAGCTTGGTGGAAAAGCAGGAGAGTGCCTGTAAATCAGGATGGGGAAACAGGGCGTGTTTACTTTCTAAAGGTAAGTAGAAGAACCTGAAAAGACAACAAGTGCCATGAATTTTGGAGATATCCATTCACTTTTTCAAATGGAAATAGTCATACATAGAACGGTGGTTATGACTTTTCTTGTCTGACTTGTAATTTTTTTGTTACAAGAGCTGGCAGTGCTGCACATGACCTCCAGTTTGCACTGCAAACCCTAAAAGCCAGCCCATGGAAGAAAAATCTTAGAATTAAAAGCATCTTCTCTTTCAAGTGAGTCAACTGAATAACGTGTAGTTTAAGTGCCAGTAACTCCCCACAGAGCCCTCCTTGGTCCCCACTGTAAAGAGGAAGAACAATTTTCAAACGTTTCTCTTTGTACATTTAACGTAAGCCACAAGTTTTCCTTCGGGATCAAATACCTCAAAGGAACAAAGACTTTTTATGTATATCCTGGAGTGAAATGCAAGTAGATGGTGAGCAGAATAGACATTCAGAAAACTGATGAAGGCATGACAAGCTCCTGGTGCAAATCTTTTATAATGTTCACTCAGTCCTGAACTGAACCCTAAGGTGTCACAGTAAATTATGTGGTAATTAGTGTATATTTGGATTTTAAACGACTTAATAATACGACAGCTAAAGTAATTAGTTAACTACTTTCGTGCTGTTACTCCTGTTATCATAAATTACACGTATACTGACAGTACAGCCAATAAATAGATAAGTCAAAAAACATTGAAAGCCCTATTATGAAAAGATCTTTTGGGGTCATGATCAGAATTATACTGCCAAGTAGTGTATTAATATTTAAAAATATACATTATATATGTATGTAAGTATGTATATATGTATGTAAAGTAGCATCAGTTTTAAATTAAGAAAACATACCACTTATATGACAGCATAAGACTGATTGCGTCCCACAATAAAAACAGTCCTTTTTCTCCTGTCAGCGACATGATCTCATAACCTGCAAAATAACCTTCTCCATCAGTCTTCTAGAGACGACCATCACTGTCTCTACAAGAACTGACTGGTACTAACCAAAGTATTCTATTATTTGTTCCTGAAAGAGATTGAACCTAGTTATACATGGTGTTAATTAAGATATATTAAAGACATACCTCCTCCATGGCTCTGGCAGAGATACGGAAACCGCCACACGTTTCCTAAGCCCACACAAAACCCTACGCACGTCAACATATACTGAGCCTTGTTGTCCCATTTTGGTCTGGAGTCTGCCTCTTCTTTCTCAAGGACCTCGAGTTCTGTGTGGGAAGGTATCCTGTCCTCCAGGCCAGGATTGGGTAACTGTAACTTCACCATGTTTTTAGTTTCCTGCCTGAAAAAGCTGCCCCTGCGAGGATTTTATGAAGCAGGCAGCTAGTTAGGAATCTGCACAAAAAGAGACCATCTATTTGCTGTCTTCAGCTATATATAGTGAACCTTTGGCACTAAACTTGAAAGTGCAGACTTGTGGTAAAAAGAAGCGTCAGCAAATCATTCGATTGACCAAGTCAGCTCTGACACTTATTAATGCTTTATCTGCCAAGGTTTTATGGAACAGTCTGTTCATCTACTATAAGGCATTGATTTCAGTTAATGTAATTCAGGAGATAATTTGGCTATAAACTGTAATCGCCTATAAGGTCATGAAACACCCCTCACCACTCCCATGTTTAAACTTACTTAAATACATATATAGCACTAACAAATACGGAATAAAGTGATTCCACTGGCCTCAGGCTTAACAAAGAGGTTTCATGCTAATTCTTATCATGAAGATAAACTGATTGTGAATCTCCATCACACTCATCTTCCCACAGTATAGGTTTACAAAATTGTATATTTTGTGATAATTACTGAAATGTTCTTCCTTCTCTGCAAGAGATCTTATTCTATTAAATGTCCTGACAAAAAGGATGGAGAATGAAAAGGATTATAAAATCTGACCTTTACAATCATAAGCATAATCTGCTTACCCTAAGGCCTCTAATCATTACAGAACAAGGTCTGAAGAACATAACATCTTGTAAATGGACTTGAATCAAAGGTCTCTTCACCTTTTCACTGACCCTATGATACACGGGTCAAAAAGAAATAAGAATCACAGGTTAACGAATACCGCAGATACTATTTGTGTCCGCATTCTTTCAGTACAATCATAACAACACAGCTGTCTGTACCTCACAGTTATCAAAAGGTAAGTAGTTGCTGCTGCATGCTATGTATGAAATCTAACACAGTGTGTATCATAAGAATTTTGTCAGATAAACCCTACAGGCTACTTACCTGTGATGATACAGGGTGATTAACATAAAGAACTAGAAGGGATCTTGTATGTCCAGCCCCTTCTGAAGCAGGTGAACACATCACAACATCCCTTTGCAATCTTATCATGTCAATTCAAATTGATTTTTATTTTTTTTTGCACTCCCTATTATTTCAAAGCTGGTCTAGAACTTCAGATCTCTTATGCCTACTTTCTACTTTAAAGAAACTAGCTTGATTTCTATTTCTTGTTTCTAAGAAATATGATATCCAGCTGTATTAAATTCAGGACCAGCTCATAATAATTTGTACTTGTGACAACTGCAGGTCAGTGCAGACCTGATCCCTGCGTTTAAACTGCCTCAGCCCCAGTTTTGCCAGGCTAAATAAAGCAAGGTGATTTAGTTTCTTCCTTGCAAAAAAAAGGCTCTCCATTATCTCTTGAACAGACAAGTTACCAAAAAAAACTTCACCCTTGACATAAAAAGCTATAACTGTATACAGCAGACCAGATGGATTTTCCCTGTGCCTTGTAATCAGGTACTAGTACTTCCCTAACTGTACTTAAAATATCTCTATTAATCTGCTGAGTCGTATCACTCACCTTTGTCTTGACCTCGTCAGTTCCGCAGATTAGCTGTCTCCTGATTACCACTGGATCAAAGCTTTTCTTCTCCTCAGGTGCTTCTTAGCTTGCAGCAGGCTATCTTTTTTTTTTTTTCTCAGTTACCTAAAGCATATTTTTTTATGGAACTCCAATACATTGAGGTACTTCCTTAGTTCCTGAATAATAATCTACTTTTTCATCATTAATGATACCTCTGAGCTTGCATCATGAGTGTTTCATAAAAATGCTACTTCTTTTGTCTTTGGTCATTAGTCTAAGAATGACAAAAGATTTGTTCCTAAGCTGTTCCTAAGCTGTTACTGCATTAGTAACTTTCTTCTGGACCATCATTTCTGCTTTCAGCACAGTTTGCCATCATCATCAGATATTTACTTTGTTCTTTGTTCAGTTTATATCTCCTGTAAGGCAACAGCTTTACTGATGTTCCAAAGCATTGCATTTACTGTGCTTCCTTTGTACAGAAAATTCATTTTTCATTTATAAATGACAATACAGAACTCTCAGATCCCAGCTCTTCAACTTCCAGAGAAGGACGTTGACTTCTTGGTCAATAGCAAGAAACTGCAGGTTCCACGAGCTTCAGGCTCATCTGGGTTATTATTCTGCCTGAAACAGAGGGAGAGAATCCAAACACTCACGTTGTAGGAAACGATATAGTAATAAATGGCAGGCAGATGACAAACAGGCAAAGCAAACATCCTCCTCTAGTTTAGGTCATAATATTTCTATTTTCCCTGACTTGCAGGCTTCATTTCTAGAGTTTTGCAAAATCATATATAGAAACTCTTGAGTTTCTATATCTGGATATATCTATATATGACATTTCTACATCTTATGATCAGATTCTGAATCAGATCACAATTACATAATGTCCAAACAATTTGTCTTACAGCTATAAAGAAATGACTCTATGTGATCATAAATCCTTGACAATCAAGATTTCTTATAGAATTTATTCTAAAACAGCACGTTTCTCTTCAGGCACAGTGTAAACTGATACTGAAGGAACTAATGTAGCCTCCTTTGGGAATCAAACTGAGGATAAATCAACAGGATAAGAAATAAATGCACAGTTGTGTTCAGATGATATGAAAATTTATCTTTGTTAAGCTTCACATGCGAGCAATTTGCGTCGGGATCCAAAACCACATTTCAGATCGCACTCTGCTGCATTAATCCATATTTCTGGAGAAGTTTATTTTACTTTGATAATACCGTGTTCCAATGGTTGTTAGCTGTTAAACATTTGCGGGAGCAAATATGCTGGTATAGCATCTAGCTCAAATTTCTTTATCGGTGTAATTGCAGGAGTAATGACCTCGCCGCGCTGTGCCTTTCTCTGGAGCACCTGCGGTGAGTGGCACTGCCACCAGCCCCAAGAGGAGCTGCAGTGGCACGGAGGGGTTGCCTACATTGCCACCCTGTGGACTGGAACAAACAAGTTGCACCGGCTGCTCTTGCAGAAGATGGCTTGTTCCTGCTCTTGCCCTCTGACGTGCCG
Organism: Anas acuta; assembly: GCF_963932015.1. Lineage (NCBI taxonomy): Eukaryota > Metazoa > Chordata > Aves > Anseriformes > Anatidae > Anas > Anas acuta. The sequence goes on along the minus strand of NC_088980.1, from coordinate 91,661,256 downwards.
GGGGACAAGATTTCTCAAATTAATTCACGCTAATTGCAGCACAGGGCTGTGCATTGCCACACAGAGACAGTGACATGCTGTCACTGGGCCCTTTCCTTTGTTCTGTGATAAACTTCTTCAAGTTATGCTAGGCTTAGGGCACGTCCCACAGGGTTTGTTATGGCCAGTAAACCCTATGAAATCAATCTTTTCACAATGGAAGCTGACAAACGAGACATATTCTGCCAGCAGCTAATTGCAAATGCAGGAGAAAATGGATCTTACCTTTCGATCGTTTTTTTTGTGATTAACCGTTTTTAATCACACATTGGCTTTTTGTCTGCTACACCCACATTTTCAACATACCAGTTTTTCACAAGTTAATGTGATTGAAAAGGAAATGTCCCTTTCTAGAGGTCATATATGTTATTGGAGTATATACACATATATATATACATGTATTTGTGGAAGAATATATGTATATTTTTCTTAGCTGAAGATGTCTTTCATCTAGCAGGACAACGAAGACATTCAGAAAGAGACGTGGCAATGGAAGGGGAAAGCAGCTATGGCAGAAGGATACCAGAGATGCAAATGAAGACAAGAGCAAGGAGGAAGCCTCCTGCTTCCCTCTGTGGGCCAGGTCTGTGCATGGCGTGAGGGGCTCCTGGCTTTGGCAGCCCCCAACATGTCCATCTCCTGTGGTGGCCTGGCATGGGCAGGTGCAAACGTGAGGTGGAAGCACTTCTGGCTGAGGCAGAGGGCTTTTTTCAGCAGGCCTGGCTTGAGTGACACAGATAGTTTTGGCTGCCATGGAAAAGAGGGAGGAAAACCCTCCTTGTCCTGCCACCTGAGGTGCGGGTGGGGCTGATACCCTCTCCCAGGTCAGCCACCCATCAGCTTCTCCTGCTTCTGGCCTTGCTTGGTTCTCTTGGTGTTGGCACTCCTGGGCCAGCAAAGCTCTCTAAACCTGCAGAGGTTTGTCTTTTCTCTGAATTAATTGAATTGACTGACTGAAGCATTTGGCTGAAGCACCTGCCTTCTGCCCTCCAGCCAGGGCACAGGGGAACCTCTGCTGACTGCGTGCTGTGAAGGGGAGGACAAGGAGCAACCAGAATGACAGGACAGGTATGTTCTTTCCAGAAACAAACAAACAAACAAGCAAATAAAAACAAACAAACAAAACAAAACAAAACAAAACAAAAACACATTCCTTTACTTCAAAGCCACTGAGAGCAGAGAGCAGAAGCAATTTAAGAGTCTTACATCTAGTCATAGTTTCATGAAATACAGTAAAATACAGTGAAATACAGTTTGTTTATTTCTTTGCAATTCTAATACTCCTGGTATGACACAGGCTGAGTCTATAACTGCAAATATTCTGAGACTGATGTTTATAGAGCTTTGCAGCTAAAGGCAATTAATCATAAACACCAAGTTTATTCTCTAATCGTGCTTTACAACATCCCATGCTGTTACAATTCATTTTTCTGATCCTTTTTATTACTGTAGCAAATACTGGTATAAAATCTTACTCTAGTGATTCTATAACAATATCTCACCAGAGTTAATTAAACTTTTTTCAGTCAGCTTGTACTTCTCAAAGCAACATATACAGTAATCACCATTACTCTTTGTATAGTTTTGGTCATTTGACCCTTGGTCACATGCATCTGTACTTCTCATGGAATGAATAAAAAGGTTTGCAGACGCCTGTAAAGAGGTGAAGAATCTGTCTGCTAGTATGACAAGCACATATCTCTGTATGTGCTTGTGTTATTCTGCTGTTTTTACAGCAGAATAAACAAGTTCCCTACTTCCGCATTCCCACATTGACCAGTTTGCCAGTGCACCTGGGTGAAATGATTTCCAGCCACCAGCAGAGGTGACAACACTACATCCTTTCCTTCATTTTACTCTACCCTGTCTAGCTGGTACTCCCTCTCTCACCCCTGCATAACAAAATATGTGGCATCATTGGGATACTATGCAAATTTCCTGTAGGAAAAAAAAAAAAAAAAAAGTTGTACATAATATCTTTTTCTTACACTAAGACAGAGAAGACTGTGTTAGAAACAGTCAAGACATTGGTAGATTCATCACTTACTACCTCCTTCCATCTTTTCAGTGGTAAATTATTATAATTATTTTCAGAAGTCCTCAACTTCAATTTCCTGTTGCATAAAATGCACATAATATTAGCTATTGCATTTTCAGACTTCACTAGCATTCTCATTGAGCCAAAGATTGTAACTAGAGAATTGTAAAATACTTCTATTTCATTCCCTCACAATATTTGTTTTCTTCAGATGGATTTATTTTAACTTTGCTAAAAATTCAACAATTTTTGAAGAATAAAGCTGAGAAAGAGATGTCAATTTAACCTTTCTATGTGGTAACATTTTTGCAGCTGTTTTTACTTTTGAACATGCTCGCGTCAGATTTGCTGTATTCCTTTCAGAGCTACATCATGCCCCTTCTGCAGAGCAGCCCTCAAAGTGGAGAAACATCATCTGTAAAGTGCTTCTCTCCACATGTAGGTAATCTGGTGATGACAAGCATCATCTGAAATGAAAGCCAAGGCATAGTGGTTTAGTATCTGCTCCTCCTGTTCCTCCTGCTGCTATCACCTGAGGCAAAAAGCAGCCTGAATCAGCGATTGAGGGTGACGAAGAAAAGGACTGTGCAAAGCAAAGGTTATGTGGTGAGCCTCAAACAGGAAAAGATGGAAATGTAAAGAGAGTGGTAACTCTCCAGCAGGGTGCCTGAAGCAGAGGATTCTTACGTGGAAGAGTGAAGTGGGGAAGATGTAACAAAAGTGAAGATGAACATTGTTCAAACAAAATGCTGTCTCTGATAGTCTGCTTGGACCTTCTCGTATAATACACAGAGAAAACAAGAAATCCTTATGTGAGGTAACAATGGGCAAAATCCTTGAACAGCTACACAAAGAAGGAGCACTGAGCCCCACGTTCAGGAGGATACTCAAAATTCCCAGCCCAGGAGATTCTAATGAACCTACCAGTTCAATAGATACACAGATGAAATATTTCAGTCATTTAGTTTTAGGGCTAATATTCAACAGCAAGTGGTTATAGATTCTACCATATCAGGAAATACTCTGCAGATCTTTAACTTGGTCTAGGTTTTATGCTCTGTTGTTCTCTAACTCTACCTGATAAATAGCCAAAGGCACAGCTCCTCAGCTGGCATGATTTATTTCCCGTGTGTGTGCTGCCAGGCTGCCATCGTCACTGCCACAGCAATTCAAGTAGGGATACAAGAAGCCCAATAAACTTTGGAGGCTAAATCTCTTCCTATGCTATTGTAAACTTTTCTGGATGCTCCCAAGAAGTCATTCTGTGCCACCACAGAGGAGAAACAGAACAGCACTGAGCTGTTACTCTACTCTGTTTTAGGCTATTGGGAACACAACAGAGGTAGGGTGCCATATACAATGACTTCTGTGAACAACCCATTCAGGGATGCTTTTATGGTGTCAGGGAGTTTCCTTCAGTAATCTGACATGCCTAAAAAATGCTATGTTTATTGTGGAAGTAACACAATAGCCACAGAATTAAATGGAACAAGCTGTGAACATCATGTCTGCTGTAGTTCATACAGAACAGACCTGTCACTCTTTCCCATGTGGCACTTTTCCTCCTCTTTTCTACAAATAGGCATCATCTGTATTTTGTATATACTTGTAGTTTATGTGACACTGGCTTCAGCTTTGTATATAAACATTTCACTGGAGTAAACTCAGTTCCAGCATCATCTTCCTTCTTTGTTTTGCTCTTGTTGACACTGGGCTTCAGGGCATCTCTCCTCTAGCAAGCAACAAAACATGTTTTACGGTTGGAGGTTGTTGCTTTCTATGTTCATTAAGCAATGAAAAGCGTGCTTTAATTAAGGTTATTACTGTTTCCTTTTCCAGTGCTGTGGTATATAATGAGATGCTGATATGTAGCTGAACCACATCCCAGCCCTGCATGCTACCTCTGCATAGAAGTCTACCACAAGGCCCAGTTTGCTGCAGGTACGTTCATTCTCTCTTGGTCGCTGAAAAGCACATTACTTTTTGTCTTTCTTATTGTTATGATCTAATCACTTACAAAAACAGAGTGGTGCTGCTTAGGCTGCTGGCAAGAAGAGCGATTAGCCACAAGGGGGGGCAGTATACAGTAATATGAAACTAGCTGAAGATTTTGTAATGTGTTAAGTTTGGAAGTGAGGTGTCTAAGAAATGCAAACCTGCAGGAGCAGTTGTAAAGATAAAAGTGAAGAAATAGTCTCTTCCTTGGACTCTGTTTTGGTAGGTAGCATTTACTTTCACATTTTTGTCTGTTCCCATTAGTAGTACATAAAGCAGCGAGCACTTTCAGGGCTACTTTACCAGCAGTGTTTTCTCTTTTTACTTTTTCTGGTGGCCATCCATAATCTGTCTGTAATTAGTCACCTTGCACAACTCCTTACATAGTAATTTCTCAGATAGCGGTACCTTGCGAGTAGGGCTACATGCTAGGACTATGCTTGTCCATTTGCAATGAAGCTTGCCACTCGGGTGACCTGTACATCTCCACCATCAGTGCTGCTGTACAGCAGACTTATCACGTGTACATGCTGAAAGGTGACCATTCTTTAGCAGCCCGTCCTCCTAATGCTAAGATCTAGCCCTCGCACCCTTCACATCTGCAGGGTTCCCCAGCTACGTGAGCCTTGGCATCGTGGAAACCTTCAGAGCTGTGAATGACGATTGTGTATTGTTCAGTGAATGACAATTTTTGTTTTCAAAAAGAGCCCGCAGACCTCAATTTCAGGGACACTTCTTCCCACCAGAATATTGCTTAAGAGGCTGTGACCCACAAATGTGAGAACCACCTAGACAATAGATGCATCAAAAAGAACCCCCAAACTCAAGATTTGAACAAGTGCAGTAATTTTAATCTGAGGCGATATTAACAGCGCTTAGGAAGTTGGTGTAAAATTCCATTCCTCCCATCCACCTTGCCCAAGTAACACAACAGTGCAGAGAGATGTAAGGGTTTTCATTATTTTTATTGTTTAACAGGTGAGTTTGTATTTCCATAACAAAACAAACAAACAAACAAAAAACAAACACCAACCAACAAAACACTTCATTCCTTCATTAAATATTTTGAAAACAAATTATTCCTTCATTCTACATACAGACATTTTCAAACAAATCAGTAATCCAGAACAGCTGTAGGGCAAGATCAAGCTCATAATAGAACTTTCAATATAATAACTTACAAAAGGGGACTATTTCAAAAATACTTAACACGCTAAGAAACAGGAGTTTTGGTAGAAACTAATAGGACTGGTGCTTCTAAACCAGTTTCATGCTTTCAAAAATCCGCCTCAGAAAAACTCCTTGATCTTAATACACTGATCCGCAAAGTGTCCATGAACAATAGTTCAACAATCAGCTGTGCAAATAGTTGACACTTCTAAAGAAGTGATTGTATTTATTCCTTTGCATCCAACCACATACAATCAAGCACGTGATGCTTCCAATCATTTATTTATACTGAAAAGTATTTCACTTCCTGATTAGGTTTTCTTTAAATATTTTGATGTCAGGGACATAAAACTACGAAAAACTGAAAAAAAGCATAGGATGTTTCTTCATTTAGTGTTAAGAATGTGTGAAAATGCACAAAGATGAGGCATGAGTCTTGAACATATTGGCTTTGATTCACTATCTACAACTGTTCATCCGAGTTGCTGTAACTGCTTGCACGTCCATATGAAATGCACTGCGGCTGGGCAGGCAGACACTTTCCACATCCTGAAGGAACGGCACACGAGTTAAGTTGTTCTAAATTATTTGTTCTACTGGGCAATTAGGGCATGTGGATATGGCCAGCTAGAGCCGCTTGGCTGAGGTTGTCACACCAACACTAACTCAATCACGTTCTCATGGCTGAACCTGCATAAACTTGGCATCCAGATAACCTTTGGCCTTTCTGGTGTCTGTGGTAGTATCTCTTTTTTTTTTTTTCCTCCATGTTGTCCACTTAAACTTTATTTAAAAATAAAAACCAGTCCATAAGAGGTTAATAATTCAATACAACACAATTGGCACCAACAAGGTGAGCAAAATAACAGATGGAAAACTGAGCATTTTAGAAACAAACATGTTTAAGAATTTTGTTTAATGTCCACCTCTGCTAGAGTTCTCTGTTAAACTTGGATGGGCATCCACCAAGCTGGATTGTTGCTGGGCCATGCAATAGCTGATGGCCCAGAGCAAACATGTTTGGCAAGTCTATCCCTCAATTAATAAAGAAATGCTAACTAAAATTTATACCACATTATAGACAAAAGGGTAACGGTTTTCCCTTTGGGGTCTAAGGCTAGATTAGAAAGGAGAAGGAAAAAGACTTCCACTCCAAGGTACATGGCACTTTTGAAACTGAAGGTGGTTCCTATGCTCTACAAGGATGCAAAGATTTAAGGGATTTCACGCATGGAAACCCACTGGGGTATTTATTTTTTATATCTAGATATGTTTATTGTGGCAATTAGAGGAAAAAGCTCTCCTTAAGTCTTTACAGAACTTGTACATCTGTAGGATTTCCACGGTCATAGGTATGTGAAGGGGTGAACTGTAAACTCAAAATTTCAGAGTTGTGGAAAAGTGTACTTTGGGTCTGGGAGAACAGAGGTGGTCAGGGGAGAAGGGTGGCTGCCACCCTTCTGAGCACAGCAATCAGAGCCTGAACAAGCAACAGAGCCAGGCGCAGTGACTATGGAGGTTCCTGGAAGCTGAACACGTACCCTAAGTGCACTGGGATGCAGAGGCAGCAGCATGGTGATGTGCATAATAGAGGCACACTGTTAGGTTATCACCGAAACCTTAACTGAGAGAAAAACGTAAGCATTGTCAACATTTCTACTGTATTATGAGGATACAACTTCAAGTTTATATATTATTTTAATATTCAAACATGTCTCCCTAGCTCCAGTGAGGCTCCTCTCAATCTGTTTAAGTGTTATTTTAGGTAGCATCATTTGGATGTTTCGTCCATAAAGTCCTATTTGTATTTTAAGCTTGGAAGATGATGAAAGACCGATTAACCTGAAGCATTATCACACTATTCCCCTCTCAGAGTGCTAATACATACATTTTTGATATATATATATACATACACACAGATACATATGCATACACACACATATATATTTGTATAAATGTATGTATATACGCATACGGTTTATGTGACAAGCATCTTGCTCAGTCTTGTCTCTTCCAAAGACCTGGCTCAAAATCAGTCTTGCTTAAAAAAGACAGCGCTGAGGCAGCACGCAATGCATGCATATGGAGCACAGCGTGCAGCCCACACAGTGGAGACAAATCTCACTTTTCTGTTGATAGAGTACAACCTCCAACTTGGTAAATTACTCCGAAGTGACTTTTGTTTAGCTCCTTCTGATCCCTATGGAAGCTTGCATATCTCTGGAGCACACTGCAGTCTGCAAGACAAACACACAGAGTTTTAGAGCATGCACAGCTCGCTGGAGCATCTGCTGTTAGTGAAAGGAAAGGCACCAACACTGCACATCCCATGCAAATACAAATGCAGTGAAGAGTAGAAATTGAAACAGAACGAAAACGTAACAGCTTTGGACTACGACTGTGATTGTCCCTACTCTTCACAGCAGACCACGTGAAACACCATTACTCCCCCTATCGTTTTCCTAACATCGCTTTTTCTACCCTCTTGAACTTTTGCAGTTCAATAGCTAGTTCCCAATATCTCAAATACAGCCACATAAGTCTTCCATTTTGACTTCTGCTTCTGTTCAGCAGGTTGCCACAGTAGTTGTCATGTTTGAAAATATCTTTTAAGCCACTTTCCATATGTAGATCCAGAGCAACAGGATCAGTTGCCGCTTTAACTAGCAAATTTTTCTCTATTTCTAGTCTCTGGCTTCTGGGTACCACAAGACTGCAGTAGATCTCCTGTCTTTCTTTCAGTCCATCTTCAAATTCTTTTAGCAAAGCGTTGGCTCTCTTTTGCCATTCTTCTTCCTTTGCCAGGCAACTTTGGTACAGGTTACCCGCTGCTCCAGAGCGCAGAAGAACCTCTTTTTCCCTCTCCAGCTTCTCCTGCTCCTGCTCTAGGCTTCTCCTCTCTTCCACCAGCTTGCGGCTCTGGGACACGAGGGCTTCACGGTAGCTCAGGGTCCTGTTGCGCTCCTTTTCAAGCTCCAGCTCCAGGTGAGCAACCGCGCGGCGGCTTTCCGTGATGGTATCCCGGTACTTGGCCTCCAGGTCCTTCTGCAGAGACGAATGCTTTCTGTAATACTCGTTCTTTTCCTTCTCTATTTCCTTCTGACATTCTCTGGTCCAGATCCAACCTGAAACGTATGAGTGGGGTTAGCGCAACCTGCAGAATTGCTACGGATGCTTAATTTTGCCCCTGATGAAGTAACATAGCGGCCCAAGCGGGTTTTTCCTCCCCCTTTCCCAGCCGGCTCAGGGCCCCCCGAGACCTGATGGCGGCCGGCTGCCCGCACCCGGCGCTACTCACGGAAGGCCGCCAGGCCCAGCATGGGCACCAGCAGGGCGTAGTTCCACCGCCCGCCCTCCTCGCCGGGCTCCCGCCGGTTGGGCAGGATGTTCCAGCCGGGGGGCTCGTTCAGGTTGTTCATGGGGGCGCCCTGCCGCCGGCCCGCTCTGCGCCCTGAGGCAGCGCCTAACGGACGCCTCAGCGCCCTCGGCACACTTCGGGTGCCCTCGGCTGTCTTCGGGCTGCCTTCGGGACTCTTCGGGACTCTTCGGGCACCTTCGGAGTACCCTCGGGTGCCTTCGGGGTGCCCTCGGGTGTCTTCGGGCCCCTTCAGGGTGCCCTCGGGTGTCTTCGGGTGTTTCCGGACGCCTTCGGGCCGCCGCCGGCGCAGCGCCCGGGGAAGCCGCTGCTGCCCCTGAGCTGCCGGCCCCGCCCCTCTCGGCTGTCCCATTTGAAGCACGGGGGGGGGACCAAGGGGGGAAGCTGCAAAATTACTCGCTCCAGCGCTGAGCGCTGCCGGGAGTCTGGCTGCATCCCTGCCCTCTCTCATTGTGTGTATGGGGAGGAAGGTTTGGGGTGACTCCGCACTGCGTACCCGCGAACACCCCACGTTTCCCCGTTTCTCCCCCCCCTACAAACACACTTGGTTTCTCCCTCCGGGGCCCTCACCGGATAACGGCGCCGGTGGCAGCGGCGGCCCCGCGCATGCGCGCTGCGGGCTCCCTGCGAAATGGCGGCGGCGGTGGTGGCGGCGCGGGGCTGCGCCAGGCGGTGGCTGCGGCCGGCGGCGAGGGCGGTGAGTCCGGGCCCGGCCCTCCCCTCCCCTCCCCTCCCCTCCCCTCCCGGCCCTGCCGCCCCGAGGGCCGCACCGTGACCTTGGCGGGTCAGCCCCGGGGCCGGGAGCCCTCAGCGAGCTCCCCAGGGGCCGCCCTTGAGGGGCCTGCGGGGGCCGGGAGGCGTTGGGGCAGCGGGAGGGGCACGGATCCCTGAGGAGAAATGGAGAAATGAGAGCTGCGGGCAGGGCTGCAGCCGGCCCTGGCCTAGAGAGAAAGGCTGGAAGAGCGTCTGTATTCTTTCTAAAGCTTCTCCTTAGCAAAAGCCAATATATGGACAAGAATCCACTAGAAATGTGTGTTTTTTCTTTTCTTTTTTTTTTTAATATATGTTTCTAGGATCCTCTGCTGAAACACGTCTTTCAAAACTTAACCAACTTCAGAAAACAAACATTTTCCTTTAAAAAACAAAATTAAGTGCAAAGCGTTGTGGCAAGACTCTCCCTGGGTGTTATTGTAGCAGGCTGTTTGCTTTGTTTACTCAGGAAAAGTAGGCCAACTCCTTTCCATGCTTTAGGGCATAACCGCAGTTTATGCTTTCTCTAAGCGGCGCTAAGCATGCACAAACCTGTTGTTTGCGTGCTGTCTTTACACACAGCAAAGATTTCCATTGCTAACTAACCAAGTGTGTTGTTCACCCCCAAGAAATAACTTATGGCAGTAACAGGAGCTGTGCTACTATTGGGACGTTTCAGAAACAAGCAGTGGTATATTGTAGGGAACGCGTGGCTGCCAAATCTTGTAGCCCATCGTGTCAGTTGGAGTTGTGCTAGTCTAAACCTCAGCTGATCTCACGCTTTCTTTGGAAGCACTTCCTCTATATGGAGGACACCCTATTTTAGCGTGATGTGAAACGGTTGAGTGAGTTGCCTTGCAGATAAATTACATTTGGTACTTCTGTTTCATCTGACTGCCAGCAGATTGCTTAACCCAATGCTGTTCATGCAGTGTTAATGAAGGTGACTTAACACGGGAAGATGGACATGGAATTGCCCCAGGGTGTGATAACAGAGCAAGGGAAAAGGGAGGGGAATCCCTGCTGAGAAGGGGGTGCTAGCAGAATTCCTTGGAAATAGTTTTAATACCGATCTTCTGTAATGATCTTACCTAAATCTTTCGTCTGTTTAAAAAAAAAAAACAACAAAACAAAAAATAACAGAAGAAGTGTGTTAGCAAGTATGATGACGCATCAGATTCGCTGTTGTGCAAGAAGATAATTTTGAAGAAACTATGGGAGATGACAACTCTAGATCAAGGAAAGGGTTACGTAGGTCAGTCATTTCAGGGGTAGGGAAGAGATGGGTATTGGGAAGTTCCAGAGAAGCCCGGCTTGTTAGCATGTTGTAAGGTGATTAAACCATAGCTGTAACAGTTGCTGGAAAAGACAAATACAATCCAAAAATGCAACAGAGTGGTATTTCAAATGGAGGAGTGATGATATCACTGCGCAGGTTACTGGTATGACTGTCCTGCTGTTCTAATCAATCAGTGCATGCTCAATTAGATGCATTTTTCTGAATAGTGTAGAGAAGGAATACTAAATTCCAAGAAATTGCTGATTTGTACTGTGGAGACTAACACTCCGGTTGTTTTAACCTATCAAAACCAGGACTGGATATTGGGTAGGTGGAGGTGTTTTTTCTGTCTTTGGGGAGAGAGAATAACCCTACAGAAACAGAAAACAGTGCCCCGGTGCTTCAATCAGAAGAGAATAAATTGTTCTACATTGCCTACTACTTAATAGAGAATGAAAGCAAGAAAAATATATCTGCCTTTTGAAGCAATGATGATATGGAACAGCATTCCCCACCTTTTTTTCTTTTTTAATTCTTCTCTGTTCTTAAGCACCTGAAATCAAATTCTGAGCATTTTTTGACCTAAGACAGGTATTTTACAGTAGTTCCTGTGGTTCTTGTAAAGCTGTCTTCATCCTTGCTTACATAAGAAGAGTGGAATAATGTAGGGTATGAGTTGCAAACAAACTTCTGCCAGTGCAGCCTCAGAGAGCTCCGGGAGACTGGTTGGTTAGAGTGAAGTGAATGGTTAGGCTGTGAGTTTCTGGTACTTGCAGCTCTGTCCCTCATCCCGTCAGAACTGTTGTTTTTCCTAGTTATGGGTGAAGGAAAGCTCAAACTTCCCTACATGTAACTCTAAAGTACGTTGAGGTAATTTTTGTGAATCAGTGGCGAGTAAATGGTTATTGTAAAGGTGGAGTAGTTGAGAACACTGGAAATCTTTCTTGTGGAAACATTTGGTCTACAACAGTTGTCCTGATTTCTTCCCACAGTGGCCAGCGGCGTGCCAGACTCTTGCACGCAACTTGCACTTCACAGTCTATGGAAAGAAACACGCTTCTACGAAGGTTTCTGATTCGGTATGTTCACACTTTTCTGTATCTTAACTAACAGGTCAGTGCTTCAGAGAGATGCTGTCAGGGACAGCTTTCCGTGTTGTGTCCGGTGCTTGGCTTTGGTGGAGGGTTGTTCAGTAATGAGATTGTCTAGCTGAAATACATTGCTTGTGTCTACACAGTTTGGCTTAGCTTGCATAGTTGTGACCATAACAAACTGATTTGTTTTTTTCTAGATTTCCACGCAGTATCCAGTAGTGGACCATGAGTTCGATGCGGTTGTTGTGGGTGCGGGAGGAGCAGGCCTGCGGGCTGCATTTGGTTTGTCAGAGGCTGGCTTTAACACGGCGTGCGTTACAAAGCTGTTCCCCACCAGGTCTCATACTGTTGCTGCACAGGTGAGAAATGAGGTAGAACAAATGTGGGAAAAAATAAAATTTTTTAAAAAAAAAAAAGGCACTGTAAGAGCTGGGAGATCAGGATATGCACATGAACATGACGTGCCAGGGCCACACTTCCACTGTACATATTATGTAGCCCTCCCAAATTGTTTCAACTAAATATGTATGTTCAGCTTCTGTTCAATTCTTCTCCATTGCATTCTTTGTAACTTTGCAAGCCGTTGTGTTATACAAAACACAGTTAGGTACAGGCCATTGTGAAATTGATAAATTGCACAGTTTTTTTACAACCATGTGATATCTGACTTTATGGCTCTACAAACAAGCAATACAGTAAACGGTAAAAGATTCTAATACAAATGAGGAAAACCTACTAAAGCTTTGCTTCACTGATACAGTTCTAGGAAAATGTGTTTTCATTTTCAGGGAGGGATCAATGCAGCTCTGGGAAACATGGAGGACGATAACTGGAGGTGGCATTTCTACGATACAGTGAAAGGCTCCGACTGGCTGGGTGACCAGGATGCCATACACTACATGACGGAGCAAGCCCCGGCTGCCGTGATAGAGGTGAGGTTCACTGGCCCTGATTTCAACTCAATTCATTCACGATAGGGTAGCCCCCAAAGAGATCTTACAAGGAACATGGTAATTTCCTGTTTATTATGCACTATTCCTGATGCTTGTATTTGGGTTCAACAGCTGGAGAATTACGGGATGCCATTCAGTAGAACAGAAGAAGGAAAAATCTACCAACGTGCATTTGGTGGACAGAGCCTTCAGTTTGGAAAAGGAGGACAGGCCCACAGGTGCTGCTGTGTTGCAGACCGGACAGGGCACTCGCTGTTGCATACTCTGTATGGCAGGGTAAGAAGCTGTGAAGTAGAACTTGTCTTTTTATTTGCAGTCAATGATATCTTCTGACACTGGAAGAAAGAAACAAAATGACTTGCATGCATATCAGGGAGGAATCTGAGAGAACGAGTGATACCAATTCTGGATTTCCTTCCTTTTTGTGTCACTGTGGAAGGATGCCACCTCGATGATGCTTGCTTTTTTGGCAGGAGTACATGGAAATTGGAATATATTGAAAGATTGTGGAGATCGTGTTTATAATGGTTGTCCTGAAGGCAGTGGATGTTAAATAGCATACACTGTTAGCTTTGTGGTCTGAAGTAGTTTTTATTGTTACAGCTTCTGCACCAGTTAACTAGACCCAGACAATATTTATCTAAGCTTTCCCAAATCTCTTTTTTCTTTTTCCATCCTCTAAAAAAGTTGACATCATGGCTTTGGGGAACTCTGATAAAAGGTACCAGACAGCATTTTTTGTTACTCATCTAAAAGGAGGGAGCATGGAGGAATGAGCTATAAATGTTGTAAAGGGCTCCAATGCCCTCCTGAGCTTTCTCTATGGCAAGTAAATAACTAGTTTCAGCATCTGGTCCTGTCAGTTCTACAAAGCATAGCTACAAAAGATTTGGTTCTTTTTAAATGGCAGTAAGCTACTTAAAACCCAAAATTAGGTACCTAATAGCTAATGCTTTTCATTTACTTAGTAGTTAGCTAATTACTGTCCTTCAGGTTAATACTAGACTTGTTGCTGCAATAGAAATGATCAGTGCTGCCAGACACAAATCTGATCCTCGAGGGCACAAAAGAATACATTTGGCTTGATGACGCCTGCTGGTTCTGTTTATATACTTGGCTTCTGGGGATGGCTTCTGCTTCTCAGAGGCAGACCTGGTGATACGTGCTTGTACATGTGTCAAGCTCTGCGGCTGACTCAAGTGTTGCCAAACATAGGGTGAAAGAATGCCTCTTGCTCTCTAGCTATGCCTTCTCAGAATTCAGCGGTTTGGTAACCGTGCGTGTGTATCTCTTTGAGCTGGATTAGATTTGTTAGCAAATGTTTATAGAGATTTCTAGGGAAACTGGCTTCCTTAAGAATCAATGGAAGGTTGTATTTTTCTTTTCCTTATGCAGCCTATATGCATAGACAGTTTTGAAGAGTAGTTACTTAAGTTTGTGGTTTTTTAATCATTAAAATTGTTTTTTTTTTTTTTTTTTTTTTATTTTCCTCTAGTCTCTAAGATATGTTTTTTTATTTTCCTCTAGTCTCTAAGATATGATACCAGCTACTTTGTTGAATATTTTGCCTTGGACCTGCTCATGGAAAATGGAGAGTGTCGTGGTGTTATTGCCCTTTGCATAGAAGATGGTTCTATACATCGTTTTAGAGCAAAGAACACTGTCATTGCCACTGGGTAATGTGATGTAATGTTTGTGATAAAAGATGGAAAATTGAGAGTGCTGCTAGTTGGAGGGCTGGGTGTCTTTTACACGTGTCTTACTCTGTAGTGTGGAGGAGACATGTTGACTTGAAAAATATAATTGTTTTTACCCCTCTCCCCCCTCTCTCCCTTTAATCAAAAGCAATACAACTACAAATTCAGTCATTTCTTAAGAAAAAAAAATCTATTACCTTTGTGTTCAAGTGTAAATTAAGTATGAGGTCTAGCTTCAAATTCTAGGACAATGACATGGCGCTGAAATGTGTAAGAGCATTTTGTATGTATATCCACAGTATCTTAGACTTCTAAAGCATGCTATTTAAAGCAGACGTTGCAGTGCTACCAAGGTGTGTATGCATCTGTAGTGTTCGGAGTTTCCTGTAGGAATCACCTTTTTTAAGATTAGTGAGAACTTAAATCAGTGATAAAACTGCAAGTCTAACTGTTGTAAGGTGAAATTATTAGATGTTTAGTGTAACTTTACATTAGAAGTTGCAGAAATTTTTATGTGTATTAGAATATATGGATTAGACTTGTGATTATTTTATCCCATCTGTTTCAGTAGGATAGATATGTTTAGAAACATATTGCATAGAAAAATACTAAGTTTGCCAGTTGCAGTATGGTTTTATGAAAGCCAAGGCTGTGTTCATACCAAAGTTCCTTGAGCTACGTACAATAAGTAGGTTAATATCTCTTCTGAGAGTTTGTCCTGAAACTTGGAGCGTTGGCAGTGCTCAATAACATTAAAGCAAACCGGTTAGCTTCCAGGCTTAAAAATTTGCTATTAGTGACTGTGAATTTTATACAGGTTTTTGAAATGTAAGCATATCCAATCAGGGGATATATTGATTATATAAGCTATTGTTACAAGCTATTTTTGCTAAAACTGCACATAATAGTTCACTTAGAGTCTAATGGAACTGAATTGAGAGAACATTCTGAAGTGACTTTCTTTCTGGCAAAAAAGTTTGTTACTAACCTAACTATTCTGCTTTGAAGTGGTCTTTTTCTTGGGCCTTCTTCCACTAGTCATTTTTCGGATATGTGTAATGGGGCAATGCCAATTTGGTTTGGTTTTGGTTGAACTTAGTACAGGACATGGCAAAAGTCCAACATCTTGCTGGTTAACACTCTTTCTAGTTCCATATTTGTGCAAACAGTGTAGCTGAGTATAGGTTTGGATGTGTGTGGGTTTTTTTTTGTTTTTTTTTTCTTATTTTTATTTGCTTTGTCTTGCTAATTTTGTTAACTCTGTGTTTTCTTTAGAGGGTATGGCCGCACTTATTTCAGTTGCACATCAGCTCATACAAGTACAGGTGATGGCACTGCTATGGTCACACGAGCTGGCCTTCCTTGCCAGGACTTGGAGTTCGTACAGTTTCACCCTACAGGTATGGAATATGATTAACAGAGTATGAAATAACACTTGCAACATTGTTTTTAATATGATGAGAAGAATTTTTGTGGTTTTAGAATGAGCTTGTCAGTTTGCATTTTCTTGCGATGCCTAATTGCTTTATTAGATGCCTCTGGTGGGTGTTCAGACTTGTCTGCAGCTGCTGCAGAATATAAATCTGCGACTACAACTATTATAATATATGAGAAAGGTCTAAGCTGATGTAATACCAGTTAAATATAAAGGTGTTGCTGTTACAATACTAAAAGACTTGACAAATTCCTAGTTGGAACTCCTTCACCTCTGAAACTTGTTTTCTCTTGTGCTTAAAATATTAAAGGGTATATCCAATGTTTGATATTGGATACAGGAGCAGTAGGATAGATTGAAATGTTAGGAAGTTGCACACTAGAATCTTTTGTGAAAATTGAGTAGTTGAAGTAAAGGTATATATTTTAGACATTTTATTATGTTTTATAGCGCAGGATCAGTATCTAAACTGTGGATAAACGTGGTCACAGACTAAAAAAAAAAAGTTGTTTTTTTTGTAGCTAAATAGATGCTGAGTTTTAACTTGAGATAAATGGTGAACATTTTGAACAGTTTACTTTTACAACATTATATTTGTTAATCTTAAGAGATGCAGTGTTCATTTGACACAACTAAGTTTTTTTTTTTCTGGTCAGAGAAGCTTAATTGTCTGATAATTATGTTGAAAGTTATGGAATAAGCAAATGCTTCATCAGCATTCTTATTTTCTATGATGAACCAACGCTGAAGACTAATGGATAGACTTTTCCTTTGGAGAAGGAAGGCCATACTCAGTAAGCCTTTATGTTCCACACAACTTGAAGCCATCCTGCACTGCCTTAGCACAGGAAAAGAGGCCGCAGAAATGAGCAGATTGACCTTGAGATAATCAGTTTCTGGTTTACTTTGGAATCTTGAACAAAGTAATTGCTGAATCTCCTTGTGTATTGGTGGGTGTAGTTCTCTTCTCGTTGTAATGTTTTAGATACCGTGGGTGTTCCAGATGAACTTGCTCATCTTCCAGGAAGAATGCTTGAAAGGAGTAACAGCACTCATTTCTCATATCAGGATAGAATTAAATTTAGCCCTGTGACTTATTTTTGTTGTTTAAAAGTAGACTTTGCTTCTGCAGTCCTGGCTGTGTTGGTTAGGAATTTGGCTTGAGAACGTTTCATGTGATGGTTTTCCTTCTTTGCAGGTATCTATGGGGCTGGCTGCCTTATAACAGAAGGGTGTCGTGGAGAGGGAGGTATTCTCATTAACAGCCAAGGTGAAAGATTCATGGAGAGATACGCACCTGTTGCTAAAGATCTGGCTTCCAGGGATGTCGTGTCTCGTTCTATGACCATAGAGATACGGGAAGGAAGGTTAGTTAAATACTTCTAATGAAGCTGCAGAATGAATGCTTAATTGTATTAGGTTATATGCAATATGGTAGTTCATTTGTTAAGCACCGGATAATTAATGAGATAGAGCTTTAACTGTTAGCTGAACACTGCATTTCAGGCAAAAATGTTGCTTGTTACTTCCTAACGTCCCTTAGAGGGGAACAGAAGGTGTTATGAGTTTCCTGTTTGAATTCCTTGTGTCTAGAGACAGTTGCTCAATTATCGTAAGGTTTTACATCTTTCTGTGGAGATAAGGTTGTTTAAAGCCTTAAATACTGCGGATAATTTTAAAAGGAAAGCTGGGAGGAGAAGAATGCGCTTAAATTCTGCCACGTTCAATAGTTTTTTCACATATGTTAGATAGTATTTTTGTCAGAGATGAATTTTAAATTTTCATTTTTGGGAAGGTAATCACAAGTGAAACAAAGTAGCTTAGAAAAATTACTGACTTTTGCAAAAACTTCTGTTGTGTGATCCACTGTTGATACTCCTGTTTTTTATTTTGATAGGGGCTGTGGCCCTGAAAAAGACCACGTGTATTTGCAGCTGCATCATTTACCACCACAGCAGCTGGCAACTCGTCTCCCAGGAATTTCAGAAACAGCTATGATATTTGCTGGAGTCGATGTCACTAAAGAGCCTATTCCTGTTCTGCCCACTGTGCATTATAATATGGGTGGTATTCCTACGAACTACAAAGGACAGGTCAGTCATGCAGATTGCTTCAGGTATTTTTTCATCTAGCAATAGGAAGCAATTATCCAAATATAAATGTAAGGGTGCTGAATGACATTAACTAAATACTGATGATTAAAACACACAACCCAGTTTGTTTTTGTGAATGACTTGAGAACCATGTTCCAGTCCATCTGGGAGCTCTGGGAAACTTTTAAAGTGAAGTTTACAGTTCCTGTTGCATCTGTTAATGATTCTGGCTATTGGTTTGAGGATAAGCTACAGTTGAACAGGAATCAAGCTAGTACTCTGTTACAATATTTAATTCACTGTACCTCATATAATCATTACACTAAAACAGATTTGTTCAACTCATACTAATTTATGCCAATTTGATAGTGTCAGCTGATTTTTTTTTTCTGGTTCAGCGTATTCTACTTATTTTTTTATGCATATCTTTCCTTGGAAATGCATGCAGATCAGATTTGCTTCCTGTGCTTTTCTGACTTGCTGCAGAATTGTGAACTATTACACGGTTCTGTTTCTTAAATATGACCTAAAGAAATCTTAAGTTTTAGTGCTAGCTATATTTATTGCTTACCCTTTAAAACTAAGGTATTTGCAGTTTTAGGGTTGGGGAAAAGTTCATGTGGTTTTGTTTCATTCCTACTTGCACGTGGCATTTTAAAAATAAGGAGGCTTGCATTCTTAAAAACTGTTTAATAAAAGAGTATTAATCAACTATCTGAATTGTTAGGTGATTACACATGTGAATGGTGAGGATAAAGTGGTACCTGGCCTATATGCCTGTGGGGAAGCAGCATCTGCGTCTGTCCATGGTGCAAACAGACTCGGAGCAAACTCCCTTCTGGATTTGGTGGTCTTTGGCCGTGCTTGTGCCCTTACAATTGCAGAAACGTGCAAGCCTGGTAAGACTCACAGTTTGTCTCACTCTTATGCAGATGTTTATGCTTATGATCTTATTTCTGTGCAACAGAGAGTTGTTGGTATCTACTTCAAATTAAGAACACTAGACCTAGACTATTATTTGTTAGGAAATGCAGGAATTTGTGTTTATGCTTCTAATATACGGGTTCTTAACGGAGCAACTGCTTGTCATTAAGACTTGCTTTGTAAGCTGATCAACTTAAAACCAGTACTCAGTTTTGCTGTTGGCAAAAGCAGTTGAAATTTTTCACAAACGGCAAAACAGAATATTGACTGTGAAGACTTGACTTCCCTATGTCCTGCACTGCATCCTCTACATCAGTGTAGTTTGTTTTACACTTAGTTCTTTCATATAGTGCATTTTATTGCCACCTTGTTGATTTATAAGGTGGACTGCATGTGCAAGTAATAGAAGAAATAAATATAAAAAGTTGTAACATCTCATCCACTATAAATGGATTATCACTGCTGTATGTTATTTCTTAAATAATCTGGTCTTAAAACAAACAAAACACCACCACCACCACTCATTAGAGTCAGTTATATTGCAAGAGCAACTGAATTCCAGTAGTTACTTGTCTTCTCATAACTTGGTGTCCAAATGAATAAGACTGTACAGACTTGGACTGAAAAAAAAAAAGTGTATGAAATAGTGGTATGTGATGGAATCAGTTTAGGTTTACCGGTGCTTTTTGCTCTCAGTTAGTGCAAACATTTGTACTCAGACCAGTCTTTTCTGTGGTTCCTCTGAGTTTGAAGTTGTGGGAAGGTTTTTAAGTAGTCTGAATGTAAGGCTACATGAGAGATGAAGTGTGGTTTTGAGGAGCTGTGTGGCTGGCTTAGCCATGCTTGTTACCCAGCAACATAGATTTCTGTATTGGTGAAAAGGTACAGAGCTCTTAATGGGGCCAAGAGAAGGTGAGAGGTTTGGGGATGAGGAGACGAGGGAAGTGTAAGAGAAAGTGGTGAGGAGCCACAGGCAGTGAGAAATTTAGGATAATTTGTATCAAAGTACAGTTTTTATGGAATTAAGAGCAGAACTTAGCCAGATGTACTGGCTAGGTTCCTAACCAACTATCACAGGAAAGAATGTGATTTACATATATTACTGAGAACTTTAAGTATTATGGATGCTTCTGGTGAGGGTTCAGGAAAGTTACAGTAAACCTGTATCTCAGACAAAGAAATTACTGTTTTACTCAGATCTGAGTCACAGTAGTTACTACTTTATGAATCTGCCAGAAAAAGTTGCTTACTAAACTTACTGAATTTTTCCTTAATAGGAGAGCCAGTTCCTTCCATTAAACCAGATGCTGGTGAAGCATCAGTTGCTAATCTTGACAAATTAAGATTTGCTAATGGAACCATAAGAACTTCAGAAGTGCGACTTAACATGCAGAAGGTAAGCTTGGTGAAGTCCTCAGCAATAAGGGGGGGAGAAGCTTCTGTTATATGCTGCATAGTAGGATGGATTTTCCTCTGTTTGAGGTGAACAGAATGTTATTTCTTGTTCTTCACGCTGCAGACCAGAAGTCAGCAGCTTTGCTGAAGCTAATGAAGTTATGCAGGATGTTATGCCCATATGGCATATGAGACTAATTTGTTTTTACTGTCTTGCAGACAATGCAAAGCCATGCAGCTGTGTTTCGTACTGGCTCTGTACTACAAGAGGGCTGTGAAAAACTTAGCCAGATTTATAGTGATCTGGCTCACCTAAAGACATTTGACAGAGGTAATTTGATAGCAAAGAGTATACCTTGGTCAGAGTATGTGCTGGGAAAAATGTTTTTTTTATTCTTAGATCTTCTGTTTTTTCCTTTTTTTAAAGCTTGGCCATTTTGAATCTTCAGAAATATTTTATAGAACCCTAATTCCTAAACACAGTAATGAGCATGTTTGATTTTATTAAACATTTTCTATTTGTATACTCTTTTAAAGAAGTAGACACTGAAATCAGAGTTAATTCTGTAAGTGCTACTGTTGTCTCAGAGAGTGATGTGAAGTTGCTCAAATGCTAAGAGGAACTTTGTAAATAACTTCTGAAAAGGCCAGTCTGTTGTCAAAATGTGGTAAGACTTTATTTTTAGGCTGAATACTCAGGTTTGTTTTTATTTTAGCTCTGCATACAGATACTGTCTTGCGGTGTATCTTAGGAGGACTTGTTTAATTAAGTGCAACTTACGGTGTACCCTTTCTCCACTCCAGTTGTGTGTTTCTCTCCATCTGCTCTTAGACATTTATTCAAATACTGAAATTGAACTGGCTTTCTTTGATACCTCTACCAAGCATCAAGAAAGGAAGTGTTGTGATAGCTTAGAATGTAGGAATTAAAATGAAGGTATGTTCCTGTATGGAACTTGGCTTCTGCCTTGGAGATACTTAAGGAAGGAGAACTTTGTATAACTAGCAGGTTTCCACCCTACTTTAATTCTAAGTACCAGCACTAAGATAGAAGTAAATTAAGAAATAATTTCTTCATAGAACACCTTCCATATTAATTAAATATTTGACTAGGTATTGTGTGGAACACTGACTTGGTGGAGACCCTGGAACTGCAAAACCTGATGCTTTGTGCTCTACAAACCATTTATGGTGCTGAGGCTCGCAAGGAGTCCCGGGGTGCTCATGCCAGGGAGGACTATAAGGTATGCATTTTCTGTGACCTGGGCATTGCATTGCTTGTTACGTGACCTGGATGAATGATGTATACATCTTAACTCAAGGCTTTGAAGACTTTCAAGAAATTAAGGCTTATGGTGGTCTCATCTGCCCTGCTCTATTTATTATTTATAAAATGACCAGTGCGTGCAATGATGGGTAATGATCTTAAGAGAAGAGTAGTTCCATGAATTCATTGTAATTATTAGAGAGGTGAAAGCAGGGGCATAATAAAACCTGTGTAGACATTCATGACCTAATTAAGGCAGAATAGCCATTCTCTGCAAGAAACGTTATCTTAAGTGCTGAAGTTTAACAAGGACTTGGAACTTTGATACAGTCAGTGTCAACGTAAAGCTTGCTGGCTATTAGGAGACATGTATTACAGTTGTAACTGCAATTAAACTAATAATGTTTAATCTTTAAAACATTAATAAACTAATGAGGTGATTTACAGATGCCAGTTTCTGGTCTATACTGACGTAATCGTCTCCCTAGGTACGGATAGATGAGTTTGACTATTCCAAGCCACTCCAAGGCCAACAGCGCAAGCCATTTGAAGAGCACTGGAGAAAGCACACCCTTTCGTATGTGGATGTCAAGTCTGGGAAGGTAAGTCAAGT
This sequence comes from Anas acuta, assembly GCF_963932015.1. Classification (NCBI taxonomy): domain Eukaryota; kingdom Metazoa; phylum Chordata; class Aves; order Anseriformes; family Anatidae; genus Anas; species Anas acuta. The sequence goes on along the minus strand of NC_088980.1, from coordinate 91,639,138 downwards.
CAGATGCTTGAGGACAGCTGTTGATAACATCCTTTTCAAGGGAGTAGTCTTCTGGTACCATTCATTCCATTCAGTACCACTTCTAATAAAAACTGTTGATTTTAATAAATTCATCTGGTGGTAACTGGGTGGAATGTAAATGTTTCTTGTAGGCTACCAATTGTTCATCTACTACAGCATGAAATGAATAATGGGAAAACAGCTTAACATCAATCAAGCCATTCAGTTATCCATGTTATTCAGTCAACAACTGAATAACAGTTACAGTCAACAGCTACAACCTGTAGCTAGGGTGTCATGTTTAGATACAAGTTTTGTCTTATTTTTTTTTTCTGTTCTTTTTTTTTTTGTTCTAGGTTTCCTTGAAATACAGACCTGTAATTGACAAAACTTTGAATGAAGAAGACTGCTCGACTGTTCCTCCTGCTATTCGCTCATACTAGTAGCTTACATCCAACTTGCAGGTCTCTCCCAAAGAGGGTTAGTGTACATAAGCATAGCACAGGCAAATCAAAATACCATTGTAACTATCAGTTAATCAAAAATGTTGCCTACAAGCTTCTCCAATTTGTGTTCTGCTCTTTGGTGTGGAATGCAGGACAACTTGTGTTCTTTCACCTAGCTTCTGAAATTGAAAGGGAAAACACCAAATGCATCTGAAGTGATTAAAATCTTATCACAGTATCAATATGTTATGTATATAATGTCTTTATTTTGAATGTATAGTTATTTCTGTATTTTAAGAATCTGAAATGCATTGCAATAGTTTCAGACAAGACTGAGATGCTGAATTTTATGATACAAGGTTTTAAAATGAAGCATCAAAATTGCTGATTGTAAGTAACATGAAAGAAAAGATGGTGCTATAGTAACTATAACCTTTTTTTCTAAAGCTAAAATTGTAAAAATAAAAGTAATGCTATTGCTTTATGGAAGAAAACGAGATGCTTCTTCTATGCCAGCAGATAACAAGTGGAATTTATTTCCTCCAAATTATACCCTGAGTAGATTATAATCTTTATAGCTATTTTTGCTATCTGTGGAATTTGTGAAGCTGATTTTGTGGTGTTCTCTGGGCATTTCCTAGACCGTCTTTTCTTTCAGAGGATATAAGGCTCACTTTTGCCAAAGGCTCATCAAAATGTTGAGGCTTCTCTGACTTGAATTCTTGCTCTAGTATGAATATGTAAAGCCACAAGCAATGCCCTTCTTGCAGGATTTGACGTATAACTCCACAAATGAGCATTAAGCACTTCCGCCTTTTTGTTTCTGTGTTGCTGCACTGGCTGAACATTTTATTCCCTTGCTGCTGCTGGAAAAAAATAAATAAATAAAAATACGTGGTATCTGCCTCATTTAGTGGTTCTGTGCTGTGTATCAGGGGTTTCACTCAGCTTGGGCTCTGGAGCAGTGCCAAGTGTCTTGCTCGGATGAGAAGGGCAGAGGGGGCTCTTCAAGACCGAATCCATCCCACAGGGTCCGTCCATCCATCCCCCAGGAGCAAACTGCTCCAGCACGGGTCCCCCACGGCTGGGCGGCAGCTCCCCCCAGACCCCCTGCTCCTGCGGGGGCTCCTCTCCACGGGCTGCAGATGCGGCCCGGGGCCTGCTCCTGCGGGGGCTCTCCGTGGGCCGCAGCCTCCTCCAGGCCGCATCCACCTGCTCCACCGGGGGCTCCTCCACCCACGGGGGGGCTGCAGCGTGGAGATCTGCTCCATGGGAGACCCATGGGCTGCAGGGGGACAGCCTGCTCCACCGGGGGCCTCTCCCTGCACAGCCCGCAGGGGAACTGCTGCTGCCTGCCTGCAGCACCTCCTGCCCTCCTGCTGCACTCCCCTGGGGGGCTGCAGGGCTGCTTCTCCTCTCTTTCTCCCTGGGAAGCAGCTTTTTTTGTTATTTTTTTTCTCCTTTCTTAATTACGCTCTCACAGAGGAACAAGCGACATCGTTTCTTGGCTTGGCTCTGGCCAGCAGTGGAGCCCTTCTCTAACGTGGGGCAGCTTCTAGATTCTTCTTACGGAAGCCACCCCTATGGCCCCCTGCTACCAAAACCTTGCCACGTAAACCCACCAGAGCAACTCTTTCAGTGAAGAAATTTTTTGTAAGAACCAACCAAAACCTCCCCTGGTACAACCTAAGGGGTTTTGTTCTTGTCTTGTCACTTGGGGCTTGGGAGAAGAGAACGATCCCCACCTCTCTGGAGCCTCCTTTCAGCTTCCTGTAGAGCACAGGAAGGTCTCCCCTGAGCCTCCTTTTCTCCAGGCTGAACAACCCCAGCTCCCTCAGCCGCTCCTCACCAGACTTGTTCTCGAAACCCTTCACAAGCTTCAGAGCCCTTCTCCGCACACGCTCCAGCACCTCGAGGTCTTCGCTGAACACAGTGCTCGAGGTGCGGCTTCACCAGGGCCGAGCACAGAGGGACAACCGCTTCCCTAGTCCTGAGGGCCACTCTAGGTCTGATACAAGCCAGCTGTAGAGATATTTAGATGCATAGATATGCAGCACTAGTACATGTTCCTTGGAAAACCGGTCAAACTCTCTTCAAACCCCGTAAATTGATGGTTTCCTCTAACTGGCACTGAAGCTTCAGCTGGATCCTCTAAATCCCATGTTACTGCTTCTGCTTCCCAAGCAGGTGACGGAAACTCCTAACCGCAGAGCAGAGGAGTTGTAGTTCTGTCTACAGGCAATATTTGGAAGTTTGGAAGATGCTTCCCTTGCTCAGCTGCCATCCCTACGTTAATCAATCAGCCGATCTTTTGCCTTCCAGCAAAAGTCTTGATGCAGTTCCTAAGGAAAGTTCTTTCTGAAAACCCTCAGCCAGCTCTGTGCACGCCCAACCTTTCATGGCACTGTGCAAGGCGCGGCTGGCAGCGATAAATCAGGTTGTGGAATGAATGGCAACGTGTGGGGAGGGAATTTTCAGGTGGCTTCGCGCTGTTTTGCAGGTCCCTGAATTAGAGGTAATGAGGAAACAAGCGGGAGAAACAAAACCTTGAGCAAGGCTGAGATCCAGAATTGGCTACAGTGTTAAAGAGGACCTTTGGGCAGTGGGCAATTGCTGGCTGGCTCCAGGCGCGTGCCTGAGGGTCTCTGACCAACTGTAGGATAGATTCGGGCGCGTGGACAGCACGTGGGGCTACGGGGAGAGGACATGTAGTAGTGAAAAAGGGCAATAAACGCCTCCTGTTCCAGAGCCATCAGGAGTCTGTGTCTTGCATCCCTTCAGCAACACAAAGATTTGGCTCCAGATCCAAAATGTCATGTATGTGGCAATTTTATTTATGGTAGCACACCCCTCCCGTCCCCTCCCCTCTTTGGCCTCCCTCCCCTCCCCTCCCTTCCCCTCCCCTCTTTTGCCTCCCCTCCCCTCCCCTCCTCTCCCCTCCCTACCTCCCCTCCCCTCCTCTCCACTCCCCTATGCTCCCCTCCCCTATGCTCCCTGTCCCTACACTCTGCTACGCTCCCCTCCCCTATCCTACCCTACACTCCCCTAAACTCCCCTCCCCTACACTACCCTATACTCTCCTACGCTCCCCTCCCCTCTAACATGCTACACTTCCCTATGCTATGCTACACTACCCTATCCTACCCTCCCCATACCTCCCCTACACTATCTTCCCTTCCCTTCCCTTCCCTTCCCTTCCCTTCCCTTCCCTTCCCTTCCCTTCCCTTCCCTTCCCTTCCCCTCCCCTCCCCTGCCCTGCCCTCCCCTCCCTGTCCCTCCCCTCCCCTCCAATTCCTTCCCCACCCCTCCCTTCCTTTTATTCCCTCCCCTTCCCTCCCCTCCCCTCTTGTCTTCTTCTCTCCTCTTTTCTTTCTTTCAGGTATCTTCAGATCGCTTCAGTCGTTCTCATAGCTCCTATCCCTGGCTGATTCACGGGAACCCAGCAGCAGCAACCAGAAGCGCTCCAGCTGCTGGGTCACTGGGCGAGCACCAGTCTCCAACTGGGAAGCGCTGACTTTGTTCCGTGGCTTGGACAGGTGCCTTGCAGTTCCTCCCTCAGGGGCAGGGAGGGACTCCCTCAGGGTCCCTCCCTGCCCCTGCTCCCCGTGGGGTCCCTCCCACGGGATGCCGTCCTTCCCCAGCTGATCCCACACGGGCTGCCCACAGGCAGCAGCTCCTCAAGCACTGCTCCCACACGGCTCCGTCCCACGGGCTCCATCCATCCATCCATCCCCCAGGAGCAAACTGCTCCAGCACGGGTCCCCCACGGCTGGGCGGCAGCTCCCCCCAGACCCCCTGCTCCTGCGGGGGCTCCTCTCCACGGGCTGCAGCTCCGCCAGCCCCAACCCCCCACAGCAGGGCTCCTCCTTCCTCCTGACGCCCGTCCGGGGCGTTTCTGTCCGCACCTACCGCCCCCCGCCCCCGGCCGGCAGGATGCAGCGCTCCCTGCACGCCGCCCGCCTCCTGGGCGCCTCAGCCGCGCTCCGCTCCCCGCTGCCGCCCCCCTTTCCGCCCGCCTCCGCCGCCGCCTCCCGCTGGGGGCCGCCGCCGCGGGCCGCCATGGTGAGCACCGGGCGGGGACGGGTGGGGGGAGCGCGGTGACCTCCAGCTGCCGCCGCCGGCCGCCCGCAGCATGGCCCCGCCCCCCCGCCTCAGGCGGGCACTGCCGCGGCCTTGAGCAAAAGGGGGGGTTCGCCCCAAAAATGGGGGGGAAGTGGGGTTAGGGGGGGTTCGTCAGAGCCCCTGCGGCTTCCGCGGATAAAAAATGAGAGTAAAAATTCGTGCGGTTTCTGAGGGCTCTGTGGAAATAAAAATAAATGCGGGCGCTTTCTGTGGAGACTTAAGATATGAGCAGGAAAAAGATGTGTTTTCGCAAAAATGGGAGGAATTTGGGTTGCCCAGGGAGATGGTGGAGGCACCGTCCCTGGGGGTGTTCAAGGAGAGGTTGGACGTGGTGCTTGGGGACATGGGTTCAGTGGGTGATATTGGTGGGAGGGGGGTGGTTGAAGCAGGTGGTCTCAGAGGTCTCTTCCCACCTTAATAATTCGGTGATTCTGTGATCTGTGACCTCCGAAATGCACCCTACATCGTTAAGCACAATCAGTTGACCGTGGGGCTGAAACACTGGGGGGATGTGCTTATGGCATGCTGCTCAGTATAAAACCCAGATACTCAAAAGCTACCTTGGGTCTCAATATTAACAGCTAGGATGCTGCATGAAGCCTCAGTCTTGGGTGAACCCCTGTGGTTTTGCCCCCAAAAATGAGGTAACTAAGGGCTGCCGGGTGAATTCCAGCAGAAAGTGCGGTGTTCGGGATTTGATGCTCGTAGTAAAATTTACTACAATGCTAGTTCCCACTGTGTCATGCTGATTGTGGGACAGAAAATAGCATAAGAAAAAAGGAAGCTCCCAAAACAAGCTGCATGCTGAGTGAAACGTGCCTGTATAGGAACCCTGGCTTCACAGCAGGTTGTGTAACTCACACGCCGTTGGCCTGTTGGATGTTTGCCTTTTTTAATCTTTCTGTTGTGACATCCTCCAAGAAGGAACTAGAGATCATGGCCTTCGTTTGCTTGCTGAAGACCCCAAATTGTTGAAGGGCTGCAGGCTCACAGTCAGTGCAGGCGTTCTGAGCTTTGCCGGGCAGAAATGTGACCTGTCTGTGCTTAGGCATCGTTAGTTTTTGGGGTTTAAATAACAGCAGATGTTACAGCAAAATGTCCCTCCACGAATCGGGAACTCCAACAGGCCTTGAATTCTTACAGGAAAACCTTGTATATTTTTGTTTCCACAAATTAAAATTCTATCCATCTGCCAAAGGAGAGTTACGGAGTGCAAATTCCATTTTCTGCTGCTTCTTCAAGATCCCTTTTGACATGCTAAAAATTATTTGAACCGAAATACTTACCTCCAGAAGTCGCCACATCCTTCTTTCAGAACATAACTTTCCACGGGAAGGATTATTGCAGCAAATATTCTTTTACTTGAATTTCTCTGTCCCGTTACAGAGCAGTCGGTTCCAGCTGATGAGCTCCCTGCAGCAAGGCTTGTGTTTGCCTGGCTGTGTGAGCTTCGGACTGCGGGCTCTCGGGATTTGGGGGCGGGGTGGGGGGCAGAGCACTCCCTGGGCCTGTTAAAAACGAAAAGATTTGTTTATAAGAGATGGTCATTCTGCGCTGAGGGGTGTAGCCTGAGCGAGCACCAGTGGCTGCCTTTGCTCGCGGCAGAGACAGGGGAGGCTTGGCAGGGCCCTGCTGCTGTCCCACTGCTGTGCCCCGCGCTCCTCGCTACGGGAATGGCTGCAGGAACAGCTCCACGACAGCTCCTAGAGCCGCTCAAGAGGGTGAATATGAGAGGGCATTTCTTTACTGGGAGGGTGACGGAGCACTGGGACAGGCTGCCCAGACAGGTTGTGGGGTCTCCTTCTCTGGAGATAGTCAAAACGCGCATGGATGCCATCCCGCACAATGTGCTCTAGGTGATTGTGGTGGTTTTTCACTTAAAAATGCAGACAGCAAATTCTGCAAGCTGTTACGTTTGTCAGCCAGGCTGAAATCTGTAAGACACTAGTGCTGATTTCTGTGGTACCCCATGTACTTGCACAGATAGGGCCTTAACCCTGAGTAATGCCTGGGTGAATATCAGACAACGGTGGCCCTTGCCTGCCGGAGTTCAAGAAGTGTTTGGACTATGGTCTCAGTCACATGGTCTGAATTTTGAGTAAACCTGTGAGGAGCCAGGAGTTGGACTCAGTGATCCTTGTGGGTCCCTTCCGACTCAGGATATTCTGTGATGTACAGGGATATTCTGTTCTCTGTACAGTTTTGTTTGGTCTTGCGTCTTTTTTGCCTTCATTTAAGACATCTGATGCTAATTATTGTTTGTTTTTGAGTACTCAATTATAGTTAAGTAATAGAATTTAGTTTAGTTACTTTAATACAGATGAAAAATATTACTTTCTTTTTTTCTTAGTGTTTCTTGTCCCTCTGTTAATCAGCAAGTGACATTCAGCTTGCAGCAGCTTACCCTGTTAACTTCATGGAGTCTGTAAATGTGTGTAATGAGGAATTGGCTAGGGAAATATATATATATATATATATATATATATATATATATATATATATTTTTTTTAATAACAGGATTTCATTGTTAAAAGGTTGTTGAACTAGGAGGTACTGACCTCTCCTGGCTCCTGTTTATCTCTGTTTCACCATTGTTGACTCTGGAATTACGCACAAGGAATCACTTGTGCAACTGCTAGCATTTTTTGTCTGGAAGGCGTATTGCTCTGTGCTAAGTTCAGTGTGCCTGTGGGGTCAGTGTCTGTGGGAGAGAGTTAAAAGCGAGGTGAGGGGAGCAGGACAGCAATGCAAGAGCTAACCCTTGCTACTTGTGGGCTGGGTTGCAGTTTCTTGTGGGTCACACATACACCTGCTCTGCAGGAGAACCTCTTAAGGCAGGGACGATGTCTGGTACGTGTTTGCTGGTGTACCCAACAGCAGGGCCTCTCTGGGTACACTGCTTAGGGCAGCAAAAAGACCCACCTGCCTCTGGCCATCCACAGCGATGTGGAGCTGGGCAGGCTGTCGGAGAGCCTCTGCTGCTGCACACGCACACTGAGACCCACAAAACGAGGAGCAAGTAAAACTGGCCAAGAAACGGGAGGAACAGTACGGTGTTGTGGTGTTCCTCTTGTTTCCTGGCCAGTTTTTCCTTCAGCATCCCCAGCATCACTTGGCAAGTGTGGTGGTCTGCTCCTTGTGAGAAGAGACGCTTGCTTTTGCTTGGCCTGAGCGTGGCTCCTGCTCTCCTAGCTGTGTGGCGTCTGCTTCTTGGACTGGAAGAGGCAGGCAGAGAGCAGCTAATACCTCTTGCCATTCTACCCATGCTTTTATTGACCTCAATTTTCCTTCAGTCCTCAAGTTGTCTCTCTTCTGAACTGCAGAGTTACTCTTAAGAAAGCTGTTCCCCGCCTTTGATCAGTCTCACTGCCTTTTCCTCAAGCAGTTTCCAGTAACACGCTTTTTGAGATGAAAATAATCAAATCTGCACAAAATTTTCAAAATATAAATAAACTTCGATAGAACGGAGATGTTTCTTTCTCTATCTGCTTTTCTTCCTAGCTCCTAACATTTGATTCTCTTCCTTCACCACATTGCATCACTGACTCGGTGCTTGGTGTTGTCCCAAGGACTCACACCTGAGGGTCATTGTCAGGCCAGAGCTCACCACTGTACACGTATACATCCTACCTATGAAGCTGGGATCTATGGTTAAGAATTCAGAAAGGCTTCTTCCCCTTCCTGAAGACTGTGCAAGAAGGGAACCCCCTGTTGTGGGGAAGGGTGAACATCTTTCTCACAGCAAACTGGGGCTTTGCTGACAGAAATCTGGGGAGAAGAAGAGTAAAGCTGCTCTTAACTGTTTCATATCCAGTCCCATACCCTGTGGAGCTGCATATGAGTGTGACTGCGTTGTCATAAATAAATGGACTGTTTCTCTTTTTTTTTAAAAAAAAAAAAAAAGTAAAAATTTGCTCTTCAGCTGATGTACCTCAACTTAATTTACTTCTGGCTGTGTTAGATGGTAATGCGTGCTAGGTGTATGTGTGATACATAAATCTTGCCTTACGTAAATATTGCACAAAATACACCTTTATGCAGTTTCTTCATGTTGCTCAGCTACTTTGGTTAGGGAAACTGTCTTCTTGGTCTGTTGGATTTAAGGTGAGAATTACTGTCAGTAACTGGGTACTGGATTAGTTGCTCCCTTCCAGTACCTTCATTCTGTCACGTGTGCCGTGTGGATTTCAGGTAGGGTTTTGTTACACGCGTGTTGCTGGGTGGATGCCATCTGCATTGCCATGCCCCTTTGTAAGTTTGTACATTCTGTAAATGTAAAATGAGTTGCCAAGGCTTCAAAAGAAATCGAGCCTTTATCAGCATGACTTGTGTCATGCAGCGAGCAGCCAAAGTCCTAAGTCTTTCAGTGCTGCCTGTCACCACCGGGTCTGCTAGGCTACATATGTGTAGTTGTGATTCTTTTAGTGAGACAGGTATTCACACCAGAAAAACATCTAAAATTTGAGAGTATAATTAGAAAAATACCTATGATCAGCTGTGTGTCTTTGTTCATCCTTTCTCTCCTTATTGTGCATTTTTTCTTAACTGTGTTTCCTTTCAAAACGGAGATGCTGTTTATTGGTGTTTTAAATATACATTTTTTTTTTCTTTTTCACAGTCCACTCAAGAGTCTTTTAGGATAGAATATGATACTTTTGGTGAACTGAAGGTCCCAAGTGACAAATACTATGGTGCCCAGACTGTAAGATCTACGATGAATTTCAAGATCGGAGGCGTTTCAGAAAGGATGCCAGTAAGTAATTCAAGTCTATGCACATTTATTCTCTTCCAGTATAATTCGTATGTGAGTGAATACATTTTCTTAGTCTTTTTCTGGGAAAATGGGCAATTAAAGATATTAATTTCATTGTAAGTTACTGTTCTGTGGTAGTTTGTTTTTTTTAATTTACATAAATTGGATATAGCTTTAGAATAATTAATTTTATTTTATTTTTTTAAATGAGGTGAATAGAAATCTTTCAATTTCCTGAAGACCAAAGGCTATGAATAGAGTAGTTCCCTATATAATTATGTATAATTATGTTCACTCTAGTGTTATGTAGTTTTCTTACTGAAGATGTTTGGTGTAGCATGGGCTAATGTGAAGTTGCTTTTTCACTTGTGGCTGGGCTTAGGGCATACGTTGTCACGCAAACTTAGAGCAAACTTTGTCATGCACTGGTTTTGCCTGTGCTGATACAAGCCAGTTTGCCTTCAAAAATGCTATTTTGGAAATGGATCTAGATCTTCTTTTCTGTTCATGTTAATGCATGTAGTCCATATTGATACATGTATCATAACTGGACTTGGAAGGAAAAGGTGAGCGATGTACAGCTTTCTGTACTACTTGGGTGAACGTTACTTACAATGAGAGCACGGGTCATCTGACCTAGATGGCTCCTTGGTTGCTTGATGGACTATTGCTGTATTTAAAGTCAGGAGTTTGATTTAAAACTAGATCTGCAGTATGGGTTTCTAAATGTCCTTTGTTGGAGAAAAAAACAAACATATTTAAACTCATTCTTGTGTCTCAGGTTCAAGTTATAAGGGCTTTTGGCATCTTGAAGAGAGCAGCAGCTGAAGTAAATCAAGATTATGGTCTTGACCCAAAGATTGCTAATGCTATCGTAAAGGCAGCAGACGAGGTAAGAATGAACTGTTGAAAATACTAGAACTGACATTGTATTTTTGGTTAGCTTTTCGTGGGAGTATTGTTTGAAGGCTGGGGGAAGACCTGTTGGGTTTCTCAAATAGTTCGAACAAAGCATTTATAATTAAACTCTGTTTTTCAGGCTCAGAAATCTTCTACTTAATGTTTTACTATTCTATGCTTTTAGACATTATAGAATACAATGTTTCAATGCATTTTGGTGTTTAAGTTATTTTAAAAAAATGTAATTTTTCCTCACTGTCAGGTCTGCTTACTTGCTTAGGGTCTTTGGCATGACTCTTACCAGATAAACAGTATCAAATTGTCTAGGAAGGGAATGGAATTTTGGGTCATTCAGCTAATGCGAAATCTGATGTGCAAGCAAAGCTTTTCCTCTGTGGAAGTCTCCAGTCTGTTAATCTATCACCTCTCTGTAGCATGAAGACCATCTGCAGTCTGAATAGTTTCTCCGTTGCTGGTCTGTTTCCTCTTCAGACTTAAGGTTACTAGTAAATCTGTGCTTTTGGAAGTATCACTTTTGTAGCTAAAGAGGACATGATGTGAGACATCGCTTTCTCGGGATAAATGCCACCCAAATGCACAGAGTTATGAATTCATATTGTTGTGTAGCTGTTATCTGTTTGTGATGAAACTGTGCAGCTGTTGAACTTGATTTCCAAGGAGAAAGCAGGGCACCCATGCTGATGAGAAGTTTGTAACCAGATAAAGAGACAGAAAATGGATGTTTCTGATACCCAAAGGATGGTCATGAATCAAGGAGACACAACACTGAGTCAGTACCCTGAAGCATCTTAAGTGCTGATTTAGAAACTACTTAATAACATCTCCCAGGGAAGGAAAATATCTTAACCTGAACAAATAACTATGGAAGGGAGAACCAGCAGTTGCTACCTCTGCTCCCACACAGGGAGATTAGAATCTGAATTGCTTTAAAATTTGGGAAGGAGGAAATGTTTTTGGACCTTTAAAATCATCTGCATCTTTTGGGGAAAGAGAATAGATAACCTAAAAGACCGTGTTTTAATCTTTTATTTCTATGACTATAAAAAAAAAGGAAATTATATTGTATATTTCTATGTGTTTCAGAACTTAGTGTCTTCAAAAAGCATAGCAAACATTTTTTTGCCCTTTAAATATTTAGTATAAACAACACCATATTTTCTTAATTATTCTAGTATAATTATATGTATAATCATTGTGAATTTATAAACATAATGGAAAACTATTTGAGTTATAACTATAACATTCTCAATTTATGCTGCATATTATTTTTTCCCAGTATGACAGCTCTTTTCTCTCATTTTCTGTTATAGGTAGCTCAAGGAAAATTAAATGATCACTTTCCACTGGTGGTGTGGCAGACTGGGTCTGGAACTCAAACCAACATGAATGTCAATGAAGTCATCAGCAACAGAGCCATTGAGATAATGGGAGGCAAGCTGGGGAGCAAAATCCCAGTACATCCAAACGATCATGTTAACAAAAGTCAGGTCATTATTCTCACATTATACTTCTTTTAATGTCAAAAGTATTCTTTTTGAATTGTGAATTTCAAATTCTCTTATAGCCACTGCTTAGATAAATTTTGTATATGTTTAAATACATATGCAAACATCTGGGAAAATATAAATATATGGAAAAGTGAGTTTTGTTTACAGCCTTGTTGACAAATTTCCATGTTAAATTAATGATTAAATCAACTTTGCAATGTTGCTCAGTGACAATATGAATTTTTCAGATTAAAAACTCTAAACCTTACCTATGACAGATGAATTCATACAGGTTGTAGTGAGCAGAGGTGGCCTGGTGACAACCACTGTTCCTGCAGCCAGTTTTAAAGAAGCTAAATATAGATCCAGTTACTAGACACTGAATACATGTAGCTGCTATCTCCCTACTACATTACATAAAGCATGTAGAAAAAATAATAAATTGGCTAAATGTCCTGTAATTGGCAATATTTTTTCCCCAGGGATCTTAGTACATGTTTATTATACTTCACTCTTAATATTTTCTTCAGATTAGTTGAAGTTTGAGACAGTAAGTTGCTTGCATCCCTTCCTGATCTTTTGTGCTTATTCAGTGTCCTGGGAACTATGGAATTACCACTACCTAATCAGTGTGTTGAAGTCTTAAAGTCACCTACAGTTTCTTTAAAATCTTCCATCCACAGTAGCAATTTATTTTTTTTGTCCCAGTTGTGTTATGAACAATCTATTTATGAGGGTATAGTTACTTTCTGTGGGTATAGTTACAAAAATTTGATTTTATTAGAGAGATGTTAGGCCAGAGTTCGGAAGATGTAATTATTTCTTCTGAGTGACTTGTGGAGCACCGCTAAGTTGCTTACTCTGTGCTTAATTTCTTCTCCTTTCTAAAATTCAGAGAATAAAGCTGTACATGTAAATCTTACAGGTAGTATGGTTAGAAAAGTCTGTAAACAAATTTCTTGATATTCCTTCACAGAGTTCCAATGACACTTTCCCAACAGCAATGCATATTGCTGCTGCCCAGGAGGTTAACGAGGTGTTGTTACCCGGATTAAAGAAGCTTCAGAATGCACTTGAAGCGAAATCCAAAGAGTTTTCCCAAATCATAAAAATAGGGCGCACTCACACACAAGATGCTGTTCCACTTACACTTGGACAGGTAAAAAATAAATCAATAAAACATTTGTTTGGGGGTGAAAAAAAGTATTTTTGGGGAAACAGGCAAATTTGAGGAGACCTGAATTAGTTGATAGTTTAAGATAAATTAAGTAGCTGGCTGAATCTCAGTCACAGTATTTTTATCTTTTTGGAGTTTTCTGAATGCTGTACTCCTAATAACTGCATTGCAAATTTTCTTAAAATTTTCCATGCATGTTTTATGTCTAATGGTAGCAAGATATAAATGATTTCAAAATGATGTGTGATTACCAAGTAATGAAACACATTTCTTTTATACTGGCATCAGAGGGCACAAGGTAGATTTAGTCTGTAATCTGTAACCTTATATAAATGAGGTTTTGACAACATACAGAACGACTGAGTATTTAGAACAAAAATCTTTGATCATATATGATCATATATATATGACAAATCTTTGTTATTATATTGTCAAGAATGGCTTATATTACGTTACTTGGTAAGATATTAATTTAAACTGAACTGATAAAAATCCGTAGAAGATTTGTGGGTGTTTATTTTAGTTAGCAAGAAGCCTACCTGTGCATTCCTTGGGGACTGAGAGTGAACAAAGCCCAGGAGCCATTTGCTAATTGTAACTAGAGACTTTGTTCATTTAATTTGAGATCTGATTGACCTTGGATTCAGATTCTACTAAGTATGTTACTGAGGTATAAGGCAAGAGAGAGATGCATTGGATATAGATTTTTATGTACGTAGGTTGCTTTTATGTGTAATTGTTCCTGCTGTGTGAGCAGGCTTATAATAGATGTAAATTTTCCTTCTTAATGAGAATATCTTTTAGCATCTGGGTAAATTTCAGTTTCTTCTGGTTTTCAAGTAAATGAGCAGTGTTGTTAAAAATCTAAATAATTCTATTTGCTTATTCCTGTTTGTCTTCTTTGTGTTTTATTTTTCTTATGCTCCATTCTTCCAAAGGAATTTAGTGGCTACGTGCAACAAATTAAGTATGGTGTGGCTAGGATTGAATCAACCATGCCAAGGGTCTATCAGCTGGCAGCTGGAGGGACTGCAGTTGGTACCGGATTAAACACAAGAATTGGCTTTGCTGAGAAAGTTGCTGCTAAAGTGGCCGAACTGACGGGTGAGGACTGATATTTCAGAGTTACTGATAAAGCAGTATGTGGAAAACAATCAAATTCACACTAAAACTTTCAGTTTCCATGCTTTTCCAAGTTCTCAAATTGTATTTTAGTAGGAAGCTTTCTGTTAATGTTGTATGTTGTAAACCTTGTACTGAGGATTTTGCATGCAATATATTTTTCTAATTGTGCTCAGAGCAGTGAGAGTGACTGCACAAGTAAGGTTTATTGGAGATGGGTTCTGTTTCAGACTTCTATTATTAGCCCAGCCTGTCTTGATCTCTGCTTCTTTGACTCTCTTAATCTACAGTGACTTGCTGCAAAAGAGGGGGGGGGAACAAACAAACAAAACTCTTCCAAAAACCACTAGTTTATTCAAGTGAAAGAGTAAAAGTTAGCTGTCTGATTTCTGATGCTGGCTTTCAAGATCTTTGTAGATCTTGAAACTTAATTTACAGAGCCTCTGAGTGTTTTGATTGTAAACAGTATCTTGTTTGTATCTTGATTGTATCTTGATTGTAAACAGTATCTGTCACAGTATCTGTCTTAAAAATGCCCCCAAAATGAATGCGTACATCTTTCATGTAAATTTAATGTCTAAACATCTAAACATCTAAAACTGCTTATCAGCAGTATTTTTATGTTAATGGGCCTGTTCTTCACAATTTATTAGAGGACCAAGATTTTCTTATACCCTGATGGGGAAGAAGTAACGTGATGAGCAGCAGCTGCTGAGAAGGGCTTGTTTAGGTGCATGAGTGCTTTAGGAAGCTGTCCCATCTCACCCTTGTTAGGTGTACCATAAGTGTGGGTTGTACAAGTTCAAAAGAAGAAGAGCAGACTGTTTAAGTTCCCCATGTCCTTACATAGGAAGCAAAGGCAAAATGGAAAGTTTGGAATGGTTCTGGCAACTGTGAGATGCAGAAGCCCATGCAAATGGAGCAGGAGCCAGTGTTTGGTAGGAGCTGCAAAACACGGCAGAAATTCTGCTGTTCCTATAGTAAATGGGATTATACTACTCTTGTTTGAACTGGTAAAGTAAGCTCAGTCCAGTAATTTTGTGGCACAAGTCCAGCCCACAGTCAGTGCTCCTGCATACATCCTTACTGATGCCCATTACCGCTAATAAAATTCTGCTGAGAATTTTCTTCCAGGGGAAGATCCTGAAGAAATTTTTTTGGTTGTGGAACTTAGCTGCAAATTGCAGACTTAATTAACATAAACAGAGCTGTTGCTCCCCTGCTTTTACTATTGACAGTAGTTTCAGGCATCTTAAGTCTTAGTATTTCCATGTTCTATCTGGTTTGTTGTTCCTTTGCAGTGCTGATGCTTGGATGCTTTTTTATTTTTTTCTTTCAGTAGCTAATTCTGTTGCAACTACTTTTTATTTGTCCTAATATCTGCACTGTGCTGCAAAAACCTCTATTTTCATAGCTGGGAGAAAACATCCTTAAAATTCATTATTTTAAAAAACTACTATGATTTAAGAGAAGAAATGCATGTGTTTGGGCTAACCTGCAAGAGATTATTGACATTTATATTGTGGTGGAAAGCAAACTGCTGTGTTGCTTTGTGTGCAATGCAGTATGGAAGTTTGACATTCATAACTTTGCTGCAGGTTGATGCTCAAATGTCATGCTTTTCTGTATTTTAGTGCCTTTTATTAATGCCTTTTGTATTGAATTGAATCACTTTAAGTGATAGATTTGTGAGGAAATGTCCAGAGAAGAAAAAAAGTAGCCTACAGTATTGTTAATACAATTTTATGTTAAGCTAATTAAGTGCTAGATCATCTGCTTTATATCTGTATGTAAGTGTCTCACTGGTTTCATATTTCCCACCCTCTCTGTAGGTTTGCCTTTTGTCACTGCTCCAAATAAATTTGAAGCCCTCGCAGCTCACGATGCTCTAGTTGAACTCAGCGGAGCTATGAACACAGTGGCATGCAGTCTGATGAAAATCGCTAATGATATTCGTTTCCTGGGTTCCGGACCACGCTCTGGTCTAGGAGAACTCATCCTGCCTGAAAATGAACCAGGAAGCAGTATCATGCCAGGTACAGTGGAAACACACAGAGAAAAATCAGAGAAAAATTGTCTTTTGTTGTTGTTGTTGTTTTGGAGCTTACCAAAGGTCCAGAAAGATACTTAACCAAACACAAATGTTAGTAAATCCACGATTCAACACTTCTGTCAGTTTTTCTTCTCCTTTATTTCACCAGAACTGTGCTCATAAAAATGCTTGCACAGCTGTATGTTGGGAAGTATATGAAAGTGAGTAATATCTGTAAACATGTACTGTAGTAAAACAAACATACTTCTCAAAACCTTTTAGAATTACAAGATCACTACTATTTTTATGTAAAGACTTTATGAAACAAGCTTTACATGGTCTAATCTATGAATTATAGCATCTACTAGTTGAGGATGGATTGTATTAGCAATACCATGATGTAAATTGTCTTTACTTCCTAACTATTAATTATGCACTCACATTTTCCTTTACTGCAATGATCCCATTCTATGGGAGGATAAGAAAGTATAATACAATAGAATATTCTCTCTCCTAAAAAGTTTGTATATATGGCTATTGTACATCTAAAACTGTTCTAAGCATGTTCTTGTATGATAAATTATAAAAGAAACAAGTTGTGGTATGTCTTGCTTTAAAGAAGCAGATAATGAATGTTCTTATTAGGATTAATTCCAGAAATGAAATCAACTGTGAAACTTTCTTGTCACGGATACTTGAATTTTGTTTTGTTTTGTTTTCCTGACAAAGTAAACATCATGTAATAGTTTTGTTACAAAATACTTTTAACAAACTAGTGAACCTTTTTAAAGTTGACTCAGTTTGGTACTGATTTACCAGAAGCATGTACCTGTTCGAATAAAGATAGATGATAATCTTGTAACTATTAAGAGCTGTGGTAAGTGACAGCTGCTTAGTTCATGCACATTTAATCCAATTCTCAAGGCTTGGTTGATTGCTAAAGCAGCCGCTGGTGTTGGAGGTGGCCTTTTTTAAAACTTTATATTCCACAAATCTTTCTTCCCTTTCAAAACAAGAGAATATGACTGAAGGTCTTATATGTTTCAGAGAATGGGAAATTAATTAAGACCAGCGAGCTTTGTTTGAAGTTTATAAGTTTATAAGAAATCCTAGCTGGATTACTGCAACAGTATTTAACAGAATTTAACATCCTTTATGGATTTTCTGAGGTGAACATAGGAGTAAGATGTTACCTCCTACAAAATACCTTCTGTTCAACGTGATTTGGTAAATGAGGGAACAAATGATTTATTTATTTATTGTCTTATTCCTTGGTAACCTTCTTCTCTCCCAAACAGGAAAAGTGAATCCTACCCAGTGTGAAGCAGTAACCATGGTGGCAGCCCAAGTTATGGGAAATCATGTTGCTGTTACTGTAGGAGGTAGTAACGGACATTTTGAACTGAATGTTTTTAAGCCCATGATGGTAAGTTCAAAAAGTTGTAAAATGTCTAAGACTCCTGAAGTCATCATTTATTCAGTCGGTTAACTAGGGAAAACGCTTTGTAAATTTTTGGTCAATACAAGCACTTGAGAATCTGATAAAAAGTGAGAATAAATTTTATTCTTTTGTATGGTAATTACTTGTTATTTTGACAGGGAACTGACAGTCTGTTTATATGAGCCTATGTTATGCTGATAAGCATTTATCTTAAAAATGTGTTCATTGGTCAAAGGAAGCGGGGAGAGAGGACCACAATCTGAGACAAACTTTTTTTGAAAGCCAGAGAGAATTTAGTATTTTAGCTAAAGATTAGGACTTTATTGTTTTATACACATAAACTATCTGTTACATGCTGTTACCAAAGCATTATATGCTTTTGGCAAGTGTTAGGTAGAATTGTAAATGATTAGTCTTAGATGTCACTTCTACAGATGTCACTTCTACCAGGATACACCAGCATACATACTGCTGTTTCTCTATATTTAATTTTAAAAAGTCAAGATAATGAAGTGTTACAAATCACTTGGTACTGGAATGTTTTCAGATCAAGTCATAATACTTTTCTTCTTTGGGTTATCTACATTTTTTCTTAAAACTAAGAATGAAAAACAGGAGAAATTGAGGAAAAGAATATAACAGTAGGATCAAATCAGAAGATTGTGGAGAGCTGTGTATAAGATGATGAAAGAATATTGTAGATTAGGTTAGGGTAGGATGATACTTTAAAGATAATGAAGGTGGATTGTGGAAAAGATCCTAATATTATATATATCAAAATCAAAAATTTTGATTTTCCTGTCTTTTTGTTAGAGATTGGAGTCATGAGGGAAGCGGTATGCTTTGTGTTATTTTTTACACTACCTATACTGTCTGGTAATACTTTTTTTTTTTAAGTACATTAGAAATTATTGAAAGAAAATTTAAATTTTATAATCAGCATTTTTTTTCTTCCTTATTATTTGTTTAGGGTACTGTTCCCCCTCCCCTTGCCATTTGAACAAAGTCTTAAGCATATAGCACCTAGTTTCCTGGTTTTGACAGCCCCATACCCTGACCCACACCCCCAAAAAATGATATCAGAACTTAAGTTCTGATAGAAACAGACACCCCTCGACAAGAGGAAAAAAAAAAAAAAAAAAAAAAAGCTGGTATGTTATGGATTGTCAAAGCAGACAGCTAATGCCAGACATTACTGTACGCTTTATTTTAAAATGTCTTCTTTTGATTGGTACTGGGGGGTGGGAGAGAAAATGACCTTGAATTAAATTCCTTTACGTATTTTTTTAGTTGGCATTTGTGAACTGTTGCAACAAAACGTCTGTACATACTGTTGTCTTGTTTGGGCAAGAGTTCTTCATCTCTTACATGATTTTCACAAAATTCCTTTAAATGGGAGCGGCTGAACTTAGCCTGCAGAGGGAAGAGGGTGTGTTACTTTATGTACTACTTCTCTGCAAATTAGAAGCAAGTTTTGGGGGAAAGGGAAGCATTGGTTATGAGCAAATGTTCCTGACTGTCCAACTACTAATTTATGAATTTAATAATTGGTACTTTTTTTTCTTTTGCGTTAGATTAAAAATGTTTTAAACTCTGCAAGACTTCTCGGAGATGTTTGCGTGTCTTTCACTGACAACTGTGTAGTGGGAATCCAAGCCAATACTGACAGGATCAACAAACTAATGAGTGAATCTCTGATGTTGGTAACAGCACTTAACCCACATATAGGTAGGTTTAAAGCTTGGAAACTTCCCCCAAAAATATTTTGAAATATTTCACAGTAACGTTATTTTGCATGCATTATTTGTATCACCACAGTGTTTAGGAAACCAAGTTCTGGGCCAGGCCAAGAGTTAAGTCTTTAAAAGACGTTTAGATGTAGAGCTTAGGGATATGGTTTAGTGGGGACTGTTAGTGTTAGGTCAGAGGTTGGACTCGATGATCTTGAGGTCTCTTCCAACCTAGAAATTCTGTGATTCTGTGTGATTCGTTTACTTTAATGTCACTAGTTACTATTAGTGGTGAAAAAGATATGCCCTGCTTGAATAGCAGTGCATTAAAGAAATGATTCTGAACAGAAACCAAGGAAAGGATATTGAGAGAATTTGTATACCTGTTGTCCCTATTTGACCTCTAATAATAATGAAAAGTGAAAGATTACAGTCTGAGATTTTATTTTAAAGAAGGAAGTCACATAAAATGTTTATGCAAATGCATTGAGGCCTGTTTAAGATACCTACATTAGGAGATTGACTTTAAGACCTACACAAAGACCAATTTAATTAAGGTGTATAATACATCTAGTGGATGAATTTCTGCAAATCGAGATGTTTAGAAATAGCAATACTTAGCAAATTTATTTTTTAAGATGAAGCGTTCTACTTTTTCCTCATGACTGAAGGAAATGTTGTGAAACTGCGAGTGGCTGAACTCTTCGTGTGGGTTTGTTGCAGGGTACGACAAAGCAGCCAAGATTGCCAAGACGGCGCACAAGGAGGGGACGACGCTGAAAGAAGCCGCCGTAAAGCTGGGCTTCCTCACGTCCGAGCAGTTCGACCAGTGGGTCAAGCCCAAGGACATGCTGGGGCCCCAGTAACCGCCTGAAAATCGACGTGTTCTTAACTTAAAAGCGAATAAAACAAAATGAATGCGATGTGATTAGTTTGGGCTCTCGTGTTTTTGTGGTGTGTATTGCTTTGGGCACATCTGGGTGCGCACTGAGGGTGAGGGCACAACCCCAAGGGATGGGTGATGGGGGCACCCCCTGACGGGAGTTAGCTGCCCAATCTTTGCGGGGCACTGCCCCTTTAAGGCCGCTGCGGGCAGCGCCTCCCGCCCTCCGCGCGGCCAATCGCAGCTCTTCCTCCTGGGGGACTGGCGGAAGCGAGGGCGCGCCGCTCTGCCAGTACTTCCGCGTGCGCATGCGCCGTGAGCGCGTTGTGCTTCCGGGCCGGCCCGATCGGGATCGGGATCAAGCTCGGGGTCGGGATCGCCGCGGCCGTTGCTGAGCCCCAACCGCCGCAACCGCCATGAACCGCTTCTTCGGCAAGGCCAAGCCCAAGGCGCCGCCGCCCAGCCTCACCGACTGCATCGGCACGGTCAGGGAGGGCCGGGGGCTGGGCTGGGGGGGACAGAGGGCTGGGGGCGGGCAGGAGCTGCTGTGGAAAAAAAGCTGCTGTGGAAAATCGCCTTCCACCGCTTCCAGAGTTAGTGTTTGTCACAGGATATTAGTGGCTGAGAGTCTGCGTTGCTTTCTAGCAGTATCCAAACCCAAACGTAGCTCCAAACGTGTGTGGTTTGAACAGCGAGTGAGGCACACACTCAAAAATCAGGGTTAGTTTCCCCATTGTTAGCAGTGGACGCTTCAGTAGGTGGCCACAGCTCCCAGATCCATCTGAGGTACCACCTATCTGCTCTTACATTGCCAAAATGGAAAACGTAAGGTGGAGACCAGGAAGTCTTGTTGTCCCTGACAGCAGCCTGCTCCCATCCTGATTCCTGCCTGTCCCCCGCTAGGAGCTTGTTCAACCCCAGTGGACTTTCAGGCTTAATAAAAGCGTAATTTAAACAGCTACTTAGATCGCCAGCACCAGGAATTTCAGATTGTTTACCAAAAAAGTGTGGTTGGCACCGCAAGGAACTCCGCATGGTTTTGATTTTGTTTTCTAGTTGGTTGCATTTACGTTCTTTGAAAATGTGACTCTGCAATGCACCAGGAAAAGCAGGGTTTCAGGCATATTTCACACACGTGATGACTTGGCAACCACGATAACTCTGAGTTGCGGAGTGTTTTTTAAGATATGAAGTCAAGAGCCCGTGTTGGTCATCTGCTCCGTGCTGGCTCTGAGCACAGCGCTTGGTATGAGGAAGTCTGTGAGCCAAACCACTGCATCATTACTGAGCTCATCTGAGCTTTTTAACCTGTTTTGACAACGTTACTTTCTGTGGATGGAGCTAAATTGAAGACTGTTCTGTGTATTTTTGTAAGCAAGGGGAGAAACACAGCTCCTGTTCCAAGTCTGGCACTGAGCTTGTCTTGTTCATTTCCATGAAGAGATCCATCTGATCTGTGAAAGACGTACTCTATTTTCACTTTCTCCACGATATTTAAATCTTTAGTAAGCAAAGCACAGGGCCTACTAGAGGATCAATAGATTATTTTTTTTTTGTTAAATTGCATTTGAGTTACTATTGAAAAGTGTAGTGTGAGTTGGAGACTCAAGTGATGTCATTTCTGTCTTGTTGACAATTAGATACGTTTCCTTGCACCTTTTCAAAGAGTTGAACTGCTTTGTAAGATCCCTTACCCTGTCACTGAATGCTAATTTTAAAAAGAAAAAGAACAAAGGCAACGGTTAGGCAGTGGTTGTGCTTACTGTTGGGATGTTCTTTGCTGCCTATGCAAGAGTAGCGTGGCTGAACCCAAGCTAGTCTGCGTACAATGTACTTCATTGTGGTGAGAGAGCAAACATAAGAATCAAGAGACAAACATCAAACGTTGAGACACCCAAACAGTTGAAAAATTCCGAACTCAAGGAGCTGATTACACGGTATTTTGGCTGAAAACTGAATATGAAACGCTGAAACTTGGGAAGAACTTCTCCCTACTTCTCTTTCACGTCCTGTTACTGCCCAGTCTGCCAGCTGGCTGCGTGATGCCCTCCTGTCTCCCCACTTACACTCCATGTGTACACTTCCTCGCTCCCCCTTTCCAGTTTCTGCCCGCTCTCTTGCTGTGCCTGCCTCAACAATGCACTAAAAGGGGCAGAGGTTTTTGTTCTTGCTGCCGTAGCAGTCAGGTGACTCAAAGCTGTCATGAGGCTGGCAGGAGGAAGGGTGCATCAGGAAATGTGGCGTGGGCATTCTTTTTACTTTTTCTTTGAAAAACACGTTCCAAATTAATGGAGAAGTAGGAAGGAAACACAGCCTAGAACAAAGGAATGATAGTTGGGACAGCAATATTAAAATTCAGATTTTTATGCTATTTTATTATTATTGAAATGAGCTGCTATTTTGCTTAGTAGGGATTTGGGATACCACAATCACTTTTGGTTTTGCTTAGATTGGGTGCCCCTCCTGCTCCCCTTGTTTCTGGACTTAGAAGCTGAGATGCCAGCACACCATACTCGATTTTACAAAAGCAGAAAGGCTGTACGTGTGTGATACTCAGCTTATTTTTAGAAGCTTTTGTCCTGTGTAGTTTTTTATCTAGGAGAATCTGCCTCCATTCCCTGCTTGTACTGACTGAAAGAATCGCTGCAGATTCTTACCTCAATAACCGAGTTTCCCCTGCGCAGGAGGCTGGTCTCAGAGATGCTTTTAGCTGGTGAAGATCTTGAGGAGGCTTTGAAACTGCAAGATTTTAAAACTCTCAGATGGTTTATTTGCTTGTTTAAGATTAATATATTTGGTATAATAGAACCTGAATACAAGCTTTTCAATGCTAGATGTGCCTAGGCACTTTAATCTCTTAAAGAGTGGAGATTTGGTGTCAAATGCCTGCTTGGGATGCCTCTGGCAAATATGAACAGAGGTTTAAAAGGATCATCAGGACACAAAAATGAAGATCTGCATAATTATACGTGTTTAAACACACTGATCGCAAGTCAGAGTTGTGGATTTTCACTGATTGGTCTCACGTTATAATTGGAATGTGATTATATGCAAATCCCTTGGGAGGCTTCTTGGAAGGAAAAGTTAATGAGCTTTATTTGCTGTGCACGGGGAAGTGCTGAGGTGGTTGATGCTGAGGAAGCCGGCCTTGCTGTGAAGTTGTGCGTGCTGTTAGAAGCATCTATGGCCGTGCTCGGTTATGTGATAAGCATCTTTAACCCTCTCCTGCAGGGGGCTGAGAATATTTCTTCAAGGAGAGATCTGTCACACACAGTGCACCGGGACTACTAGGATTGGCTGCTGGAGGTCTCTTAGGGAGTTACCCTTGGGGCTGGGGGCAAAAATGCAGTAAGATTTCAGAGTGCCTGCCCCGCAGGCAGGCATTGTGAGCTGCCTGGGTGTCCAAGAGAGCATCTCAAAATGAGGAAAATGTGTTACAATGGCAGAGCTTGCTGAAACCTTACGGTGCTTCTTGTGCTCCTTGTAGGAGTTATTTCTGCCTTCAGATCCTCAACAAACTTTAAGCTGTTTGTAAAATCACTGAGGGGAAAAAATATCTTGTTTAGAGGCATATTCAGGATAAGGGTGTTCTTTTTGCTGTCCAATACCTGAATAAAATGCTAATAAATACGCTTGGTTTTCCTGTCGTCTCTTACAGGTGGATAGCAGAGCCGAGTCGATAGACAAGAAAATCGCGAGGCTCGATGCTGAACTAGTGAAGTATAAGGATCAAATGAAGAAGATGAGAGAGGGACCTGCAAAGGTAACAGCCTTCTGTGGGATTTAAGCGTGAGAGGATGTGACTCGCACCCCGTGTCATGTAGTGGTGGTGATGGAGCCAGTTCTTCAGGCTCTTAGAAATGCATCTTGCCTTACTAATGAGATATAAGGTCCTGCAGGTTTATTTTTATTCTGAAGCATCTCTTAAAAAAAAAAACAAAACATTGTTCAAAGACACATTTAATTTCTTAATTGTTTTCTTTTATTTCTTACAAGTGTAGAGCTATTTCTTACAACTTCACCAATCAGAAGTAGCTTGCATGCCTCCCTTCTTCCTTTTGTTACCTGAATTAAGTCTGGTGGAGAGGCCATTCTGTTCACCTGCCAAAAGGGAAAGATCTGTGATATTCAGAAAAGGGGTAGGAAAGCCCAGTTTTGTACGGGGATGAATGTATAAATGAAACAGTACCTAATAATAAACATATCAAATATTTGTTTAGTGATAAACACACCTAATATAATTTGTATCGTTAAAGTACCTTTTGCAATATTACTTCATGCTGGCTATTAACATATGTGGATGAAAGGTAGTTCTGATATTTAAATTGGACTTTATATTCTGCTTATGAAAAAGATCAAGAGCTGGAAATTTGGGAAGTATTTGCTATTAGCAGCATTAAACACAGGCCTATTTTGTTAATCGTTAATGCAGGATGAACGCTGAACGTGACTATTGTTGCAGTGTGCATTAGTAGCTGGTGACTGTTTTGGAAAGTTTAAATCCAATACATTAAAGTTTAAACACTATAATGCAGTGTACAGTCAAATACTTTTCCTAAGATATTAATATTGTGTCTTTCAGAATACCGTAAAGCAGAAAGCGTTGAGAGTGTTAAAGCAGAAGCGAATGTAAGTTTAAACCTGTTTCAGTCTGGGGTTAATGAGGCTGTTTTGTTGAAGGAGTGTGTTGGACTTCCATTTTTCTTTCCAGTACTCTTTTTCTGAGCATTCTTAAAAGAGAAATGCTGAACAAGCTAGCCAGCCCTTCAGAAGCATATTACAGATTCAGTGTCAGCATATTTCAGCCTAATTTGTATGTTAGTATGTTAGTATGAAGTTGAATGGGGACAAGCTGACCTAAATCTGCCCATCACTAAAGCTATGCTTGGCTTGTGAACGTATATTCTAAGAGAAATATTATTTTATTTTTTAAAGTCTTTTTTTTTTTGTTGTTTTGGTTAGATGAAAGTTTCCTTTGTCCACCCAATGCCCACCACTACTCAACTACTCAGCCAAACTGCAGTGCAGAGCCACTGTAATTTGGATAACCTGCATTGCTTCCATTCTGCTTACAGCATCAGTAAGCAATGGCAAGCATCTCTACCTTACAGTGACTGAAACTTTTATGATATCATCTTTTAAAACTTTTATGATATCATAAAAGCGCCTCACCTGCAGCATAAGCCTAGACAAATACAGTATCAACATTAGTTAAAACAGAAGCTTAATTAGGAGTAGTTTTTTCAGCTTTAAATACATGGAAATGTGTAATGGTCAGATTTCTGTGAAATTATTTTGTGATTGTTTATAATAATAAAGAAAACAGAACAACTGTACTTGTCAGCAGATGACTACTTCTGATTTTTCAAGTTAAAAAAAAAAAAAGATTTTCTTTTGTGACTATAAATACTGGTGTTTTAAATCTGTTATTTGCATTGTTTTTAACAGGTATGAACAGCAGCGGGATAACCTATCACAGCAGTCTTTTAATATGGAACAAGCGAATTACACCATTCAGGCACTGAAAGATACAAAGACAACGGTACCAGGATATTAATCTCACATTCATTTAATTTGTGTGTGTTACATCAGATACAAGCATGGTGTTTCACTCTATTCTAGGTTGATGCAATGAAACTGGGAGTGAAAGAAATGAAGAAAGCTTACAAGCAAGTCAAAATTGATCAAATAGAGGTGAGCTTCTGTAGTTTAAAGGACAGAAGCAATGCACTAAAATAGTGATGATTTGTAACTGTGTAACTTTGTGATGATTTGTAACTATGTAACTTTGACTGCTTTGGTTTATGTTTGACTCCTTTTTCTTCCCTTCATGGGACTGTCATCTTAATTCTTTCCTTCCTTCTCTGGTACTGCACAATCAGTTGTTGGCGTTGTTATACTGATCGGTGTTTCCTTGCTGGGCTAATCTTTAATCTCTATGTTCCTTTCCTCTGCACTGCAGCATAAATGTTAGCGAATACTTCCTGCTATGGCTTCTTTGGCCTCCTTTCACCCCCTCCATGTTGCTACCCTTACATGCAGATTAGTCCTTTGTTCTCCCTACTTTATGGTAGTGCCTGACTTAAAAAGTAAATAGAAATAAAATAAACGCTTTCAAAAGGTGTGCAAGGCTTGGCCCTGTCTTCAGAAAATGCTGTTTAAAAACATAAGAACTTTTAAATATTTTCAAGTATGCTGCACTTAAACTCTTATCAAATGCCATTGCTGAATTCCTCAAGTCCTTTCCTGGGCTGTTTATATATATGTATCTCCTCCTTACTTGCACCTAAGTCATGCCAAAGTATCTTCTTAATTTTGCTGTGGCATAACTTAGGCTAGTCCTTAGATTTATTCTCTCCTGCTGCTCAAAATAATGCTGAGCTCTGGGTAGTTTATTGCAGACTTTCAGTTCACCCTGAAGAATATTCACTGTCATGTCATGTCCTCCTCCCTGACCCTTCAGGAAAAACAGAAAAACAAGGTTTTGCAGAGATGCTTTTGCTAGGTTCCTCTTTTTTTCTGCCTGATACAGTATTTATTATAATTTTAATAGTAATTAAGACCAAGCTATAGTACTGAATGCATGTGTCTTGACTTGTATGAATGCTGCTTCAAAAAATGATTTATGCATTAAAAAAAGGGAGTGTCTTGTATGCTGGAATTATTAAACAATTGACTAAGATCTGATAAATTCATCTGAAACTATTAAATGTGGACCAGTTGAAATTGTGTGTTGCTTCAGGATATACAAGATCAGTTGGAGGACATGATGGAAGAAGCCAATGAAGTCCAGGAAGCACTGAGTCGTAGCTACGGAACACCAGAGATTGATGAAGATGACTTGGAAGCAGGTAAGGAAAATGAAAAGGGAAGTAGAGTCATATTTTAGTTTCATTGGCCACACCACTCTTTTAAACTTAAATGCTGCATTTCTTTTAAATGCAGTAAGAAAAATATCAGACAATCGTGAAAGAAATATGGTATCAGTGAAGAAAAAAATATTCTCTTTGTGTGCATGTGCATGCATGCAAGTCTTTGTGTATTCCTGATGGCTGGCTAAGTAAGGAATGTCAGTATGAGTGTAAGCATTCAGTATGAATCCTGTTTCTCTTTAAGAACAACTCTTCCTTTGCAAAAGGAATTCCTTGCATAATTTTTCAACCAAATTAATTGAATTTCAGAACTGGATGCACTGGGTGATGAGCTTCTGGCTGATGAAGACAATTCCTACTTAGATGAAGCTGCGTCTGCTCCAGCAATCCCAGAGGGCACTCCTGTTGACACAAAAAACAAAGTGAGTCCTTTGCTCCTTAGAAGCAAATTATGTATATTTTCTGAGTTAATCAAATTTATGTGCATTAGCTTGATTAAGAATCCTTGATATTTTGTAATCCGTAATATTTTCGGTAGAAATATTGTTTAATATCTAGTGTGTTTTAGATGCTGCATATATATAATGCATATAATACATTTTAAGGAGCTAAAATGGCATTCTGGAACTGCTGTCTAACATCAGCAGTTAGACAGTAGAACTTAAGCATACCATTACAGCTATTACTGTAGTTATTCGTAAAAATAGAAGAAAATCTTCTGTATGTTTGCATTTGGGACTCTAGTATAGCTTACTGAGGAACAACACTGGTGCTCTTAGTTTGATTCCAGTGATGTTGACAATTTGAGATATGTCACAATTAACATTGTAAGGAAACTTTTGCAATATGTTTTGGTGGGTTGGGAATTGTTAACCTGTTCATCTTCCTTTCCTTCTTACAGGATGGCGTATTGGTGGATGAATTTGGACTGCCAAAGATCCCTGCAACATAAATGTTCCAAAAGCACAGTGGATATAATGAACTACACTTTACAAATCAAACTAAGATTACTATTATTTTTGAAAATCCTGGAGAACTTGTCCTTCCAGTGTAACCTTAATATCACTACACCCTAGAATGCAATATGGCTGGCTGGTGGTGGTCTTTCTTTGAAGAAAGCTGTTCTACTACTGACTTTTCTATTAATGGAAAAACTTGGCACAGCTTCCTTCAGTGGAAGCAGTTGATCCGATAGATTTTGGTTTCCCGTGTCTCATGGAAAAAGTCGTACGTGAAGAATAGTGGTGGCTGTTCGTTGCTGAGTTCTGTTCTGACTTCGTGAAACTAAGGCTGTATGTTGCCGCTTTCTCTGTGTAAAATAGCTCCCTTAACGCTTATTTGATAAAAAGAACCGAAAACGTTTTTAAACTACTTCAGCCTTGAGACTTTGATGCTATCGTAACTTGTAACCTTGGACGCTGTAACGAATAGGGTTCTCGTTAACGTGATGTATTCTTTTATTGACATAAAATCACTTGGAGCAGCCGACCCGTTTGTGTGGCGTCTTTGGTGCCGCCGTTACCCCGCCCCCGCCCCGCCCAACCGCCGGCACAAAATGGCGGCGGGGCCCGCCCGGCGGAACATGGCGCCTCCCCGGCCCTCGCAGGGCGGAAGTGACGCGCCGGCCGCGCGCCCCGGCAGGCGGTTGCGAGATGGCGGCGTCCGGGGCCGCCGTTACGGTCACCGTCACCTACAGTAAGGGCCGGGGATGCCGGGCGGGCGGGATGGGGGCTGGGGGCTGGGGACGGAGCCTGGAGGTGGAGTGGTGCCCAGTGACAGGACGAGAGGCAACGGGCACAACGTGGAGCACAGGAGGTTCCGGCTCAATATGAGGGCACTTCTGTGCCGTGAGGGTGACGGAGCGCTGGGACAGGCTGCCCAGAGGCTGTGGGGTCTCCTTCTCTGGAGATATTCAAACCCCGCCTGGATGCCATCCCGCACAGTGCTCTAGGTGGTCCTGCTCGGCAGGGGGGTTGGACCAGGTCGTCTCCAGAGGTCCCTGCCAACCTCGGCCACGCTGTAATTTTGTGATAAGCAATTTGGTGCTGATCTGGTGAAACGTTACTCAAAGGCATGCTGGAACAACTGAACTTTTTTTTTTTTCTGGAGAAAAGAAGTAGGAGGGGGGAGATGAAAATGGAAAGGAAGGTGCGAGTGACTCTGCAAATACACATAGGTGACTGCAAAAAGGTAACGGTAGCCCGGACTCCTTCAAAATGCTGTGGTTAACGAAGTGGATTGACGTTAGGCAGTAGGAGGAACACTGAGGATAGCAGAATATAAAATCAGTGGTATTTTCATCAGTGACTTTGTTCACAAAACTTGAGAGTTATTTATGGGTTATTTTTTAATTATTGAACAGTGAGCTCTGCTCCTGTCCTTTTTGCACAATGTTGGTGCCATTCTTTCCACCTTTAGAGCTCGTTGCTTATTTTCATTTGCTCGTTCCTCTTTTTGAACTGTTATGCTTGATCTATTGTTTTGTGCAAATGTTTCCTTTATCGCTTGGCAGTTTTATCTAAGAATTTTTGGTGGTGAGGCACTTTGTGGGGTAATCTGTTTGGATCATCATGATTCCTATGCTCTCTGATGCCTTCAGAGAGCTCCATTTGATCTGGGAGGCTTACCAACAGCCTTATCTGAGTGTGCTTCTATCTTTCCAGTTATGACCTGGTAATTACTTTGCTATTAATAACTAACAAACAGTAGGCACACTTTATCTTGGACTTCATTTTCTGGTTGCTGTCAGGTGCTGTTACTACTTTGCACAGGCATCTGTATTGAAGTTGTGTGTGTGGGGGGGGTGAATGTCGGGAAAGAGGAAAAAAAGGTTAAGGAGGAGCAACATCAGATCCACACGCGTTACTTCACAATCTGCAAGACATTGAATTGATGCCGTTCTTTAAAAGATTTTGGAGATTTGCAGCAGTCATTTTAAATTAGTATTTTCACTTAATAATACAAAGGATAAGCCATGATAGCAGTTCTAACCCAGGAGATGTTCTTCGTGGTGATTTCACTCATCTGTGAATTGAGAGTAAATCTTGTGTTACAGTCTGCCCGAAGTGGAACTCAGAATTTGTTGTTAAAGCAGTTTCTGTTATTAGGCAAACTTCAGCTATTCTCTTCTCCATTTGCTGTTTTTTTTTTCCTTTTCTTTCTTCTGTGTCTCAAAACAACCTTTTGAAATACACCAAGGTTAGGACTGAAATCTTCTTTGTTTGTCTTCTTTGTACTGTTTTCTCTTTTTTACTGAGCAAATTGGGAAGGTCTGTTTATGGCAAATGTATCAGGGAGAGTTGGTATAGTGTTATTTTTGTTAAAACCATTTAAAAATACTGTTGGGAGTTTGCAAGCTTTTATGGCCTCAGTGTAGCTTGTCGTGTGACTGTGGCGGACGAGAACATTTTAAAATCGATGTTTCTAGCACTCTTCTTTGCAAAAGATTAATGCGCTTAAAAATCAGTGGTGTAAGAATAGTTTTCCTTCTGGTATTTGTTCCGGAGCTTTCTCTTCCTGTGAAGTAAAGAAATGCCTGTCTTAATTTCCCTTGCAGCCAGTGGTGGCTGATTCCTGTGGGTGCTTTCAGATTGACAGACCTTAAATGTGTGGGAGCAGAGGTTATGGATCAGTTGCGATGCAGAGATTAATTGACATATTCCTTTCTTCTAAGGAATTCTTGCTGTTTGCGTGCTAGTAATTTTAGGGAGGTTGAGTAGGAGGAACCGTTAGCAGAAGGTGACAGTGTATTGGGTTTGAATGGCAAGGGTTTGGTAGCAGGGGGACTGCAGGGGCGGCTTCTGTGAGCAGAGCCCAGCAGCTGCCCCATGTCAGAGCAGAGCCTGCTCCAGCCAGCTCCAAAAGGGAACCAGGCAGGCAGCAGCAGTTCCCCTGCGGCCCCCGGTGGAGCAGGCTGTCCCCCTGCAGCCCATGGGTCCCCCATGGAGCAGATCTCCACGCTGCAGCCCCCCCGTGGGTGGAGGAGCCCCCGGTGGAGCAGGTGGATGTGGCCTGGAGGAGGCTGCGGCCCACGGAGAGCCCCCGCAGGGCAGGAGCAGGCCCCGGGCCGCAGCTGCAGCCCCCCCGTGGAGAGGAGCCCCCGCAGGAGCAGGGGGTCTGGGGGGAGCTGCCGCCCAGCCGTGGGGGACCCGTGCTGGAGCAGTTTGCTCCTGGGGGATGGATGGATGGATGGACCCTGTGGGACGGAGCCGTGTGGGAGCAGTGCTTGAGGAGCTGCTGCCTGTGGGCAGCCCGTGTGGGATCAGCTGGGGAAGGACGGCATCCCGTGGGAGGGACCCCGCGGGGAGCAGGGGCAGGGAGGGAGCCTGAGGGAGCGGCGGGGACAAAGCATCAGGGACTGAGCGCAGCCCCCATTTCCTTGCACTGCTTGTGGGAATGGAGGTAGAAGAGGGTGGTTGGGGGAAAGTGGTTTTAGTTTGCTTTTTGTTTCTCACTTCTCTAGTTTGATAGTAATAGGCAATACATTTTATTAATCTTCCTGTGCTGAGTCTGTTTTACTCATGACGATAATTATTGAGTGTTCTCCATGTCCTTATCTCTACCCTTGAGCCATTTTCATCATATTTTCTCCCCCTTTCCCTTTGAGGATGGGGAGCGAGAGAGTGGCTGTGGTGGCGTTCAGGTGCCCATCTGGGTAAAATCATCACAGACTTCTCAAGATGGCTAAGGCTGCTTATCAGCAATATTTTGGGCAGTAGTCTTTGGACTATGAGAACTTGCTTCACATGTATTAGGACTGGGGATCAAAGGTAGCATAAATTGTTTCAGATTCCCCAAGACTTACACCATTGGAAGTTCATATAACTAAGAAGTGAAACAGATCATAAAGTTGTGGACTTTCATGCTTTAGCTTTTGGGTTATCTAGGTCATACGCCCTGTTAAAAACAAATGGAGAATAATGCATAGCAGGATTGTTATGCTGGTAGGATGCTCCTGACCCAACTTTTCAGGTTATTAGAAAGGAAAAGAAAGTTTTCAGCGGAAGTAAGCTCACTCTAAGAGGAAGAAAATACATTAGAAAGTTTCAAGAGAATAGTGGTAGTTGTGGCATTAAGGGGCATGGTTTACTGCTGGGACTTGGTAGGTCAGGTAGATGGCTGGATCTTGAAGGTCTTTTCCAACCTATATGATTCTGTGAATCCTGTCACTTAAAATTAAGATTATACGAGGGAGTCGCAGACTTGAGAATTTTCTGTGTTAATGGAAACAATTATTAGAAACTGATTCCCTATGATATTTTGGTATTTTCCAGGTAATGGTAAGTATTACTCCTTTTTTTTTTTTTTTTTTTGTTCTCATTTGTTTTGTTTTTTGTTAGGCAATGAAAAACACAGTATTCAGGTTGCTTCACCACAGGAAGATAGTGAACCTACACTACAAGACATGGCTCTACTTATTGAACAAGTCACTGGTGTCCCAGTTCCTTTTCAGAAACTTATATACAAAGGTAACTTGTAAATCTGTCAGTGTTTCTTAGAGATGTTTCATTGTAGTAGCTTTCAGGTGTCCATGTTTTGAATGTCTTTAAAAAGATGTTCTTATGTTAATAACTGTAATTAATATTATTTTAACTATTTTTTCCCTCTCTCCCTTTCTGTTTAGGAAAGTCTCTGAAAGAATTGGAACAACCATTGTCAGCACTTGGTGTTAAAAACGGTTGCAAAGTCATGTTGATTGGAAAAAGGGTTGGTGTTATTTCAGAATTGCGTTGTTTGTGCATTATCCTGTTTCCTGTTATTCAGCCTCTGAACACAGACACTGCTTACAGCATAAAACTAATCTTGTTCACCTGCCCACAAAGCTGAGTTCATTCTCACATTATACTGCAAATCAGTCTGCAGCTTGTACAGCTCTACATTTCTGAAATTACATTATTGACAGACTTCTGCCTAACGTTACTTCTGACTGCTCCTGAACCTCCTATTTTTCTGGTGGGGGGGAAAAAAAAAGCTGTTGCTACTGATCCTGCTGGGTTATTTCTAGTGAAATGACTTGTGACTAGCTTTGCCAAGTGGAGTATGAGGTTGTATCACCTGATACCAAGTTACCTCTACTTACAAAATAGTAAAATAACAAGGGAAAAATTGTTTGCACTTTTGTTTTTCACTTCAAATTTGTATCCTTTAATGTGTTTATATACATTGCCACTTTAACTGTATTTGTTAGTAAGCTTGGAGAAAAGCTTATTTAATAGGCACTAAATTATGAAAAGGAAAACTACAGTGCAGTACATGGTTTAAGTCAACAAAAGCCTTTATGTCTCTGTCACCACTGTTGCTGCTCTTCAGCTGCATAGTGACTCTTTGTTCAGCAGTTGTGGATATTTTCCTTTTCAATACACAGAACAGTCCAGAAGAAGAGGCTGAATTAAAGAAGTTAAAAGATCTGGAGAAGTCAGTGGAGCAAATAGCTAATAAGTTAGAGGAAGTTAATAAAGAGTTCACAAGTATCCAGAAGGTATGCCGGATTTTTGTCGTTTTATATCTTTACAAAACTGTTTTGTAGGTATATATTTAAATAAACAAAATAAAAACAAACAACAAACAAAAGAAGAAAGCCACACACAATCTTCTAAAGGTTTTGTGTAGTAAGTAATAGGCTGTCCCTCTTAGCTGTTGAATAATAATATAATTGTAAAAATATTTTATCATAGAATATTTTTTTTCTGAATTTCAAATGCCATTTTTGAGTTTCCAAAATGGAGAAATATATGGCACTGTAAAAAGGTAAATATTGTTGCATATTGAATGATGATATTTTGTAGATCTAGAAAAACAGAAAGGATTATACCAGAGCTCAAAGAAGAATACCTCTTACTTTGAGTTTTGTTTAATCTCTTAACAAGTAAGATCTGCTAGGCTCCCTTGATTGTACAGTGTAATTGAACAAAGATTAAGATTGGAGTCCCCTTTGTACTTGAAACTACCAAAATAGTAGGTCTTTTTTTGATGTGGCATGTTGAGAGATGTTTTTTCGAAGCTGCTCATTCATTAAGGTGTGGAATTTTGTTTTTTCTGCCCTCTTTTTTCCTTACCAGGGATTTTTGGCAAAGGATCTGCAAGCAGAAGCTCTAAAACAGCTTGACAAGAGGATAAAAGGAACTGCAGAGCAGTTCATGAAGATCCTGGAGCAGATTGATGCCATTGTAAGTAAATAACAGCAGAAAAGGATTCAATCCTAACAGAATTTTAGGAAGATATATTTCTTCTAATTTATTTAATACTTTAAAATGCTAACAAATTTATTTTGGCTTTGAAAACTAGTTAATTGGTTTGCTCATTCTTTTCTTAATATCCAGCTCTTGCCCCTGTATGTCTCCAAAAGTCTACTTGGCAACATCTGTTTCTAAATGGTGACATTAATGCCTGTGTATGCATCCCCATTCTACAGAAGAGCTTCATTTGAGGCAGCAGCCTGCTAAGACCACATGAAATTGGGTATCCTTTACTTAAGTTTTACCCTTTTAGTTCGTCTTGGCAAACTTTAACACTAAACTTCATGGTAACAGTAAAGGTCTGGAAAAAAAAAAACAAAACATCTCAAGCACACTGTTTGCTATATTGCATAAGGAGAAGGAGGTTGTGAAGACTGAATAATTTTCTAGTCAGTTTTATACGGACTGACAGTACTTTTGTTCAAGGTGCCTGCATATTGAGGACTAAATTCTTTCTTTGGAATGTGTATCCAAAGTGAATCCAAGCTGTATCCAAGTGCTTCACAGTCATTAATGGATCATAACCTTACAGCATCTTCCCAGAGTACAGTGTGTATGCCTGTATCATGCAGGAACTGAAAGCTAGGTGAGAATGAGGAATTTGTGCAGAGATATATGGAAGATTGTGGCAGCTGGGGTATTTTGTTACTCTGTTTTCGTGCTTGCTGGGTCACTGTCTGCAACTTCATTATATCATTCTTTCGTGTATCACAATCTTCTGCTCTAAAGGAAAAAAAAGGCTGCTTTTCTGTAGTTTTGCATGCCTTTGCAGTGACACTTTATGGGTTTATATCAGAAAGATTCCATGCAAATGCCTATAGTTGGTGAACCAAAGGAATTTGGACAGATGTTTTGAAAAAAATCAGCAGCAAACCATGGAGTAATAATTAGAATTGGCTGTCTGCAGATGCTATACAACATGGATGTTCCAAGGATTTTTACAGAGCTCATCAACTTAATTTCTTCTTTCATATCGTTCCTTTTGAATGGTTAAATTAGCCTTTGCTGGTTGTTTTAGTTAACATTTCTTAAATATTTTTTTTTAATTTTAAGACTTTAAAATACTTAGTTTGTAATTATTTCCATTTCCTTTTCTGCCTCACATAAAGAAAAGTGCCTTGCTGTTAAATATAGACTTCATAGAACTGATTCCTGTTTGAAGTAGCAGATTTACTATGTGTTGTTGATAAAATAGCAATAATCTGACATCTCTTTCATGTGGATGGGATTAACACATATTCGTGAGCCCTTCAATTTTTGGTATTCTGTTCTGTTTAGAAGAAAGTCAGTACTTGGTTTATAGTTCTGGAAGGAGGCAGGCAGCCTCAAAAAACCCTCTTCACTGCTTCCTAGTTAACCCAAGCTAAATTTCCTGTGTTAACTTGTGATTTTCATATTTCTTCCCTGGCTTAAATAGAAAGTGTGCTATTATCTATCATTTTATCCCTCGTCCTGTATTATCTAGAGTATTTTGGGTTTCCAGGTTTAGTACAAGATTTTAGAAGTCTTACAGACATCTTTAAGTTTAGGAATTAGTGGAGTCCCTGTTCCTCAGTTTTGTCTGAGCTAAACAGCCAGAGCTAAAACTAATTATGACTGATAGCTTTTCATATTTGTAATGGTTGTTTGTTACTTCTAGTGGAGAACCTATAAGAGTGTATGGCATTGATAAACATCACATTTTTAAAGCAAGAAATACAAATGAGGCTTTTCACAGCAGTGAATGAAGCTATGTTATACATACCAAACTTTGTGTTAGCATACAAAGACAGTGTTTTTTGTCATGAAAACTGAACTTCTGAGAAACTTCTGTGAAATCTTGCAGATAAGTATAGTTGAATGGAAGCTTTCCATAAAATGCAGCCATTCAGTGTACTGATCCTACAGCACATCAGGCTTTATGAAGCATTACTTAGCTTTACTGTAGTTGTGCAGCCTGCAGAGGTAGCAGCACAAAATGGTAATGAGATATGGATAATAAATGGGCTCTACTGAGGGGAAGGGGCATGGTTAAAAATGGTAAACAGAAATTCAAAGCAGGAAAGTGTCAAACTTCCCTGAAGTAGTTTATCTGTATCTCAGAATTGTTTTACATGGTATTCAAAACAAAACAACAAAAAGAAACAGATTGAGTGAGCTATTTTCTGGTAACACAGAAGCATGGATAAATTGTAGAAAGGAAACAGACTAGCAACTCACTTGGTAAATGTTGCAGTTTTCTTTCCTTGGCAGAATTGTTGTGAAAGTTCTTTAAGTTGTCTTGGCCATCATAACAGGTTTTTGATTGATCCAAACAATCTACTTCAATACAAAATGAGGTTTGTGTGATTACAGAGAGCTAAGGCTGAGGAAGCCTGCATGTTGTTTTCTGTATTCTAGGGGTGTTGCCCTCTTACTGTTAGGATGTAAGCTCGTTAATTAGACAAGCTTAGTTTGGAACTAATACTACTATTTACCAGGCTCCATTTCTTTATGAAATATGAATTTAAAAGTGCACAGTTAGGAAGTAGCAGTCATACAGTATTGGAGTGAGGAAAAAATATGGTGTCATCACTGCCAAAAGAGTGTAAGTGCAGTCTTGAAAGGATGCCTCTGGGTAGAGTAGCTGTAACTTAAACATCTTAACGTTAAACATTCATTTAAAACGGCTACTGCTTCTACAGAACAGGCAGATGGATCTTGTAAGTATCTTAACACATTTTTGAAGGCTCTGAAGCAGTTGGGCCTTTCTATAAGCCACATTTTTTTTATTTATTTTTTTTTTTCAGTAGGAATACTAATTCAGGTGTGTTCAGCAGTTGAAGATTTGTCTGTGTGCATCAACAGCAATGCATTTATTTCAGCAGCTAAAGTGTTTGGTCAAGGAGTAAAAGTCAAATCACAATACTTACTGCAAATCTCTGCAAGCAGAACATAGAAAATGCTTGACTTAATCACAGTTCTTAAAAAAAAAAAAACGAATACTGCAATCTGAGTGATTACTTTGTTCTCATGATTCCTTATTAAATGGCAGATGTGGAATCTGGAAAGATGACATTGCAGAGAACATAGTGCTCTGAAAACAGAAAAAATCTTTCTGTTCTGAAATACAAGTCACTCATTTTGTGCTTGCATAAATTAATGGCAAATCTTCTGTCAGACTGAATGTGTCTGTACTGAGGACATGGATAATGTTAGTGACTCAAAGTTGTATTTAGGTGGCCCATCCCCCTTGAGGAATTTTTGGATTACAATTCCTCTGTAAAATTTAAATTACTGTGCTGTTCTGAAGAAGCTTTTTTCCACTATCTCCTTGTCACTGCTAATACTAAATTAATGTTTTGAAGATTAAAAGAAGGAAATACTCTGAAACTAACATGCTGTTAGCAAACAATTCGCCAGCTTCTGTAAAGTTCTGTCATTTACTCTTGGAGCGATAAGAACTTACTACTAAATCTTCTCATGTGTTTGGATAAACATTGGATAAGCTTTTCATGATGATAATGCTTAAATCTTTTAGTATGAATCAGAAGCGTGCCATTTAACAGCTACTTCTAAAGAAGCTGCTAAGGTGTTGCAGTGTCGACATGATGTGCTTACCTAATTTACCAATTTATTTAATGATAAATAATGATAATAACGTACTGAAATACAGTGTATTGTGTTGGGGTTTTATTTATGGCATTCTCTCTGTCTAACAAAAATCCTTGTTTGCAACTGATTAACATCGGTGGTGTGGTATTTTTTTTAATTATTTTTAAGCAATTTGATAACAGAAAACAAGAAGGGTTCTAGCTATTATTGCTGGTGACTGGTAGCGTAGATTTCCTTCTCTCAAGAATGGTGTCAGTTTGGTTCTACTGTGATAGCCATAAGTGATAAATTTAACTAGTATTTGTTTTGCGTGTTGATTGATTACACTGCTGTAAAGTGTTTTTTGGCATCAGATATTTCCTTCTGGGCTCTCTAATTTGGCAAATGAGAAACCGAAGAGCAGAGCAAAGATGTGGTGGTTATATACTAGCCTATAAAATTGTTATTGGAAGTGCTTCTCGAGCAAAGGGAACTTGGGTAGAGCTGAGGTGATGTTCTTTGGCGAAGGGAGTTGTTTTCTTGGGAGACAGGCTGGGAGAAGGCAAAAAATTGGGAGAGAGACAGTGTTTTGTAAGAAGCAGCGCTCAGGAGAGAGAAATGCTGGGTCCTTAGTTAAAAAGAGAGAATAGGGAGGATTTAGAGATAGGAAAGTGCACAAACATGGATTTATTGCAGTGTAAAGGCTGGTTGGTTTAAGAACCTTTTGTAAAGCATGAGTGTTGCGTGTACAAAAGATGAAACTTTGTGGGTGTAATGTGTGCATTGACAGTGCGTCTTGTCCGTGTGGCCACGTGGGGAGAACTGTCTGAGAGATGTGGTTAAGAAATTCTGTATTTTGGGAGTGTCGGGTGGGAGATGAGCAGAGCCTGAGTCCCTCTCCGGGTGAATGGGATGAAGAACCTGTGCTGTGTTGAAGCCAGCACTGCAATCAGCTTTTGAAAGTTTAAGACCATACAGACCAAGGACTGAAAGATTCAAACAGGCATTTTTAAGAACATGCTGTGCAGTAGGAAGCTTTATACTAACCCAGAGTACTGCCCTGCAAGCAATGGTAGCACTGGAAATGTAGATTTAGCAAGAGTTTTGTATAAGCACTGTCTAAGATTAAGCTGCTACTTTTAAAATTTTAAATTAAACTTGATTTTAATTAAATATTGAATGTTATTGTGACTTAAGGTTTATTGCCAGCTTCACCTGTTAAACCCTGAATAGTTGGACAACGTATTCCTGGAGAGGAGACGTAAGCTGACTAAGGTAAAACAGAGAGACCGTGAGATTTAATTTGATGTTAAAATTTATAAACTTTACTAATTTGATTGCAAAACGCCTTTTAAGCAGCTTTATAAGTTAGTACATTTACGTCTACCACTTCCAAGTCTCTGTGAAGGGCTTGACAAGACAAAAAACAAAAACATAATTATGAAAGTATGTAAGTAAATATAGGAGTTTGTATGCACAGATACAATTACGAACAGTTTTGAAAAATGTTGTCAAAAATATAAGTAGTCCGAATATATTCTATACACTCGGATTGCAAAGGTTCCTTCAGTTACCAATATCTGTTTTTGAAACAGATTGTGTGATAGCCCAGGTAGAATTCCCTGTCTGCTAACAAACACAGAACAGGGAAAGCTAACCTGGGCCTATTCTGATGATAGAAAACTGTTAATTTGCTATTTCAGGTGGTAGGAATACTTTCACAGGC
Organism: Anas acuta; assembly: GCF_963932015.1. Lineage (NCBI taxonomy): Eukaryota > Metazoa > Chordata > Aves > Anseriformes > Anatidae > Anas > Anas acuta. Next base: position 91,599,639 of record NC_088980.1, on the reverse strand, counting down.
CATAGTCTTTCAGAAAGCGCATCCTGAGATTAGTGCTCAGCAAAGGGAAACAGGTGATGTAACTGAGCTAGTGCATAATTCCATTTTGACTTTGATTATTAAGAAATCCCAAGTTGTGGAAAACTTAAAGGTATAGAAGAATTTCTGTGACAGTGTGATAGCATCTTCATTTTCTGTTGAAAGTCAGCTATTTGTAATTAGGTCTAACTGATCTTTGTTCTTTCAGGCTATTACATATATGTGGTCAAAGTAGTGTGCATCAAATACGCTCTTTATGTTAAATGTTTCTTGTGATTTTTTTTTTTCTTTTAAAAAGTGAATTGTGTTGAAAACAAAGATTTTTTTTTTTTTTTGCTATGGGGATACAGTGTCTTATGTCTAAGATCCCTTACAATGCTTTATGCAACCTTGTAATATTTTCTTTTCTTTTTTTTTTTTTTTTCCCTGAGACAGCTATAAATAGTCCAAAGGCCTTCATTTTTATTTGCGAACTAGAACTGGTGTTTGAAGAGTAGTCACCCAAAGCTTTAACTTTTCAAATGTTTTCCTGTGTCTTTGGAGCATCCAGTTTCTGAAATAAAGCACGTAATAGAATCTTTTCACAACATCTTGCAGGAGGAGACATGCAGATTTAGCATGTTGCAGTGAGCAAGGGCTTATTGTAGTACACAGTGCTAGAAAATACTTTGTGAAGAGCAGTGTAGCTTTTTAAAATGAACAATTTAAAAGTCTTATGCTAGTAGTTTAAAGGAGTTGTCATTTTAGACCATTGTTGAAAATGCAGTAACAGGTTGTGAACCTATCTTGTGCTGTAAATGCAAAGGAAGTAAAGTGGCATTACATAAATGAAGAAAGTAACACACAAAGAACAGGCTTATGTAGGAGAATTTACCTTGTGAATGACAGATTCCTGGAGTTAACCTCATAACTTACTTTCAAAGGTACTTCTTTTTCGCAGAATAGGAGCACAAGGTTTCTAGCTAAGAATCTGTAGAGGTGTTTTGCTCCTTTCAAAACTATACCATAAACCTGAGCACGCTTCCTCACCAACCCTCCAATTTATCATCACTCCAAAAGGAAAAAGCCTATAGGAATTGCTACATTGACATACATGAATATAGTGGGTGGAAGGAGTATGGAAAATGATGCATTTTGAATTAAATTAGAAGGAATGTAAGCATTTAACACCTCACATCTGTTACCTTCTGTGAAGAGATTGCAAAGAAGATCAGACATGACGCTTAAACAGACTAGCAATGCATGTGTTACTGATAAGTTCTAATGATAGCTAGTGTTTGAGTTAGTGTTTGTAAGAAGTCAGAGCTTCTGAAAAAAATGGATGTGATGCTCAGCAGGAGTTACCATATGACAAAAGCAGTGTCTGTAGTCTATTACTTTATGTTACCTAAAGACATGGTATAGATTTGCTAGGTCAGCTGTTTGCAATCCACTTACTGTATTCATCGTTTCTTGAATTTATGACTTTCTTTTAAATTCTTTGTTGGGTAATCATCATCACTGAGCAGGCATGGCATTTCCAGGATGCCTGTTAAGAGGGCTCAGATCGTTCATACACCCAAATTCTGCTCTATGTTTAGTATGTTCACTTCAGCATTAAGCTACATCAATTTGTTTATTTTATTGCAGAATCTGCCAGAGAATTTCAGTGATTGCAAACTAAAAAAGAAAGGGTTGGTGAAAAGGGTTCAGGTGAGTTTTCCTCTTTTTTTCTTCCTTCTCCATTAATGCTGGGCACTTGTGCACTGAGAGTTTTTGAAAATGATAGCTGCTTATAGCTTAGATTTTTCGCTGTTTGTTCTTTCACAGATACGTCTTATGACATCTCTCTGAGTAGTGTTGAATAGCTTTATAAGGCAACATACAAAAATACAGAATTGCATAGCACATGATGTTTTCATACTAGATTTGTAGTTTACATTAGTAGTTCACCTTATAGCTGACTGATGATGGAAAAGTAATTCTGATAACTTGTAAAAAGAAAAAAAAAGATCATTCTTTCTTTCATGTATCTCTGTGGTTGGGAGTAATGAACGAGTCCAGGATACAAAGGAGTATTCTATGGGAGCTAGGAAACACCTTGCTAGAACTATTCTTTGGAAAATGTGCTCACTATTGCAGTGTGCCAACTTTCTATAGATTGTAAGTCTCTAAAGTAAAATCTGTACAGAAGAGCAGCTCTGCTGGGGTTGGGGTTTTCCAGTCGTTTTTGCCATCTTATGGTGCTTTTAAAGACCCAGGTGTCTTCACGGACCTTAACCTGAAGGTTTGTTATCTAATACTGAAATTTATCCTCCAACCCTCCTCCTCCCCAGAACAAACTTCCATAAATGAATGGTAACGCTTACTCGTATTACTCTTTTGATGGGTATTATGCTAGCAGCAGTCACAGGTTAGACTCTCGAAAAATATTTGTGAATGTGCTTGCATTCATATGTATCAATTGAAAGGGTTGGTTTGGTATGAGTTTACTCTTTGGTACGAGGTATACTCTTTGTGTTCAGTTAATGTGAATTGAAATGACGATGGTTTGCTGGCATATCTGTGTTTCATGGGGTTCTGAACACTTTTGATTCTGTGTGCCTAACCCAGAATAGCAAACCTTTCTAAAAGAGGTATGGCCATAAACCTTAGAACTCCACTCTTGGATGAAGTTATTACAGAAATAAGTGCGGGTTTGTATAAGAACTGCTGTTAGAGCATAAAATAGACTCTGCTGAGCAGAGATCAGAATTATCTATGTACTTTTATTGGCATAATGTTCTGCAACTGTATGTTATGATCCCTTTGAGGACTGCAAAAGAATCTACGGGGTTTAAGACCAAACTATTCAACAACAAATTATTTTTCAAGAGCAAGGAAATGATGGCAAGTTGTGCTTATTACTCTGAAGTATTCATGAATGCGAGGTGGAACTATTAACTGTGTTCTGTTGCTAGCAATCACCCATATCTCCCAGAGATGGGAAGACAGAAGTAAAACACTCACAGCCAGAAGCTGGTTGTTACCACCTTAATTTTTTCATCCCTCAAGTCATTACAGAAGCGAGCTGATGTCAGCTCAGGGGATTGGTTGAAGAATGATCCAAGAGTGTGGTTGAGAAACATTTGCTTCATACAACAGACGTTTCAGAGGGATGGAAGTTTATTAATCACTTTAACATGTGTAACAACAAATATCCAATTTGACTGTTAAATCTAGTGCAGTTTTGCTCCAACTGAGTGCAAGAAATTTATAGATCATGGGAGAGTCTGCTTAGAAACTGTGGTGAGTATGTTGAACTTGGTCTAAAAGGATTTATTGGTGGAGGTAGGAAGCTTACTCTGCTGGCACAGCACAGGCAAGGTAACCAGAGGCTGCTGGCTCTTAAGTGCTGTGTGTGTACTTAAGTTGCTGTACTTGCAAGAATTTGTGTGCAGGTTGTAAGAAATGCTTAAGGTACTGTGGAGTACCCTTTTTGGGGAAAAAATGCCTTCTATCTTTACAGGCATGCTGGCTGCTTACTGTGAAGATGAGGGCTCATGTTGTCCTGTAGTCTTGAGAGGAATCCGTGGTTTAATGACGGCTTGTTTTAGATTTGGCTGAGTAGGATTGTTACAGAACCATGGCTACAGAAGCATGTGTTTAGGTTTCTGTTGGATTCCAGGTAAACAAAATTGTTAATAGACCAATATCAGAACTGAACTCAAAGGCAGTCATCGGATTGGCATCTTCACGTTCATGATGGAAGCTTCAGTTTCTGTTCGTATGAAGCAGCCTGCTACTGCTGTAGTTGCATCCCTGCTAACACTTGTTTGTTTCTTGTTCTCAGGCTTTTCTTGCCCAGTGTGATACCATTGAAGGAAATATCGGACAAGAAATGGACAAGCTACAGTCAAAGAATTTGGCACTGGTGGAATGAGGAGCATTACCCTGCATAATTAGGAAACATAATTGCTCTGTGAGCAAGAAGAAAAGTTTGCTCTTTGTTTTGGAGCACATATTCAGCTTGTTTTTTTTCTTAAAGCTCAGTCTGTTAGACTGGTACTAGTCAATCATTTCTTGCTGGTTGTCTTGTTTGCCGCTTGGTTAGACCTATTATTTTGAAAAGAAAATCCTTCCTGAAGAATTGCAGAAGTAATCTTTGTGGTGAATTGTTATGTATTGTATGGACAATTGTTTACTTAACTATGTTACAACGTTTGCAATGATGGGCAATATTTTCTGATGTCTTTGAATTTATTACAGCTCAAATCAAAGAAGGTCTATAACCATACAAGTGCCATAAGTTGCAATTTTAGGGCTTCAGCTCGATGAGAAAAGGCAAACTGAGACAACATCTAGGAAAGTTCAATGTTGGACTGGTAGGCAGTTCAGAGCAATAAAAAAAAAAAAACCTACACATTTGTATTTACTTAATGTTTGTATGCATTTATAAATATAAGAAAGCTTGACTATAAGGGAGTCGTACCTATTTTAGCCTTAAATTGTCAAAATAAATGGAATGTACTGTAACATGTATGGTACTTAATTTTGAGTGGTGCTTTAAGTTGTACTGAGCTCCTTGATACAGGTGTATGTTTTTTACATGGATTTCTGATTTACTGTATTTTTTATAGCTTATTTTTATTGGTTGTTCCTTCTTGAGTTGTGGTAGAAAGTGAAATGAGATCACTTGTGCTGCTCAAACCTGAAGGGTTCCGTTAAAACAAGGTGTAACTAAGGGGCTATTTTGAAATGTTCTTTTTCTACTTTTTTTTTTCTGGTTTCAGTGAATTCATGATGCTAATGGAAAAAATGCAGTGCTTATTTCTAGTCTGTTAAGGTAATTAGTGATTTTTGTAGGATTTTACAAGGTGACACAACTTTATTTTAGCAGTGCCATGTGACTGAAGTTACGTCTGAATCTCCCAGTCAGATATGTGCCAAGCTTATCCTTCTCTGTTAGGTGAAAAATAAGCTTTTGCTGGAGATGGTGGCTTTCAGCGGGGGCAGCCAACTTTGTTTGCAGTTGTCAGTCATAGCTAACACCTCTAGTGGGAGTTGCTTTTTCTCTGCTGATTCTGATAGGTAAGTCAGTCATGTACACAGTATAGACTGTACGGAGCCTATTTCTGTGAAAGAAAAAAGAAAAAGAGCTCCTTCATCTCATGCCTTTAGATAGTAAGTTTTTTATCCATATAGGCAGCTACAGGGTTAGCTATCCTTACAAGACAAAAACAAAAAACATGAAAAAAAAAAAAGTTAAATCTAAAAGTATTTGCTTGGTGTTTGTAATCAAAAGTACATTTTAGAGAAAAATGCCATTGGATGAATGAAGAAATAGCTGTGCATTAAAAAGGAACTTGCTCATTTAGAACTTGTACTGTAAAAATGCCTTTTGACCATACCGGAATGGAGTTTTCATATTCTTACTGTTAACCAATTTCTAGAAGACTGTACTTCTTCCATTTGAAACTCTATTCTCAGCATCTGTGGAAGATATTAAGGTCTAAATTCCTTGTGAGCTTCCTTACCTTAAGCTAGGACATGATCGGGCTGTGTATTTTTTCCTAGGGCCGCTAGTCTGGTCATGTTCTATTTTCCCAGTTATTTTCCTATAACTTCAGGGTTACAAGGCAGAACAGTTGTAAACCACGTTTGTGAAGCCCTGGCTTCTTGCTGCTTCTGGGCCAGATTCAGCTGACTCTAAAACCACCAGCACCATAGTTGCTTGAATCAGGGGGATGCAAAATTAGCCACTTCCTTGTGATGGAAGGGATCCTCACATTCTCAAATACGCGTATGCCCCAACACATCGAAATTTCACAGGTACACATCCATAAAGCAAAGAATTTCTTAGATAGCAGAATCTCTTCTGCTATCAAGAGAACTGGGAGCTGTGGTGATGGTTAGGATTCTGTCCGTTTCTGCTGCTGATAATATTTTTCTCTTGGGTGAGGATGTGATGTTTTCTTCTGGATCCTTCCATCAATGGAAAAGGCTACTGACTTCAGCCACTTCCATCTCTCCTGCCCAGAAATTGCTGCTCCTGGAGGTGTGCTGGTGTGAGTACATCCTCAACCTGTCTCAAAGCCAGATGGGATAACCCAAAGATTTTACATAGCAGATCTTTTAATAACTTGCTACTTCGAGGCAAAAAAAGGATGATGACTCTCTCTCACCAGCACATCTGGATTCAGCAAAGGATGGTGGTTCTGAGCTGGAGACCCTCTATGGTCTAAGGTATGTTCCCACTCACTCTGCCACCTAGACATACCGTGATACCCAGCTTGCTGCCGAATCCATCCCCACACCCCCAGCCACCCCCCTCACCACCTCAGAAGGCAGACGAGTTGCTCACCTTGGCGCTGCTTAGCCTCTTGTCTTCCTGCGGTTGCTGTATTGCTTTGTCTCACCTTGGATTTACACAATGTTGTGCCATGAAGTTTGTCTTAGAAAATGGAAGTTGAGTCCCACAGCTCCCCGTAGGCCATGATGTGAGACATCCCCAGCCTGCCACCCACGGGGCTGTGGAGCCATCAGCTGAGAGATGGCTGGCTCTGTGACAACATCAGAAAATAGCTATTTTTTTGTACTTTTTGGTGAAATTCTCAGTGAGCAAGTTCTGGCAGTGATATTGTGAGCCTGGAGTAATGCTTCTTGGTTTGTGGGCTTTTGGTTTTGTTTTGTTTTTTGATGATCAGTCATGGTTTGGGGTGGTATGCTTGACACCACGGAACTCGGGACTGGAGTTTTTAGTTAACTTATTTTATTGTACTATGGTAAATAATAAAATACAGAAAGTGCTCTGCTGCCCTTGGTCCTGATGTGGTTATTAAGCTACGTGTGTGTGTTGTGGACAGGGCGCACGTTGCTGTCCCCATGAAAGCACGTGCGGTGGAGGCCGGCAGGAGGAGTGGGGCAGGCGCTGCCATAACCAGCAGGCCTGTGGGGCCTCACAGCCACGGGTAGTGGGAAGCTCAGCCTGGAAGAAAAGCTGCGCTTTATGGCTTTTTATTTATTTATTTATTTATTTATTTTGAAGTAATTTTCACAGTTATATATCACCTGGAGTACTTTCAGTGGGTGTTTGGAGCGTTTGGCTGTATGGGTGTACTGGTGGTGGGTTTAAAATTTTTATTTTTATTTTTTTTAATGTTTTTGACACTTTGGGGGGGAACTTGCAAGCACTTTAGTCAGAAAGCTCGGCACGTGGCTGCAGGACGGTGCCTGCCCAGGCCTGGTGGCGCTCTGAGGGCATAGCTGCCGGGGGGAAGTTGCTGAAGGCGGAGAACTTAATTCTACCCCTGTTGCTGACAGTTTTATTTTTGGGATTTTTATTTTTGGGATGTTAGTAATTTTATTGTAATTTCGATTTTTTTTTTTTTTTTAGTTTTTGTAATCAGATTTTGGTAATTTTGCATTTGAACGTTTTTACTTTTGTAGTTAATTTTTTATTTTTGTGATTCTATTTTTGTAATTTTTTGGGGGCAGTTTTTGTATTCTGGTAATTTTGGTTTGTTCTCTTTAATTTTTATTCTTTGGTGATTCTTATTTTGGTGATGTTAGTAATTTTGTTTGTAATTTTCAATTTTATTTTTCTATTTTTTTTTAGTTTTTGTAATCAGATTTTGTTAATCTTGCGTTTGAACATTTTTACTTCTGTAGTTAATTTTTTATTTTTGCGATTTTATTTTTGTAATTTTGGGGGGGCAATTTTTGTATTTTGGCAATTTTGGTTTGGACTGATTTTTATTTTGGTGATTTTTATTTTGGTGATGTTAGTAATTTTGTAATTTTCAATTTTATTTTTCTATTTTTTTTTTAGTTTTTGCAATCAGATTTTGTTAATTTTGTGTTTGAACGTTTTTACTTTTGCAGTTAATTTTTTTATTTTTGCGATTTTATTTTTGTAATTTTTGGGGGGCAGTTTATTTTGGTAATTTTGGTTTGGACTCTAATTCTTATTTATTTTGGGGACCTTTATTTTTGGGATCTTTAGTGCTTCCTTTTTAATTGATTTTTAGTTTTGTGATTTTAATTTTTTAATTTATTTTTATTTTTTTCAATAGTTTTGCACTTCCCTTTCTCCCTCCTCCCCCCTCCCGCCCTCCACACACACCCCGCCCCTCCCCTCCCCCCTGAGGGCGGCGCCTCGCTCCCCCTTCCCCTTCCCGCCCCCGGGGCGCTGCGGCCCAAGATGGCGGCGGGCGGCGCGGGCGCGGGGCGGGCGGCGGTGCGGCAGGAGGAGCTGCGGCGGCTGATGCGGGAGAAGCAGCGGCAGAACGCGGATAAGAAGCGCATCGAGTCGCCCTTCGCCAGATATCCTCCGCCGCAAAGCCGGGGCGGGGTGTGGGGGGCGGGGGGCTGGGGGTGGGGGGTCTCTCAGCGCCCGGCTCGCTTCCCTTAACGGCCGCCGCCACGTACAACAGCCTGGGGCACCTCAGCTGCGCGCTCTGCAACGCGCCCGTCAAGGGCGAGCTGCTGTGGCAGACACACGTCCTGGGCCGGCAGCACCGCGAGGTGGGTCAGGCGGCCGGGGGGGGGGGGTTCTGCCTCACAGCCCCCTCCTCACCTCGTTGTGAAGGGGCTGACGCAAACCCTTATCTCGGTTTCTGGCGTTTCTGCTCAGAAAGGGCGGTCAGGCACTGGGAGGGGTTGCCCAGGGGGGTGGTGGAGTCACCGTCCCTGGGGGTGTGCAAGGAGAGGCTGGATATGGTGCTTAGGGACAGGGTTTAGTGGGTGACACTGGTAGTGGGGTGATGGTTGGACCAGGTGATCTTACAGGTCTCTTCCAACCTAGGCGATTCTATAATCTGTGACACCTGTTTCAGTGGCATTGTTATGGAAACATATCAACTGATTTTAATAAGATATCCTAAAATTGCTGTATTTTAACCTGCAGTCCAACAGCTCCTGACAGAAAAGCCTCTTAAAAACGTGTATTTCTTTACAGAAAGTTGCGGAGTTAAAAGGCACAAAGCAGACAGCAACCGGTCCAGCTGCTAGCACATCGTCTAAGCCTGCCAAGAGAAAAACTGTTGACACAGAAAATGCAGAGTTAAAGAGAGCGAAAGGTAAATAGAGAATATACTTTCCAAGCACCTGACAAAATCTAGCTATTTTATATCTTGAATGTCTTTGGTTTTCTTTTGCTGTGCTGTGGAAGTGAGTTAACAAGGTTGTTGAGTTAATCTGTCAGCCTGTTGCTGCTGGAAAGGGAAAAAGTCTGGCTTGCTCTTTGTGAGTTCGCTGATCAGCAGAAAACTGCTCTTTTGGTAGTTTACCTTTTCTCTAACTTACCGGGTTAAAATACTCTTTGGTTTTCGTGGTTCGTATACAAGGAGTGTTTTAAATTCACTTTGTTATAGTAAGTACTGTGAAGCAAGCTATTGTATTGGTATTAAGTGGGCATGAAAACCTAAGTAGATCCTACAAATTTAAAGTAACAATCTTGTGTGTGTTGGGTTTGTAACTCTGTAACACTCGTGGTACCTGATGGTAGTATGGGACATTTAATTGGCAGCTCTTCAGAAATAATGATAATAGTCCCTAACTTCCTGAAATTGCTGCAGTAGTTTGACCGTGAGAGATATTTCTTTTAAAAGCACGGGTTGTAAGACGTGACTTTTGGCTGTTACACAGGTACAGAAGACAAGCCACATACATCTACATCTGGGTAAGTAGATCTTCTATGTATCTTTTTGATTGTAACTCTACCAGCTGTTACGTTCTTACCCTGTTCTTCCTCATCTCTACTACCCAAGGGTAAAGGTTCGGAGAATCAGCAGATTCCTGCTTCTGTTCAGTTTCTAATGTGGGTGTGCGTTCCTGAATGTGGCAGCATCATGCTCTGTGCAGATGACAGAATCGTGGTATTAACTCCAGTCTGTGACAAATCAGGAATTCTTTTACTGACACTGTCTGACTTTTACTGTTTAATATGCATTGTTATTGCACTGTCTGCTGGAATGAAAATAACTATATTGTGGCATGCACTCCAGTATTTAATGGTGCCATACTGCAGAAGAGATGGTAGTCCGAAATGATGACAAATATTGTAGTATACATTTAAATGACACTTAGCCACGGAAACTACTAACAAATGTCATCAGCACTTTTTTATTAAGACTTTTTTGCACTTAAAAGTCATGTAAATACATAACTTGCAGTTGAACTCTTGCAAAGATAGGAGTGTATTTGACTTCCAGGGATTGAGTTACACATCTTATTGCCACTTAAGATTTCTGATGGTGTTTGGATGTCTGTGTGGGGTTGGTAGGTTTCACGTAAGGCACGCAGGTCTCCTGTAAATTTGTTCTTGGGATCAACAATTATTTTGCATAGATATTAGGCGGTGTTATCTTGACGCTAAAGACACCTTCTAAGAATTTTGTGTGCTAGCACGTGTGTAGAATTACTATCTGAGAGGTTTGTTCATTATTAATCTGTTTGGTATGCTTATTTTAAAATAGAACCTAACAAGGTGTTTGTCTCGGAGACCTGCAGCTATCCTAAACAAATCTGGGTTTTCTCACTGCTGAGCCTGCACAGGACTTCTAAGCTGCAGTAGGTACCCAAAGCGAGTAGTTGTATTAGGCATGAAGGGTGTCAAGATTTAAGTGACATCTTATAGTTGCATGTTGCTTTGAATGTGAAAGTACAATTACCGTAGCTGCCATTCTTCCAAGCTCACTTTGTTGTAGGATGCTTTTATTGGTTTTTATTAGAATACTCAATATAAGAAACACTACTGAACTGAAATGTGTTTTCAGCTTTATCCTCAGCATTCCTAGGGAACTTCAGAAGAAAGCAGCAATTATGTGTTGCCTTCAAACAGTGGTTTTATCAGTAGCTGAGCAGTTCAGCATATTGTGCAAGATCTGTGAGTGATACAATCTTGTAGGCTGAATAGACTGCAGATGCTAGAGTCAAACTGGTTTTTGAGATATTTGAAACAGTTGCATTGTGTACTCTTCACTAGGCTACCAGCAGATTTCTTTGATGAAACAGAGCAAAACAGTGCAAGCAAACAGCCTTCCAAGGGTCCCGGTCCCAGTTTATTGTCAGGAAATTATGATGATGATGATGACGACGACGATGATGAAGAGGAACAAGATCAATCGAACAAATCTTCCGTTACACACAAAACTGAAATTCCACCTCCAACTCCAGAAGCAATACCTAATTCTCTACCTACAGGTAATGATGAGTGAAGTGGTAAGTGATTCTGTAAGATGAAGCTGTGTTAGGGTAGGATAGCATAGTTCAGCTGGAAGGGACTTGCTTTTTTATAATGTGGAGCCCAGAACTGCATACAGTACTCCAGGTGAGACTACACCACACTAAATATAGCAGAAGAATCACCTCTCTTGACTGCCTGACTGTGCTGTGTTTAATGGCACCCCGCTGGGCTGCCAGGGCACACTGCTGGCTCATGCTGAGCCTGCTGTCTGCCAGCACCCCAAATCTCTTTCTGCTGAGCTGCCATCCAGCCACTCTGCTCCCAGTGTGTGCCTGTGGCTGGCAGTACTCTGTCCCAGGTGCAGCACCAGGCGTTTACCTTGTTGAACTTAATGTCATTGATGGTTGCTATTGATGCCATGGATGATGGAAGGGTTTTTGCTTTCTTTTTCTAGTTATTGCTATTAGCTGGCAATGGTGTATTGCTGGAAAGAGAGAAAGGAGAGAGATTCTTTGCTAGTTTGTTATTGTGCAGTGTTTTCTCACCATGCTTTAATGTTGTAATTGTTTGAGGCTATCAAGTGGAGTAATGTCTGTGTTTTCTTCCCTTGATTCAGTAAGGTATTAATTTAAATTCCTGTCTAGTCAGAATTTTGTATAGAGGGTTGAGCAGTTGTTCTTTTTGCTCACAGGCGTCTGTCCTTTCTTTCAGACTTCTTTGACAGCAAAACTACAGCTGCTCCTGTAGTTTCCCATTCAGGATCCATACAGAAAGCAGAGATACAAGAGAAGGTAGTAGAGAGGTAAGCAGTCAAATCAAAGATGACTTTTGTTAAAATGTCTGGATGCTTAGCACATTGGAACAAATAGTTTAGGAAGCCTGAGCTACAGCTCCTGTCCCTGCAGTGAGGTTTAAACCTTTGAGTTTGTTAAGGCCAAAGTGAAGAAACAAGTTTTGATGGTTGTAGGTTAAATTTGTGTCATAAAAATGCTTCCTGCATTTCTAGGTATTTTTATAAAAATTAAGGATTTTACTGTTGACTGTTTTTTAACCACTGTAAAAGAGGTTCTAAAGTGTTACCTTGGAGTAATCATAATCAAACGTTCCAGGAAAGAAAACACTGCTGAGGCTTTGCCAGAAGGGTTCTTTGATGATCCTGAGGTGGACGCAAAAGTAAGTGACCTGTTCTTTTCATGCTGCTAGACTTATTTCTGTCGGTTGTAATAATTTTCTGAGTAGTGAGGATATTTTTCCAGGTTATTAGTTGTGCCAGAATATAAGCAAATGACTAAGCTATTTCATTCTGGATTAATTAGAAGGCATGAAGAGAGAGGTAGGGGTCAGGGGGAGCTTGTTATATCATCTCTCAGAACGTATTTTTGATTGCAGTTCCTTCATGGCTTATAAAGAAAAAGAAATATTATTTGTTGATTTAAAATGCTGGATTAAGATTTGGACAATTCACCTGTTAATCCTCTGAGTCACCCAAGAAAAAGCATTTCACCTCATTTTTACATCCAATTGTGCTTCTGAATTGAGGATAGTTCTCTAATTTGAGAGATCCTTTTGAAAAGCACAAGAGTTACTGTGCAATGTTATTATACAGCCTGTTAGAATGAAAACAGCTAGATTATGGTGTGCGTTGTAAACTCTAGTACTGGCTACTACAACAGTGAACGTGGTCTTCAGCCCTCTCATCTTTTACTGCTACGGGTTTTTTCATGCTCAGAAAAAATACGTGGGCATTCTCCAAAAAATCTTGGAATTCGGTCAGATTCATTCATACTTAATAATCATTCATTCAAGCTTACTAATACTATTGCTTCATAATAATTTTGTTGACTCAAAGCTTTATTTATTTTCCTTGAGTGTATTTTTCTATTGTCCACATTGTCTCAGGCTGTTGGTGTATTTAAATTGGGTTTTGATTTGGGGACCTGCCAAACAATGCTCCTTTATGTCCATGTAATCCCATCATCACAATTGCAAGCCTAGGTGTCTTTTTGCTCTGCCAAGATTTTCTTGGCACCACAAACGCACACAAGTCTGTGGTGGCACATGTAAATTCTTCTGAATAATGACATTTTGAGTGTTCAAATATGTATCTGAAAAAGACGTGGGTTTTTTATTTTATTTTTTTTTTATTTTTGCATGTGACTGTTGTGTTACCTTTGTCAATATGTAGTTTTAGCATGACTTGGGAAGCATTCACAGAGTGGAAATGTCTAGCTGGCAAAGGAGAACATGCTTTTATATTTGTGAGGACACTGGTTAGCGATCTTTGCTCTGGTCATTTTCTTTGGTTATAAAATTTATAAGTGGTTCAGTAAGCTCTTTCTTGAATTGCCCACAGATGCACTTCTTTTTAATCAACCCTTTCTAAATTCAGCAAATGTGAAGAGGAAGGAAAATGTGGCATCACTTACAGTGGGATGACTACAGTGATTCTCTGTTGGAGCCATGCACAAAATAATTACTCTCAGAATTAACCATGGTGTTTCTGGAGGGGAAGTTTTGGGCTTCAAAAGTGTTGGTTCTTTGCATCAGGAATGTATGGAGCATATAAAATCTGTGTTAGACAAATATTTCAAGGAAAAATAATATCTTTAGTGTTTAAATTTATTGTAAGAAATACAAATAATTATGAATTACAAAAGACAACCACAATGCATAGTAACACAGTACATACACACATGATAAAAATAATCACAAAACAGAAGATGAAATGATGACTTTCGATACGTAGTTTGCTGGGAAGCTTCTAATGTATTCTATAAACTTAATTCACACTATTGGATTTTATATAATAATTCAGCAACAAAACATACCATTGTCTTTACTGGGATGATGACTGACACGTTACCAAAAGAGAGGAATGAATAAAAGAAAAACAAAGCTAATGCAAAAGAATGTCATGAATTAATCTGTACAAACTGCTTGGTTCTCTTAGCTATGTGATTTCCACCCAGTCCAGAACCAGGCATAATCTGTCATCTAACGTCTATGTCACAGCTTCCAGTCTTGAGCTGTTTTGGTTACACGGGTAGATGATCTGATTTACTTGCTTAAGTTAAAAGCACAATCTGGTTTTGATTACTTTATTTGTAGATCTTAAACCCATTCTTACACCTACTTTTTCAGTCCTCTTGTTTTAGTAATTAATGCTGTCTACCACGGAAGAAATACCTTTGCAGATTGTTTGAAAAGTGGAATGCAGCTGTGCTATTTCTCCTGCTAGCCAACAAAATCAATTTAGACTTGAAATATAATCAGGCTACCACTAGTTAAGCCAATGACTGCATAACACCATATTTTATGTCATGCTAAAAACAAATACTTCACTCCTTTTTAGCTTGCATCCTAGCTTTTATATACGACTGAACAGACAGCTCTCAGCGAAATTTAAAAGTTACTACTTGACATAGTGAAATCAGATTAATGGGGCTTAGTTACTCTTGTTAGTCCAGACATCTCACACCATCCATTCTTAGTCAATTATTCTTTAATACTGTAGTCAAACTTCTTGTTTAAAGCCGGGAGTAGAGTCAGATATTTTTCCTCCAAAACACTTGCGCTGCTGTACTATCCTAGTTACTTCAATTTAGGTAATGCATATATTTTGACCAGGTTTTCTCAGAACATGGCAAAATTATGCTGTTTTATCCCACTTGTTTCCAGCTGTTGGCTCACTAGGTGTTAATCATTAACGAGCCTGTGTTTTCACTTTCTTTAGGTGCGAAAAGTTGATGCTCCAAAGGATCAGATGGACAAAGAATGGGATGAATTTCAGAAGGCAATACGACAGGTCAACACAGTAAGTAATGGAATCTATTTTTATTGATTCTAAATACTATACACAAGAAGGAGAACAACAGTTTCGTGCAGCTCTGTGAAATGACTGACATGCAGTTGTCAGCAGTTTGTCTGCAATGCAGTGTGTGGTTAAATGCACTTTATAAATGAGCAAATGGTTCTTTACATTTTCCACTCAAGGAAAATTAAGTTGAAAATACTTTTGATGAGGAGCCAGTCATCGGTATATATAGTTGGATTTGTTACATTGCATTTAAATAAGATAGCATAAACCCCAAATCAGTGTTGTGTATTCAAAGAGGACATGATTATGGGCTTTAGATGAGATATATTCATATTTTAACCTTGAAGAGAAAAAAAAGGAAAAAAACAAAACAAAATAGAAAACAAACCCAAACGAACAAAACACTATCACCCGTTTGTCTCCTTGAAAAAGGATCTATAAAGTGTAAGTAACCTTGATTTTATGATTTGTTTAAATGTACTGGAAAGGAACCCCAAAACCTGGGAAAGGATGTAAGATTCTGTGTGTGTGAGATGTAAGTTAACCACAATTTTTCTGTACTTCCTTTTATTTATTTATTTATTTATTTTACCATTTAGCATTGCATGGAAAGTCTTCTGAGAACAAGTTTTCATCTGCCCTTTGTTACCACCTAAAACTATCTTTACAGATACGTGGTGTTCCCACTGTTCCCCTTGGGTATTTGCCAATTTTTTTTTAATTTTAATAGTAAATAAATTTGTCAACTGTCATATGTCAACTGCTAAGAAAAGTGGTGCAAAAGAAATTGTCATTGCTCATTTTAAAGCGCTCAGCACTATAAACAGAGGAAATATTCATACAAAAGCAGTAGTGGGTACATTTTGCTAGCATTAGCCATTCATATAATTCTTCAGCTTAGAAGGAATCTTCTCAGTTATGCGTGGACCATTGATTGCATAGCATCTCCCAGACATTCAGATTTGAGAAAGTATATGCTGAAAAAAATAACAGGTTAGAAATACTTTGGGATCCGGTGGGAATATTTAACCAATACTTTGAATAATTACACAATAGTTGTGTAATTAAGTCCCAAGTATTGGGATATAGCTCCAGTTTCAGCTTCAGACTTTGGATGCACATGGCTTTTATGCTCAGTTTCAAATAGTAGTGCATTAAAAAAACATCAAAAGGTTAACCCCAAATCAGCCAGACTACTTTTAGCTTTTAGTTTTAAGAATAAACATTTTAATATATAGTTAAACCAGATCAGTCTCTTTCTGTATATGCCTCCAGAGTCTTTTGTGAAGAAGGTGTATATGTATAGCAGATTGACAGTTACGAGGCACTTGACTTGGGGTAGAGGGGAAGAAAGGAAGACACAGGCGCCAAAAAGGAACGACAGAGGAATTCAGGATGAAGGTGAATTCTCTTAGAGCTTTTCTTGTTTAGATTTCAGAAGCAATAGTGGCAGAAGAGGATGAGGAAGGACGACTAGATCGGGAGATTGGAGAAATTGATGAGCAGATGTAAGTAGATCAATTTTTCCTCAGACTTTCTGTTCTCCAGCTGTAATGGATCATTATTTGACTAGAATGGTAAAACATTTTTAATTTTCCGTGATACTACAGTTTGTTAATCAGCTAAATATTTGAAGGAGAAAGAAAGACTCCCTCAAATCTCAGACTGATACCTGATAAAAACACGAATTTTGGTGCGAAGGTATGAAATTATTTGCAAAGAGAGATTGCACTACAATCACGGAAAATACAGCAAGCCAGGCAAGGGCAAAATAAAACAATAGAATGTAAATTCTTCATATAAATTCCCTCACTCCACCTGTCAAATGTCTTAATTTACATCTCTCTTTGAAATCTGATTGATGTAGAATTAATGTGAACCTATTTAGCTGTTTTTTTTAAAGACAGGAGCATATATTCTGCAATGCAAACAACTAAAATTTTCCATAATGAGATTTGTGTTTTGACCATACATTTGCTGTGTAAAGAAAAAAAGCGTTGTTCTGTGACTAGCTTTCCTTTTTCTAATAAAAGTTAACTTAAAGGTTTTGTTGAATGATATGCTTCATTACCAAAATGCTTGTTGTTGAAATGGTAAGTGTAGCATTACTTTAAATTCTACGTAATCTAAAGTACAGCTCAGTGGAACAGACTGGTACCATCACAAGTCTGAATAAGGAACTCGCAATTAGCTATGTCAGTATTAGAGACTGAAAAGAAAAAGTTGAATCCTGATTTTAATGAACCTTTCAGCAAAAAGTAGGTACAAAAAATAACAGCAACACTTCAGTCATCTGGACAGACTTCTGGACAGTCAGAATAATAACAACAGTGTTGGGTTCAAATTGAGTTTCGGTAGTAAAGGAATGTCTTTTAGCAATGTTGCTATAATAACGGAGAGGGCTTAAGCTAAGCCTGTCCTTGAGTTTTTACCACTGGCTTAGGTTGCTACAGCACATAGAGCCAAATTCAGAAACTGAGAGAGAGTTTCAGGTTTGCTAGCACAATTATTTTGCTTGAGAGAAAAAATCCAAATTTTTAAACACTGTTTCTGTAGCTTTGGGTTTTGCATGCATTTAAGTTCAGACTGTTTCAAACTAAATTCAAATTCAGAATCAAATCAATTCCAGCAACAGTCATATTTTCCTTAGCCTGCAAATATTCAGATATGGCTGCCCTGCAAGTTATCCTATTGCAGATAGGCAAGGGGAAAGAGGATCCAGGCAATTATCTTTACTTTTTGATTCTTCCTAGCAAATAGAATTGGGAAAAGCAAAGATGAAGACGTATCAGCCTGACTTAGACATATGTTTTCAATAAAATATCTTGTTAAAGTGGCTAGAATTATTGTTGTAAAACATTTTGTGGCTAGAACTTCTTAAGTAAATAGAAAACTGAAACTCGGGGATTTCATTTACTTTAAAAGTTCTAGTGTAGCACTCAGTAAGCAGACAAATGATCTGAACATGATCTGATTAGGCATTAGTTCAAAGATACCACAAATAAGGTATCAAAGTGATGGCCAATGATCACTTTTCTACAGTATGTGTGTATTTGCTACGCCCTAGGTGGAGCAAAGACTGGCACCTCAGTGTGGGGTAGAGCTTCTGTGTTTTTCTTAAATCAATTTGTGGGGGTATTGCAGTTGTTCCATGTTTGGATTTGCGCTTATTGCTAGAGAACTGACTGCACTCCTCTCCTCTGGTCTGTTTTTGTTTGATTAGTATAGAGAAGGTGCAATCACATTTTTTAGTTGGTGGGAAGCTGCTGAGCTTTTTATATCCAAAGTTGGAAAAACACAATCCGGCACTGTAGAAAATGCATTTAGTTTGAAAAGGCCACAAATACTAATAGGTGGTTTGCTTCTCAACAGTGAATGCTATCGTCGTGTTGAGCTTTTGCGTAACCGCCAGGATATGATGAAAGAGAAATTTAAAGAAGCCATGGTATTAAGAGCAACACAAGAGGAAGAAGATGAGGCTATTGGTAGCGAAGATGAAGAAGAGTTGCAGGATTTGCTGTCTCAAGACTGGCGGGTGAAAGGGGCTTTGTTGTAGCGTTTTTGTAACATGGCTGATACTCTCTTTATCATGATGTTACTTCCATTATTAGAAGTGAAATGTTTTCGTTAAATATTTATTTAAAGAGGATCATGAGAGGGTAAAGAGCCAAGTGTGTTTAAAAAACAAACCTTTGTAGGTCTACAATGGTGTATTACTTGCTGTAAAAATTGTATATTGCAAATGTTTTACAATTTTGAATGTACTTTTCTTATTAAAAATACTGATTTCCTACCAGAGGTATTTTAATGGGATTAATTAGTGAAGAGTTTCTAATCTTTTGGTAACATTAGTTATATCTAGTAATTTGGAGACTTGGGTTATTGTGCATAATAGAAGTAAAGGACTAGCAAAAGTGTTAGTTTACAGAGTTTTCCTACGTGGGATGGGTAGCAAAAAGAAAATCTTATGCCTTTATCTTAAAAAATTTATCTTTATCTTACAAGTTCTCTCTCCTCCACTCCTCCACTCCCTCAGCCCCCAATAAAACATGTAGTTTTTTCAGGAACTGTTAGAGTGTTTCTCTGTCTGGAAGTGCCACACTCAGAAATGTTGAGCTACACCTTCTCCACAGTTTATATGATGAGCCATAGGCAGTATTGAAGATTTTTCTTGATAGTATCAGTTGTTTTGCTTATTGTAATGTGGCCGTAATGTAGCATATCTCACATTTTTAAGCCAGAGGGATGAAAACACAGTGGTTAAATATTTCCATAACCAACTGAAACGGTAACAAAATGCCAGAGAGGAATGTGCTGCACTGGAAACTGGTAACATAATATCATTTATTTAGCTCTAAATACTGGATTTTTTTCTAAGATAGTAAAGGAGAGCATCTAAAATTGATTTCTGTTCTGATAAACACAGATGAAGTGAAAAACAAGAACCTAAGGACTTAACAAAACTGGGACATGGAAAAGAGAGAAGTACTTTGAGCTTTGGTAAGTCCCCCCCCTTTTTTTTTTCTTTTTTTCTTTTTTAAGTGAGGCATGTTTTTGACTTTCAAAACCCTTAAAATTTGTTAGGCTACCTGAGGACTTCAGAAAAAATAGGGAAAACGTGTGATTTAATTTTAGGGTTTAATTAGGGTGACAGCACTAGCACAGATTGCCCAGAGAGGCTTTGGAGATACTCAGAAGCTGACTGGACAATCTGTTCTAAGTGGCCCTGCCTGAGCAGGGGGTTGGACCAAATGGGTTCTCTAACTTTTTTTGTCAAAGTTGTGAAGGAACAGCTTAGCTTCGTTTTTTTAAACATTCTAATTTTAAAACAAGTTAATGAGGTTTTAAAGGCAGAAAACAGCCTTGTTCTGATGACATCTTTCTATATATTTGCCTCAAATAACTAAAGCTAGATGTTTGGTTTGCCTGTTTTGGAAGAAGCTCTTGATATGCCAGGAGCCTTTTCCTTATTATGAGGCGATTTTTTTTTTTTTTAACTGCTTCTGCTTTTCAACTCAGTGGAATTCAGAATACTATTTTAATTCTCTGATTTCCAGAACTTCTAGAAAACTGCCAAATTGGAATTAAGGGAGGAGACAGTTACAAGTACCACTCCCTGCTGGGAGCAGCTAATCACGGGCTGGCACTGGCACGTGTTGGTAGTTAACAAGTCTCTGCCAATGCAGACAATCAAATGGTAACCTGTGCGTTTACTTCTCTCCCACCATGAAGCTGCTGCTGTCATGACTTGACCCTTTTTCCATAGTATTTTTCCATAGTATTTCTTCTGTATTTGGTGCAGCAGAGCACAAGAGTGATTGTACAAAAACACAAGACAGGAACAAACTAAGCTAAAACAATATTGTCACTTGGTGATGTGACTAATTGTTCCAGTAAAGCATAGAATTCTAAAATTTCCTTCAGAAACACAAATACTGGGTAAAAAGAACATTAATGTTAACTTTGGCCAGTCAGCTCAATTTGAGGTGAGACAAGTTTTCATTATTACAAGCCACTGTAAATTCTCTGCATTTTATCATCTCAGAAACACTGATTTAAAGTAGCTCTCAAGAGGAAAGGTCAGATTACTCAAATATTTGCAAAACCTACACGTACTTTCTTTTTTTGCCATATACTCAAGAACTCTTGCAATAGGAAATCAGACATTCAACCATCAAACAGTAGGCATCACATTGTAGCTATCATTAAAAAAAACATAATGTGAGTATACAATAGTTTAGAAATTCCTTTTCATTGGGTAACACCAGTTGAATATGACACTTCTTTTGTTATTGTCTTGAGACATGCGCTTGTCTGTAGTGACAGCACACTCCGCTGATGCAGAAACATTACAGTTTAATCAGCACTACTGTGTTTGTTCCTGCAACAAAGGAGTAAATGCGCTTCCATGGCAAGAAAAGCAACATGTACTTGTATCCCTACTAAGTGTCATTCAGGCCATATTTTCTTGTGTGAAGCAGTTTCTGCCTTCAGTTCAGCTTCTCTTCATCACTCGACTTAGAGCTATCCTGCCCTTTTCACTGGGAAAAGAAACACAAATGATTCCCTTGTGTAGACATCTAAACCAGATTCTTTCCTCCCAAAACTGTAGCTGAGGCATTGATGTCTTGGGCAATTGATGGGTAGTAACAGCACTTCTGGGTATAAAAGATCTGTGTTCAAATCTCTTCTCTATGCTGTCCTTTGAACTTAGAGTTCCTGTGATCTAGGAGAGCAACCTAACAATTGTCATCTGCCTTGTAGAAGTTGTGCCACTGTAAAATGACTGAACTAGTGAGCATGCAGCTTTCTTGCCTGATCATCACAATGCTCATCTGAGAAGGGGAAGGTCTTGTTCCAAGTATGTAATTAGTGCTGAAATATATTCAGCTGAGATTGGGACTGTGGAATAAACTAAATTTGGATCTCTCCAGTCCCAGAGAAGCACTCTTTTTCTATGCTGTTGAGTATTTAAAAATGAAAAGAACAAACAACAAAAACAGGGAGGCTTCTATTTCTGCCTGGTTCAATGCATGCTTTTTCACTGTCTCGCGTGTCTCCACAGAAACTCCTCACCCATGCAGCTCAGGGAGGCCTGGGCTACATTTGTGGCAGCCTTGACATGCTGCTAGCTTCCTAGGAGCTGTGACTGCCACATCTATGCACCTTGGGGCCCACAGATGCCTTCTGGCTATATCAGAACAGAAAGAGCTCTGGCTGTTAGCAGTGGACTAGGTTATGTAACTGAATACATCCGATTTGTTTCCTTCTGGTTGACTATTCCAGCTAGCATTCTTACTTTCCTATTTTTTTCCACAAGAGAAGCAGAAGAGAACTTGAATTTGAGATGTTTGCCAGAACTCTGGTAGTCTGGTAGATGATGTGAAAGCTGCAGAGCTTATTTTATCTTTCAGTTGGTAACTCGCAGTTGTGTGAATTGACCCTTTTGTATCAGGTGCGTGCTTCCTTTTATCTACCTGTGGGTATGAATGGATAACACTATCCTGGATAACACTTCTAAGTTTTTGTTTTTTTTTTTCCTCCAGATGTACCTTCTCGTGTTTTACTTGCACGTTTCATATTAAAACTATTCAAGAACTTTCTCTTGCCATTTAGAAATCTTTTCCAAAATTAAAATTTTATCACATTTCTAAATTTTATCACATTTCTGCCTGTGTTGTTTTTTGCAAAAGCTCTCAAAAGATTTATTTTTTCTTCCTATGACCACACCTTCATTTTACCTCTGCTTATCCCATACATAGATGTACCTCAGAACTAGTGAGTTTAAATCTCAGTCTGCTCTAGCCAATTCTGCTAGGCATGTGGGAATTATTTACGTGAAAGATACTAAACATGACAGAGCTGCTGCTGCCATAGCTTTACTGGGAGACAAAAACCCTGACCTACTTTGTGTTGAGATACAGTAAGTTCTTCTTTTTGTTTTGTTTTGTTTTGTTTTTTCTGGTTAGGAAATAAAAGGTAGGGATGTCCTTGCTGCAAAAGCAGCTTCAGCACTCTCTTTTCAAGAGTAATAACTAAAATATATCTCAAGAAGTAGTAATAAAAAACTCTATCAGGGTGAAGGTCAGTAGTACAGCCTATCGTTGAAAGCATCCCAGAGGTTGGAGTAGCTAATTCAGCACTGGGATGTGCTTCCTGGGTGCTGGGATGCAATGAGGCACTCCAGAATTTTCCTCCATAGGTTTTATTGTCAAGAGATGCTCTGTTGCTGCATCTGTGTGGAAAAAGCTGTTAACTTCTACACATTTCCAGGTCTGTATGCACATCTTGCTCATATCCTATTTCCAGGCTTGGACTCGTGACCCAGTGCATCGCAGCTGCCTGCAGCCTAGTTTCCAATGAAAGCAAGAGCAATACACTGCACGAGCACCTGGCCAGGGCAGCGAGGGGAACTGGGACCCCAAGCCAAGCACCAAGAGATAAATGTAGGCCTTAGCAGAGTGGGGATGCAGGCTCTAGAACTAGACATGTCATTAAGGATGCTATTCACTTCCACTGCCAAAAACTCTAGTTTTGCAGGAGGAGAACAAGTAAACATGAAAGAATTGCCAGTGCCCTGAAAAGGAGAAGTGGGCAGAAGTGCTCTGTGCAGCAGCAGCTCGGAGCCAACCCATATTTCACTTAGGTGTGACAAGAGAACTTGGATTGGCAGCACCAACGGAGGAGCTGAATGGCTCAAGCAGTATTTCAGGGCAGGATGGGAGAAATCACAGAATCACCTTTTTAATTAGGCAAATTGTAATGCTCCTCCCAGCTGCTGGCCTGTTTACTTGACCTGTGAAAGATGCTCTTGAGCAGCCTTGTTACCGAATGCTGTAGGGAATTGGAAAATATGATGGGCCTCAACAACACCATACTTAGTACCTGAGTTTGTTCTTTTGTTGTTCTCTTTCTTTCGCAAACATCTGATCTTAAAATCAGTATGGGAAAGCATGTAAAAAAACAGTGGCTTCCTCTAGCAAGAGTCCAATTTCTGTCTTTCCTATGCTGTGTGAGAAATACTTCAGGAGCAGCTTTAAAAAAGCAAACAAACAAAAAAAGGGGTTTGTAGAAATCCTGCATGCTGTACTAATGACACAGTCTGGATCCATCTAATCATGTGAAGAATTGTCATCCCTGACACTGAAAGTGCTAATGTACTGGCTAGTATTGGCAGTATTGCACAGTTGTTACACTCCTTCCCAATGAGCACTGGGACCTTAAGCGTGATGATATGAAACCTTTAATCATTAATGAAAACAAGCAATTTGTCTATGACCTTAGTTTGACAATCCATAAAATAGTGTTTCTCAAATGACAAATTAGCAACTCGGTTACAAAGAACAAAGTTCAAACAACACAACAGTTGTATGCACAAAGCTACCACGTCTCTTTTAAATCAGGAAAAAAATTTATTTATAAAAACGTCTCATTTAATTTACTGTCAAGTCTCTAGCTGAATACAGTGGTTTAGAACACTAACAGCCCATGCTTTTATACAGATTAGCCAAAGCATGAACATCGATGAAAATTAATCCCCCAAAATAACTTTCCTTTATGTTATGACCCACAACAGTGTTAAAACTGGAACAGTAAAATGAGAGCAACACAAGAGTTAGGAAGCACAGTTGCTTAAAGAGTAAAAGAAGTGTTTTCTTTTGATGTCTCAGAATAATAAGAAAGTTAGAAATGGCAGAAACTCCTCTGTAGATTAGTCCATAGAAAGCATTGTCTCATGGGGCTTTGGAAAAGTCCTGTCTGGTGGCTAATGCACTAGGGCATGATGAGATACATTACAGAGCCCCCAGGCCAGTAACTTCTGAAGACAGCCTAAAATGTAGGAACAAAAACGAGGAAAAGAAAACAAAACAAAAAAAAGGCAAAAAAAAAAGAAAAAAATCTTCTCACTATTAAAAAAATAACACTTGAGTACAACCAGCATAGCACAGCATTTCAATGCAGGCAAGTTTTCTCACACAGGTTGTTTTTTTTTTTTGTTTTTTTTTTTTTTTCTCTCCTTAATTTTCAATTATTGACACAGTTACAATAGTCCAGAACAATTTTACAGCAGGTTTCTAGCGCTGTCAAATAACTGAGGTACCTTGACATTATTTCCAGTTTTTCCTTCATTATATACAAACAAACAAAAAAAAGAACAAAACAACAACAACGAAAAGAAAAAACAAACCAAACCAAGAAAAAAAAAGAAAAAAGAAAAAGAAGAAGCCACAACTAAAACAACCAAAAACCCCATTTGGATAAGTGCAAACTGTAACAATGGCAACTCTACAAATGGTTACAGTGACAAAACTTAGTGCAAAGGTACTAAGGTGAAGAAAAGCCCACAGAATACAGAAAATGACACAAAATACTGAAATAGTACTTAGCCCTATACAATAATAATAACACACTTTGAGATACCATGTTTTAAAAAGTATTGCATTTGCATTGTGTTTTTAGTTTATATTAAAATGCACTGAATACAGTTCAATTGTTAAAGCTTTGTGTCCAAGGAGTGCAAAGTGAATGGACATGGCGGGCTAATGGGATTCTGGATTTGGAAGTGGTGAGGAAAACAATATTGCAGTACTGAATTATGCAGCAGAAATTAAAAAGAAGGTGGATGGACAAACAGAAAATGCAGTTAAAAACTAGTTCCAACAGCTAGCAACCAGCCATTGCATCACCCAGCGCTCTTCAGTTTAGGTCTCTGGTTTTAATTAATCCGGACATCGTGAAGTGCTCGCGAGGGGATGTTACCTGTCCAGGCAGCAACCTTAGCGTGTCGTTTGACAGGCGCTAGATTTTATTCATAACCAAAACGCGGCCTGAATGCGTAATTAGTGGTGAGCTAAACAGGACTTTATTTTGTACAGGAACCTAGGGGAAACACTGGTCGGTTCGTTCTGGCTGAGCAAAGCGTGCGTGCCCCTAAAAGTCCCGGGGGTTTCTGCTGTGGGCTTCGGCAGGAGGCCGTGGTGGGGCTGGATGGGGCCTGGCCGGGGAGAGTGCTTGGGGCCTTGTACCAACGGGCCTCTTCCTGCTCTTAAGCAGGCACAGAAATGAGTACTACGTTGGCAACTTTGCAGGGTAAAATGTCAGAGTGCCCAAAAAACAACAAAAGGAGCCTGTTCTCCCTCCCTAAAGCAGAGCGGTCAAAATTAAGGTTTCCTGCCCCACAGAAAACGCCCTCAAAAAGTGGGCCCGGGCACCTAACCCAGCTATATTTTATTATGTCTCGTGGTCTTGCAGTCCTCTCAACCCAAGAGGCTTCCTCAGCCCACAGCGGGCAGCGCCTGGCCCCTGCTCGCGGGCAGCCCCGGGGCGGCGCGGGGCTGTTGGAACTAGTTGCTGCCGGGCGCCTGGGTGTTAGTGGTGATGGCAGACGGACCGAGCTGGCAACAGTGGACACTAGCAGCTGAACAGAGCATGAGAGATGCCATAGTGTTTCCTTGATAGCTAGGATCTACCACAGACTCTTGGCAGAGCTGGCAGGGCTTGCACTGTGTCTCATCCCTTCAATATGGAGCAAACTTCTGGCGGTCTGATTTCTTAACCCCGCTGGTCGAAGGAATTTTGGCAGTGTAAGCGGACAAACTCCCCGTGGCCCCCGCGGCGGCCGCGGCATTTAGTGCCAGGAGTGGGACAGTTTTCATGCCAAGCAGACTGGAGACAGGAACGGCATAGTGGGTGGTTGGCAGAGTTGGTAGGGGAGGGGGGGTACTGACGGTAACGGCGGAGGCGGCCGCCAGCACGGCCATGGAGGTGGGGGTGGAGGTAGGGGTGGCAGACTGAGAGAGGTTCATGTTGAGGTCAACAGGGGTCGTGACGGAAGCGGTCTGGGTGCTGACTTTAGCCATCTCTAAGCTGCAAACGAAGAGAGGAAGAGGAACAAACAGGTTGGGAGGGTCCAGCCAGGGCGGTGGGGCCGGGAGGGAGGGAGAGAGGGAAGGAGGGGATGGAGAAGGGAGAGCCAACACGAACGGGCGGGGGTTAGATCGGGGGGCGAGTGGGAGGGAGAGGAGGGGGGGGGGAGAGAGAGAAAAAAAGGGAAAATGAGGGTCAAAGGAGGAACATGTTATGTGTTAAAGAAGAGAAATAACAAAAGGGTTTTTCATGACTCGATGGTGAAAACATTACTGAGACTCTAAAGTTCTTGCCAAAAATAAATAGATAAATAAAAGGAGGTTGGGGGGGGAGGGGGGGTTGGGAGGGGAAGGGTTGGAGAAGGGAGAGAGGAGGGGGTTGCTAGTTTACTTTACATATGGAAAAAGAAATCTAAGGAATGCGGGTAATGGCAAAAAGATGGAAAAAACGAAACTGAAAAGAAAACTTAAAAGAACTATGAAGTTTACTCCCCAGCACTGATGTGGTGAATTTTGCTTTTCAAAGTCCACGGTATTTTGGAGAGGGGGGACGCGGGGGGTTTTGGTAATTTTTTTCAATTTGTCAATTTTGTGACAGAAATGGCACCCTTCGTCATTTTGCTAGGATGAGAGGCTGTTAAGCAATGGTTTGCTGTTCCCATCTAAGGCATCAAGTTTTTGTTTTCGCTTCACAAAGTTAGTCTCGTTTAATTCACTGTGAGGTCAATGTGCATTTTTCATATAAAACAAACCTGATTAGCCAGTGCGTTCACTTAGATTTGTACTTTCCCCAGACTTTTTTTTTTTTTTTTTTAATATCACAATAAAATATTTATGCAATCTAATTGTAAGGACATGAGAACAAAGGAAGACTGGAAAACACCCCGGCTTCCACAGCAGTGGTATCCCTTCCGAGCTTGCAACAGCGATTACAGATAACACGACCCATCGGCTGACAGACAAGGCATTACATCAGTACAACATACACATCATCACATGGACCCAGAGAGCACATGGTAATACAGAGTGACCCAACCTCTTAGCCCAGGGAAGTGAAGGGCTCCTTGGAGGATGCAGGTAGCAAACCACATTGACTCTACCGTAAGTCCCCCCATCGGCAGGCCAGGTGAATTTGGCCCATGCACTTTGTCTTTTCTCTACATTTTCACACGTTAAAATATGCTAATTCCAAGGGCACTTTGTTTTGTTGTATTCAGATAGCAATGTTTACCTAGTTAAATGACACGTGTTTGCTGCATCTTGTGCGCAGTGCTTTGGGTCAGCAAGCAGTCTGGTAAATGCCCCTTTCAGCAGTGTGCATTTTGCACGTGGGCAGCTGGGGAGGTATCACAACCTGGCTTGTAAATGGGGCTGTGGGTTAGCAAATCTTCACCAGCTACACTTATACCTGCATTAACTCTGAGTTTGTTTGTTTGTTTTTCAGAAAAGGAACTAATAACTTGTCAAGCTCCTGTTCTTTTTTCTGGAGGTGAGAAAGAGGGAGCATCACCCTGGAGCATCGCTCCCTGCTCCTGCAGCAACAGCAGAGGGAGCCAGCCACCTCCCAGCTGCACAGAGGACCTGCCTAGCAGGGGACTTTCCACTTCTCAAGTCAAATCGGGCCTGGGAGAAGATTTCCAGCCAAGGGGCTGTGCTGGGTCACTTGCGTAGCTCCTGTAAGCGCTATGGGCTGAAGGCTGACAGGGTGTGCAGGGTCAGGGAGCAGGGGTAGCCCAGCTCCTCGCAAAAGGACGGGGAGGGAGGAGTGGTCACCCTACTCTGGGTATGGAAGAATTTCGCCTTTTCTCATCTTAGACTTGTGTGCAGCTGTGAGAGAAACAGCCCCTGGTCTCTTTATGGCCAGCAGAAGGTAACGACCAGAAGGCCTGCCCAGTGTGTGATGGGCAGCACACAAGCAATTAACGAGCACTAGAGAGGGGTGATGATGTTGGAGTAAAGCTGCCCAAAGCAGTGCTGCTAAAGGTGAGCTTAGGTAATAACCTGAAGCCGGTCTGAGCTGGGGAGAGGAGAGCTCCTCTCGTCCCCTCAAAAGAAAAAGGGCTCTTGTGATTTTAGTTCCACAGGTACATACGCTAAGTTGTCTCTGATGGGTTGGGAGGGAGGAGGGCAAATGTGTGAAATGCAGACCCGCTTGTAGAACATAAAACTTTGGTTTTCCTACTCTCAGTTTTATGATGTTTGTTGATCTGCCCCATGTATGAGCTGCTGCTTTTCTAACCTCAGAGGCAGCATCATTCTGTGCGGGGAGCACAGCATCCTTGCACTGGTACACTGCTGCTTGCAATCTACTCGCACAGGGGGCTTGCTTACATCAGGAATCCTTGTTCCTATCACTGAAATCCTGAATCCAGCTCCACCATACATCCGTGCAGGAGCTGTGTGGTGATACCTTAGTCATTTTTAAAACCTCTGTTTAATAAAGTTGGATTTTTTCATATTTCTAACTCAGTTTTATTTTGGGAGGGGGGCATATGGAAAGATAATGCAGGACTCGGTGTTTCATTGACTCCAATCTTGCCTACCTTGCATTAAAATCAATTCCTGTGGATATGGCTGGAATTTTAGTCTGAGCACTGAGCGCGTTGTCCTGCACCAGCAGGGAGAATAGATCCCAGGGACTCAGTACTGGTGTTGGTGGCAGCCACCCACACGCCCTCCCTGGTGTACTTGCCCAGGTACAACTGAAGGGCTGATCGGCCCTGCTTCACCTTCATTACTGGTGGTAACAAATGAGGTGAAAGTACATCCCGTTGGCTTTCAGCTGTCCTGCGACAGCAGCAGTTTCCCAAATCACTTGTACACGTAACAAAACTGAGTACAGAAGCTGATGAGCAGACTTCAAACAGAATTTCACGATGCCAATTTTCCGCTGTCACGTTAAAGAAGCTAAGTTACGAATACATACAGTGGAGGCCACATCCTGCATTGCCCGACTAGCGTACAGAAGAAACAAAGCTTGAGTTTGCCTTTGTCGGTTCTGCATCTTTCATCAAAATGGAAGTGAAAAGCATCTTCAGGAAACTGCTCTTCAACAAGAAGAAAGTGCTGCTGGCTACAGGTCATTTACACTCCAAAGTCAAATATTACATAGGAAACCTAAGCTGTGGTTCATTCTTAATAAAAGCTAGAAGATGTAATTGGATAATGAAAATCCAGTTACTACAATGGACACCAGTTAAGAGACAGAAGTTTTTACAGGAAAAAAAGACATTTCTACTGCAAACAAACTGGGACAAATTCTACTAATACAGAGGTCAACCCTTGGATAATCAACACAGAACCAAAACAGTACTTTAGAAAGATTTAAATCTCTGTCTTGATATTATATCAATATCTTTATATATCTATAATTTAGAGTATGTAATCTTATGTACATATTAACACCAGATTGCTACAAAATTCCTAAAACAACCTGATAAATTACTGTATAGATGGCAACTTCAGTTGGAGAATAGCCTAAGGGTACACACAGTTAGAGGAATACGTCCAGTAATCCCATGCTGCTGTGAGACATTGATTTATGCAGAAATACTGGCCCTGCAAACCCAATCTATGATAATGTCAGATTTTGGGGGGTAGAATAAAAAAGAAATGTCCACCTTACCCTGAATGCTTGTATGGCTTTTATATATTAATTTATATATGATGTATTTATTCTGACATCCCAGGCTGTATCTCGGCACTGTGCTTTGCCTAGGTACTGTGCTCAGCTCTCCCCCAGCGCTGTTTTTTTCAGGCAAAGGCCTTGAAAGCGACTGCGCTTGTTCGTGCCAGGGTTAGGACCAACAGGTGCTGAAACGGGCTCCCTGCATGCGTGTCCCTCTCCAAAACCTGCCAGCAGGCACGGGGCCTCCCTCATGCCTGGAAATCTCAGGTCCCCCTCTGGCACAGCGGCTGACTAGCGCTGCGGCTGCGGTGGCACCCAGCCAGGCAGAGAATTTCTCTTGGGAAAAGAGAAATCTGGAGCACTGCAACTTTTGTTAAATGAAAAAGCCACCTTTATGTCCTATGTTGCCTTAGAACTTAATTTATTAGACATTACTTTAAGAGTCTTCATTTACAAATGAAGTCACTTTATCTGAATACAGTTTCAACATATGGTACATAGCAATATATGATGGTTTATTGTAGATGATGGTAACAAACGGCTAGCTAGAAAGTCAACAGGAAGAAAATACTTTGTGGTTTCACAGGGTATAGATAGAGCATCCATTGTATATGACTGCTGAGAAGTTCTCTTCTTTGCAAAAGTATGTTAAAAGACCTCATATATATCCCATTCCATCAAAGGGCTTGTTAAGCAGTAATAAACAGAATTGTGAGTTCACAGGCTAAAGTGAGTCAAAGAGAGGTTTGTTCACTAGAGTTTCTGTCTCTGGTGAGCAGCTCACTGCAACGCCATTAATAAGTGCATTATTTTATTTGCATGCTTTAGCTGTCTTGAAGATCATAAATTGTTATCTTCTGAGATCCAGGTGCATGCCATATGGTGTTTGTGCAACTAAAAATGAAGGGGTCTATTCTCGTCTCGATGTGTGGGGAATCCCTGAACACCAAGAGAAGAACATATCCTTAAGGGTTAAAGGAGGGAACACATTTTTATTTGATTACAGGGCTTACCGAAGTGACTTATATTTAGAATATAAGAATATAAAGAATATAAAGCAAAAGAGCTGTAGGTTGTTTTAGGATTCTGGAGACACCTTATAGCAGGCTTCATGGTGCCACCCCTAAATAAATACACCTTTCCCTAGGAAACTACTTTCAAAATGAACTATGAAAAGTAGTATTTTTGTTTGCTGTGAGACAGAGCTGCACGCCACCCCTTCCCTGCATTGCAAGACGTGCAGTCGTGCACTGCAGGGCTGTGGTGGGGAGGAGGTGGGACCACAGGAGCTTGTAGCCCTGCCATGACTACAGCTCTGCATATAGAGCATATAATAGCTACTACCTTAACAGCAAATATTGTTAAACACCAAGCTTGGTTTGTATCACAGCATTTGGAAAAAGGAAAAAGGAAAAGAAAAGCAAAACAAAACAACAGCCAACCAACCAAACGAAAAAGCAATCAAATACACAGATACTCCCCATGCCCACAACATGTCGTTGCCTTGGACCACCATGTACAAGCAGCTCTGTGAGACAGCACTGTATCCACTGCGCATTTTTTCTCAGCATAATTGCAAATAAAAGTGGTATCAGTGGTAGCATTTTTCTAAGTAATCATATAAAACTTGACAGAGACTTAGGCCGTCTCAGCGGCTTAGCTGAACAGCCAGTGTTTTCAGTAATCCTGGCACTGCCAAGTGGCGAAGCAGATAGTCTCACCCTGTCTCATTAGGGGATGCTTTTTACAAATTTGTGATGTCGTCTCTGAAAAAAAAATAAATCCTGTGCCTCTTTAGCAACTACATGCCAGTTTAATATCAACTCTGAGTGGCAATTTCCAGCTAGTAAATTAAATCTGTTTTGCAATCTGTTTCACTATATTTGCCATTTAGGGCAGTAAAACAGGTCTGTGAAAACTATTTTCTTCTAAAGAAGTTACAACTGTCATTTTCAATCCACCTGTATTTTAGGTGGATGCAGATGTGAATATTCAGATTTTTTTGAGCTTTTGTCATTCAAAATGTACCTGGGCTTAAGCAGATTAAGCTGCTTTCCACATAAACCAACAGTAAACACAGCTCCTACTGATACAGGCTTCACAAGTCATTAGGAATCGAAGAACTATGCAAAATGGACACTGCAAAGCAACTTTCTGGATCTACCCAGGACAGACATTTGCTGGAGAGCAGACAGAGCAATCTTGCGGAAGCGTTATCACTTACAAAGCCAACTTACCTTGCGTTAATGAGGTACTGTGCTAAGCTGATGTTTGCAGGGGATCCTGTGATTGTAACTTGTCGTTCTGCAGAGCCTTCTGTGGCATTAGCAATCTTGATCTGCGCTCCTGACATCTGCCTGATTTCATTTATCTTACTGCCTTGTCTGCCAATAATGCAGCCTATTAACTGGAGTGGGACAAAGACTGAGATTAGTGCCACAGACACAGGCAAAAATCACTTCACTGCAATTTGTAGCATCGATAAAAACACGGCTATGAAAGACTCGGTATCAAAACCAAAGATTTTTGCTGTGCTGTTGGGAAGGAGTAGCTAGCAGGGTCTGTTGGCTCAATGGCCACGTGCCTCTGAATCGAGCCTCGCTGCTGCCTGGGCAGGTATCAAGCCAGCATCAGCTTATTTAGCTGTCTCCCTTGGCAGAAAACAACAGCGTGTGATAGTGCTGATGTACACAAGGCACAGCCCAGTCTGATCCTCCGGTGAGAGGAGCAGCAAGCCAAGAACAGCAGGGGCAGGCTGGACAGACAGCACGATGCTCTCGCCCTGCTGCTCTGCACGGCTCCAGCGCATCCTCAACCTCACGGGGACGCTTGGTCCTCACTCTGCTGCTCCTGCACTATTAAAGCCAGTGGGATTCACAGCTGCAGAGCCTCAGGGAGAAGCAGGCGTAGGAAAAGACTGATTTTTTTTTTCTTTTCTCCACAATGTGACTGTGTTCCATAACCCTGAAAACCTTTCCTTGTTACAGAACCTTAAAAACCCACATATGTCATAAATAAAACTGAGCCTGCGTGTCCCCAGATCTCTGTTTTACTGGTAAAATTGCATAGGTGTTCCCTTCAGCTAATAGCTTTTTAAAGGTTGTATAAACGCTCTTGGTGGAGTCACAAGGTTTTGGAGCTGGCATGCAAGACTTTGCAAACGTACTTAGCTCTACAAATGAGCACTACAGCTTTGGCTCCCTTCAAGACAAGGAGTGGCCTTTTCTTTTCTACTAAGGCAGGATGGAGGCTAACAAGCACAGCAATGCCCAGAACCTGAAGGAAACAGAAACTCTGCCTTACAGGACTGTTGACACTGGAAGGGTGCTGCCAGCTTGGCCGAAAGAAGTGCCAGGACACAGCGATGCTGCCTGCCTTTCCCTCCCACCCTTCCTGACGTGTTCCTGTTTCTGTTGCTGCAGTACTCGGAGCATCTTGCCAGAAACAGATTCACATAGTCCAGACATTTTAGCAAAAGAAGAACAGGAAAACCACAGCCCCTTAAACCCTGCTTCACGCTGAGTGACAAACAGAGTGCCAACGCAGCTAGCCAGACAGCCAAAACAGACACAGAGCACGAGAGCATATGCGGGACGTAAAAATGGGGTTTAAGAACACACACAAGATTTCCCATCCTATTTGCACGGGAGGGCCTCCTTAACTCTTAGTCCTTATCCCAAAGACCCGTACCACTGTGTGACTGCCAGGTGCCAGCGCGGAGCCCTTTGCCTGCCTCACCAGGGATGAAGACATCCTCTTCCCTCTGCCACAACCACGGTCTAATTGTTTTTGAGAAGATGGTCTTGAAGTATCCGGTCAAGAATCCACCTGCTGCTACTGACGATCCTACGAAGGAGTGACCAGGGCTTACACTCTGTGAAGCAGCATCTTTGGTACCCAGGACGTCTTCAGACTCTGATGACTCTGATATTTTAGTAATGATGTCCTAACTGTGAACAAAAAATGTAGACTGCATGTATTCCCTTGGTCTGTCTGAAGTCGAAGGGTAGAAATATGGCAAAATTACTTGCTGTGAAACACATGCTTGTAAAAAAAAAAAAAAAAAAAGTATGTACAAATATGAAAAATGTGTTCAGCAGAAGTTCAAGCAGTCCAGTTGTCAGGTGTTGCCACTGATCGTAGACATGACGTTCAAAGCAGAGGATGTGTGTGGGACTGCTGGGTCTTCAGGCACGTTGCGAGCACACCGTAGTCACCAGCTCTGCGAAGGCACTTGCTAGGCGAAGCAGGAGGCTGCCACTTGGGCATGCTCTGCAAGCCGTGACCTGTGGCCACCTGACTGCAGCTGTTGTATGCAGAGTACTCTTCTCCTTACAACACACGGTGATGCTGGGTGCTTGTCCCGCTACATGTTACTTACTTATGCTCAAATTAGTGCAGTATCCGAATATTCAGGAGCTGATGGCTTCTGGAAGAAGTTCAAGAGGCTGGTTTTCCTCTATAAAGCTTTGATCAATCAGGCAGTGGACATTTGGTTTTACAGACCACCACCTGCCCTGCCTTGCTTTGAGGGGAAGCCATCTCAAACTGCATCCAAACCTCTCTCTCAAGACTGACCTTTCTATTTCCATCAGCTGCACAGCCTGTCATTCTGCAGCTGCCCATTTCTCATGATTTCCAGCAGGTTACGTGTCATTCAGTCCCACAGAAGTCCATCACCCCAAAAGCAAGCTTTCCTGGACTGTGCATGCAGGCATCCACGTGTTTCACAGGCAGTGACTTGCTGCTCTTCCAAGCTCGGTAGACAGAGGTAGCAAATGTAGAGGACGGTAAACATTTGAAATCCCATTTTCAAGGACTTTAGGCACTGCGTTATTTTTGATGCTCACCTGCTTGGTCAATATTCTGTCAGCCTTACTCTCACAGAAGAATAAATCACAAGGAAGCCATCAAGAAAACAAGTGATAAAGCTGGTCCATGTGAGAGAGAAGCCAAGCACGCTATAAACCAAGCCTACTATGTACTATACTGTAGCACATATACTTATAAAATTATATATATGTATAATGTATATAATGCATATAATGTACACATATATACACTACAAGCATATGTATATATACACAAAATATGTATGCACGTATATGTGTACATAATTTAACTCCCTCAAGGCTTGAGCAGCGTGGCTCAGGTCAGACGTGTGCTCAGCTGACGTCCCCTCATTCTCGTACTGTGAGCACCAGGGAAGAACTGCTCCCTTTCTCTTCCTCCACACCATGTCTCATCTGTCTTCCCCCACCTCAGTGTCCCTCATTTCTCATCATGCCAAAAATAATAATAAAAAAATAATCATACCCTAATGCACGGATTCTGCTCTTTGCCCTTTTTCTAATTTTATTCTGTCCTTCACTAAAATTCTGGTAGTACCAGTGTAAGCAGGATTGAATCCCACTCTTAAAGGGAAGGATGGGAAGGAGATCTACTGTGATTCCCCCTCCCTGAATTCTTGGTGCTAGTAGAGCTTCTCCTGATGTGCCGTGCCAGCTCAGATTCAGATCTCTCTCATCCGTACTTCTCCCCCCATTATGTTAAATATAAATGCTAAATATATGTCATGTTGCCCAATCCCCCCGTGCTAAACTCACTTACAGAGCCCAATAATATGGCTTTCTGTTGGGTGTTTCCTATCGATTTGTTCCTCTATGTCCATCCCACCATCCCACTGAAGTACTCTGTGCAGCACTGGGAGCGATCAGACTTTTACTTTTGGGTTTATTAGCAAAGCCCAATCCTGTAGGCTTGTCACAAGAGTCAACACTGAGCTTTTTTTTTTTTTTTTTTTTTTTTTAATTCTGATAAAAATCAGTTTCCTTTCTTACAATGAAATTAGTGCTGGTTTTTACCTCCTTTTATAGGGAGGCTGACCATACTCATCCACAAGCGTGTTTTGGTGGTACCCTGCTGCCAGCCCTGAGCACATCCAGTGGCTTTGGCAAAAGCCAAATTTTTGCATTACTTCACCAAGCAGGTGCTTGCCACAATGGAAAGTCTTTAATTGCTTTACATAAAGATGTAATCATTATGTAATCTTTATGTAAATCTTTTATGTAAAAAAATATTACATCTTTATGTCCTGGTTCTTCCCTTGCTTTCCTCTCTCACTATGCACACTGGGTTCCTACACTGATTCTTGTGCAGGGAGGCTTTTAGCTCTGGATTTTTCCTGTTTTGTTTTTCCTCAGAAATGTTAGAAATGTACTCTGCAGGGAGCAATAATCTCCTGAGGTATGATTACAGTTCTTTACAGACTTACTGCAGGGCTCTGAAAGAGATGTTTAAATACCCTGTCCCTCTTGGAAAGCAATAATAATTATAATCAACCTCACTCTCCTTGCCAGGATAATGCAAAATCTGGACTATAATGATTTCAAAAGCTTTGCAAGAAGGCGTGCAGAAAACTGAGAACATACTTTCAGAAGCCAGCCTTCTAATTGCTTGCTTTGTAACCCAAATGACCCTGCGGATTCGTGTGCATTTTGACCTGCTGAGGGCCCAGCATCAGTTCCCCTCCTGTTCTCTGAGCTGAGCTGGGAGAAATTAATTTTGATGCTGAGCAGTACTTCCATTTTTGTTCCAGAAATGGTCTCACTTT
Organism: Anas acuta; assembly: GCF_963932015.1. NCBI lineage: Eukaryota > Metazoa > Chordata > Aves > Anseriformes > Anatidae > Anas > Anas acuta. Next base: position 91,563,051 of record NC_088980.1, on the reverse strand, counting down.
GCTTCTGGTGGACAACAGACTTGTGAAATCTTTCTACTGATTCTTGAGTGTATTGAGACAGGTCTACTTGAGGAAGCAAGTGCATTTTTCTTAGATTAAGGAGAAACAAAAATAAGGCTATGTGCAAATATAAATATAGCAAAAGTGGAAAAAAATCCTTTTTGATTAAACATCCTCTTAAGCATTCCCAAATGACAGGGATCTCACTAATTCTGTATTTTTGCTCTGGGTTATTTTTCTATGACATAGAAGGCTCTCGGCAGTAAGGTGAATTTATAGAGGTCGAATCCATGGGTCCCTTGGCTTCAGTGGAAGTGCTTTGACTTCTGGTACCACCAGACCTTTTCCAGTATGTCTTGCATAGACTGTTAGGTCTTGCCCTAATCATTGCTTGGGGCGGCCTTGCTTCAAGTCACAGCTGGGGTCAGACACTGCCTTTGCATCCTCCTGAAGGGCTGGCACTGATCCTCACCCCACAGGAGATGGATGAAGTGGGGATTTGCCAGTACGAGAGCTGGGTGTCCCCAGAGACCATTGGTGGAAGAGGAGGCACCATGAGGACCTCCTTGGAGCTGAGGCTGGGTTTCACTCCCAGTGCACGGGGGCACACATGGGTCTCCCTCGTCCACCTGCAGGGAAGGACTTGTGACTCCATCAGGTTCTCCTAAATGCCTTCTCCAACTTAGTTAAATTTGCATTTCTGTTTACATGGAGTGTTGACCAGACTTACAGCTTTCTCCAAATGTTCATGTTTTCTGAGGGTGAAGTTGTCCTGCTACTTGCATCTGCCGTCTCCCATATATATACAAAATCTACGTAATTTTTAATTAGACGATTTTTATATATATTATTAATGATTTATTCACTTACTCTCCATAGCCATTTTTGGGAATCAGAGCACAAAATGTTATGATGTCTGGTGTCTGTACCCAGACACAGACCAGTCAGCTGCAGCCAGCAGTAACATCCCTCCCGTCCCCTAAAGGGCCTGCCACTGCCATACGACATTATTACGAGACTTATGCTGTAAAACACACTTACACTGGGTAACTTAGGCAGCAGTAAAAGGCCAGACAATACCCTGGCAATGAAAGAAAGGCAAAGACATCATTTGTGAATGCTTATGAAAAGGAGTTTGGTGCCACAGGCCCTCCTGCTTTTGAGGATACCTGCAGCAGATAACCACCTCCATGGCACGCTATGTCCTTTATGTGCTTCACTGCACTGGGGGTAATTGAACAACTACAGCAATATTTTCCCTGTTACTCTGCGAGGAGCTACTGGACCTCACTCCACTTCATGTATTTTTGTTGTAGCAAATATTTTTGTAAACTATTCTCACCTTAACCCCATGGGGCTCAGCTCACCGCAGTGTCAGAGCATCCGGCCACCTCAGCGCTGCACTGTTCGCCTCCCCAGGAGTGTGCCAAAGGAATTAATGAACTTACACAACTGGCACCAACATTTTATTAACTTCTACAGCCCACAGAATCAATGGGATTGCCTGCTTCAAAGGGCAAAAGTAGGGACACGTTGGGTACCGCAGAGATTTCTTTGCAATATGGGCATTGTCAACAGCCTCTTTTGGGAGGCCGGAGCAACCAAATGGCCCTGTAAGTGGTTTTAATGAGGAATAGGAGACATTAGATAAGGATTAAAGTGATGTCTAAGTGGGACCTGGAGAAATGTCCTCTCCATTCTCTTTTTGGAGATGCCCAGAAGTTATAAGAAAACCTAGAGAGGCCAGTCTTCTGAATGCACTATGTGGAGAAGACTGGGCTCTTAGTACTCGGAAAACAGTTTTCTATAAATGCATTTATCTGTTCCCCCATATGTATTTTTTTTATTTAGCAACATGTTACTTGCAATTATCAGCATAATGTATGAAGAAAGCAGCATGACATTGTTACAATAATAACAAGAAATAAAACTTATTTTAATACGAAGCTATGCAAATTGCAAATGGCTAATAATTTCTACTTTCTGTAGACTATGCTAACCTCTGAGATCCTTATTTTCCTTCTATTTGATTTTCTTCTGTCAGATTCATACCGAGGCTTTGGCTTTTTTATGTTTATCATTATATTGGTTTTAAAAAATAAGTGTAACACAGGTATAGGCATGTTGCCTTCTCTGGCAACTGCAGAGTGGATTTTTGCAAACCTGATACTGTTCTCATCTGTGCTGGACTTTTGCAGGTGTGTATGCACACAAGAAGGTGAGGGATTCAGGCATGTGTCCAAAACAGGACCCGGAGATGCTTGTTGGGAAAGCAAAGTCAAATTCCCAGCACATGGTTTACTGCACAACTGCTGCTGCCTCTCCCATCCGAACCACCGCAGTAACTCCCTTGCACTGCCTGTAGTGCCTCTGCGGGCTGTGTCTAAGCCCAACCCCATTCAGGCCTTGGTTTCTAATCTTTCTAATCTTCTGATACAAGCAACACATGGATGCATATTTGCTTTTCAGAGAATAGTGCTGAGCCAGGCCATTTCATACCTCCTAAATCAGAAATCAACTTTTTTCCCCCCCTACTGCACCACCGTATGCAAGGCCAGCTGTCTCTACCTCTCTCTGGTACGAGCCCTGAAGATCTGAAGTCAGAAGGTTAACCTTGGATTTATGTCACTGATGGCAAGAGCAAAATCTGCCTGAAAGTGAGACTACAGAAACTTGCATTGTAAGGATATATACCACGTTCTCATAAAATTCTCAGTGTACAGCAAAATGGGTTATAAAGCAGGTACTGACAAATCAACAGGACATCCTCTAAGTAACAGAAAGATTACAAAATCACTGCACTCATAAAAAAAAAGATTAACTTTACTTCTTCTTTGTTGTTTTGTATTTTTTTTTCTTACTGTAAATCATTGCCACTGAGTTTAATAGGGCTTACACAATCTTGTAAGTCTCTCTTAAGGAATATAATTGCTATTTGTGATCCCACTCATGCTTGAAAGCTTTTTTTACTGGAGGGGAAATCTTCCATTTTCCAAGTGACTCATTTGTAATGCAAACTGAAAAATAAAACCCTGTTTGCAATGAAGGGGAATAAAATTGGAAGGCGTTTTTGCATGAGATGCAGAGCATCAGCTGGGCATTTTGAGCAGCCACTTTAATATTCAGTGCTGTATTGCTTATGGAGACGGGGTCTGTCCATCACAGCCGGTGCAGAGTTGCTGAAGCAGGAATGTTTAGAGCCCCTGCTTTCAGATAAACTCTTGTATTGCACCTTGACATAACCAAAGTCACTTTTTTTTTGCCAGGGAGGTATGCAGCCTGGGATAAGCACAGGCTCTGGCACAGACCAGCCCGGCACCAGCGGCCGTGGTGTAGTCCCTCTGCCTTGCCCGGTGCTGAGCATGCAGTGGCTGAGCAATTTCCAGCCTGCTTTTGCCCTTCTGCTAGTGCAACCCATGAGACGGATCTTGGTTACACATCTCAGACCACATCTGCTTTCCAGTGAGAGCAGCAGGCACCCAGGCTTTAAGAAAACGGGCAAAACACCGCGGCACCTCCACTGCGTCTATCAATGTTTTAATCGTCCGTGATATCCCTTCTCCAGAAATAGACTAAGGTTATTTTGGGGGACTAGTGTTTGCCAATCAGCTGAAGATGGGAGGTTCCCCCTCCGGTGGCAGAGGAGAGCGAGAAGAGAAAGCGGTACTGACTATTGGTCCACTTACATCGTTGGGAATAGTAAGTTCATGGGAACTGGTTGGAGAAGTGGCATCCAGTCCTATGTAGGGACAGAGGGAAAATGTTATGCCAGTTGTTTGCAAAAAGGGTAAGACACAAGTGATATCATAAAGAAGGAAACATACTGAAGGAGAAAAAAAAAAAAAAAGAAAGAGAAGAGAGAGAAGAGCAAAGAAAAGTAGAGAAGTGCTAGTGAAACAGAAAAGAAAGCAAGAGATGCAGAACTCAGAGGGCTGGACTCATTTTAAATGAGCCTTATTTTAATTAACCTTTAACCCACCAAAACAACAAATGTCAGGTGATTCCACAGGGTCACACAAATCCTCTAGAAAATGGAGAGTTTCACCTAAAAATACTCTCTGAAATTTGCTCTAAATACATCGATTCAGAAATTAACGGGTGGCTGAAATTTGACCTGTCTGCCAGGCATTGTACAATACAGAAAATGAGAGTGGACGTCAAACAGAAAAAAATTAGCTGAACCAAATACATAGCTATGAAAAGAAAAATCAACAAATTAAAATAACAATGAGAAAATTAACCTAGCAGAATTTGGAAATTATATGTGGGATTAGTTGCTGAAGAATGTTGGGAAGGATCATTTTTGAAGGGAAGAGTACAGAATACTGTAAGCTGCATACATTTGTTTTTAAATTGGGTGGACAAAAGGAAAATGGTCAGGAGAAATGGAATTACTGCTCTAACACATAGTAACATTACAGAAACATACATCTCACGAATATAACCAGGAAAAGATTAAGGAGCAGCGTGTTAATTACAAGAATGAGGAAAATACAAAGCTGGGAAAGGCAATTTAGTGTTACTTGTAGATATTTTATCAGATACACCATGAAGAAACAAAATTGTATTTTGGATGTCATTTCTCTTTCTCGTTTTTATTTTTAGTTTTGTTTATTATCATCTGTAAAGGCATGCCAAAATACTTGTTTCCAACTAGAAGAGGTGGAACAGAAATGCTTTTACAAAAAAGCAACTCACCTACATTTTACTTGAGTTTATTTGAGTTTACATTCAGCTAGAACTGTGCATACTTATTTTACATTGAATATAACACAATCAAGTTGCTCACAAAATTTGATGTATGTGATAAAATGTTATTTGCCATACAAAGCATGTACCAGTATATATTTATCTGCTTTGTGAAATTTTAGATGCCAAGTCCCAAAGTACTGAAGCGCAGTAAAAATGATTTATTGCATGGTTAACTGACTTGAGTTCTCTCTTCCTTCTCTTGAATAAAAAATCAGCATCAGATCACGTGCTTTAATAAATATGGGCCAAATTTCACAGTCCTTAAGTGAAACGTATTTCCATTGCAGTCTGTAATGCAATAAGGCATTCCTAATAGGATGGGAGGCTCTTGTCCCAGAAGTGATGATTAGAGATGCTTTAAAGACTTCTGGCCCTACACAGAATTCCTGTTTCAGCATGCAGTAATTTCTTTAATCAGAGTTTCTATGCTGCGATTACATGCTGTTTTCCTCTGTTTGCTTCTTTCTGAAAGGTGTTACCAAACTCAATATTTGACAAGACACACACACAAGTGCTTCACTCAGAACCCACTGGTACATGCTGTATGGTCCAAAATAACTTTACAAGGACTGAAAAAAATAAACCCAGGGTTTTTAGCCAATGGTACAAATGGAGTGGTTTCGATTAAATAAATGTAACAAACGAAGCAAGTTTTAATAAAGATGAAAGGAACTGTAACAGAGGCAAGGGAGGGAAGAACAAAGATTAATGCGTCAGAACAGAGGGATCACTGGTCATTGACCACATTTATTATTAAAATGATGTAATGACCACGGGAAACAAAGCTGTTAAGAAGAAGGACATCCCCAGGGGGTCATGGGTACGTACCAGGGAAACCAGGGGTGGTCTGCCCAAGGGGAGTAAAGGGGGGATGCTGCATAGCCAACTGGTGAAGCTTGGTCAACTGCAGGGCAGGATGGGAAATTAGAACTAACCAATCAAATGGAATTATTTCAGAGCAGAGAAACCATCTTACATGTTCTAAAACTGGATTAATTAAAATTATATTAAAAAAAAAGAAAGGCTTAATCATTCACTCTGATCTACTGTAGAGAAAGAAATGAAAAAAAAAACAAAACACAACAAAAAAACCCAAACTGGTTATAAATGACATCTCTACTGTTATTACATGTAATGGCTATTGTTAATATTAACCAATTACTGTAGAATTACAGATTAAAAGAACTCAGATTTGTCACATGCAAAAAAAAAAAAAAAAAAAAGACCAAGATAACTGTAATTTGTTCCTGGGCCATTGTACTTTCTAGCAATTATTACACAAGGCAAAAGATGCAGCTGAACTAGCACTTGGCGATAACGCATGTCGCTGGGGACAGGTGTCCCTAGGCCACGTCTTCGTCGATAACTGTAGAAAGTAAATGTTGCCCGGAACAAATGAGAGGGAGAGGAAGAAAAAGGGAGTAATTTACATGCGCTGGACTCACGTCTGGATGCGGGATGGCATACTGCCCCTGAATTGTAAACGCCTGGAAACAAGAAGCACAGTGAAGATACGGGTCAGTCGGGTGGGACGATCACCCTTCCCTCTTGCATCTGAAACTCTCCTGCTGTCTCCCCCATGAAAACACCACCCACATCACTCTCAGCTCTGAGCAAAGCTTAATTTTCTTGTGCTGCTTGATTATGCTTGGCATGGTGCAGAAAGGCCTCCATCATGCAAGAATGGTGATGCCAAGTGCTGCTGCCCAAGCTATGGCCACCCTGGTGCAAGGGGCAACCTGCTCTGCTGGTGGCTGAGCCCACGGGGACACGAGCTCGCCTGGTGGATGGTAGCATGCCCTGTGGGGCCCTGGCGTGGTGTGTCTGGCACTCTTTGGCATGGTCTCCATCTCCTGCTGGCTCCGTTCAGCCCTCTGTAATGGCCTACAAAGAAACAACTGGAAGGAGAGCTCAGTTTTCTGTTGTATGCTGTTGGGCTTTTCTGAAAGGAGCGGCTCGTCAGGAAAATTTTAACATGCTTGTGCTTAGGCAGGGAAGCAGAAGGACGAATTATAATGTATAAATATTTGTAGTGCGAGAAGTATAAACTGGAACAGAGCTGATTAGCTTAGCTTGCAAAATGCTTATTTGACAAAAGGCCTCTTAGAAAGTAATGAATCCTCTGCAAATGATAAAACAATTCATTTAATGGTGTTCAGATATTAAAACCCTTAATGCCCCAACTGCTTAATGCACATTTCTGCAGCAGAATTTCCCTTCTGGAGAAGAAACATTTCATTTAGTTTTTAAATTAGTTAAAAAACAAGGCCGCCATCCGGCAAACATGAGCACTTTTCAGGCAGAAGAGTGCTGCTGGGCTCAATGGGATGTTTATGGGGGTACATACTCACATACACATATGGGGAATGGCCATTACAAATCGTTTATAAATAAAAAGGTTCCCATCCACCAAAACTGATGATTGCTACCATCAATGGGTCTTAAGCAAGCAAAGTATGTGTTTAAGTGTTTTATCAACTGAGGACAACATTTAAGAAAATCTTAGGCTGCTTTGCTGAGTGGGAGGCTTTGAGCATAGTCAAGCACAGGAGCAGCCTCCCAGATGATAGATGGAAATCACACTGGGCAATGGCCTTGGTCCTTGAGCGAACAGTCCTTGGGAAACCATGCTTTAGTCTCTGGGACTCACTGCTGGCCAATCTGATCTTGGCTTTACTTCAAATCCAGCTGAGGGGACATCTTTTTACAAGGGTGCTTCCCAAGACGTGGTCTGCAAACCAGCAGGGAACTACCAGAATAAATAAACAAACAAACCCAAATCTAACAGAAGTCACCCTCTTCGTTATCACTCTTCTCCCTCTTACTTCCATGTATACATATGAGGAAGCAATCAAAGATGTGGAAATAGGAGGAATAGTTAGCACTCAGAGCTCAGACTGGTTATTATGCTGTTGACAACAAAAACTGTCAAAGTAGCATGGACAAGATGGGCCTTGAATATTTTTTTGTTTCTTAGTGAAAAAAATCACCTTTTACTTCTTGGGCTCCCAAAAGGTCATTTGATTGATTTATATTGAGAAAAACTGTCCTGGACTACTTTACTCCTTAGTAGTGGATCTACGCCCTTTCTGTGGCAGAAACATACCAAGTACAAACCTGGTAGTCGCTACTGAGACATTGGCTCTGTAATGCTTCATGCAGGACATCAGCTATGGGTCTGATTCCATCAGTGTTTAGGGCAACTTTCCTACTGATGTACTGACATTAGTAAGAGTGAGAATGACCTGGTCTACAAACCTTCCTCAGTGTAAAGCATAAGGCTGCTAAGAGACATAAAGCAAAGCTGTAGCCATCTAAACAGCAGTGTAGCATAATGGGTAGAAATTTCCAATTTGCTTCCATCAGACAGAAGTGCTGATTATTTTTTATTATTTTTATTTTTTAACCAATGCATAGACTCAGCGTTGATAAGTAGCAGAGCAGCGCAGAGCAGGACAGTTCAGCTTCCTTTTCTATCATGCAATGCAATATCGAAGAAGCACAAGAGAATTAAAACCATACTTACAAGAACAAAACCCCAGCTTGTTAAGTAACAACAGGTATTTGATTTTGCTAGTGTTTGATTTGCAAGCATTAAAAAAACGAAAACCATTCAAGATAGCCACAATGTTATTTAGAATGGAAAATCTTCTGATACTGTTGTCAAAAAGTTGGGTGGACTTAGCACTGTTGATGAAATTTTATTTTCAATATTAATTTCCATTCATGATACTCATTAAAGTGTCTTTCCATACTGACTCCCAAATACATTCAAGCATTTTCTCAAAAAGCTTGGTTAGTCAGAGACCACGTTCAAAGCACACAGAAAACATCTGTCGCATGTACTCTCACTTATATCAAGAGTTGCATTATAAAAGTGAGAACATCTTTTTAACTGGTAAAACTGAAGATGGCAAGACCTATGAGGCCTTCAACTAGGACACTTTCAGTTATTTGTATAAACTACTCTCAGCTCCCTAGCAAACAGCTTCAATATTTTTGAGTAATCACATACAGTCTTTGAAGGAATTGGCAATTACAGTACTGGTAACACAGGCTACTGCTTATTTACACACACACACATTTCTAAAAGGAAAGCACTGCAGTATAAACTTAATGTATCTGTGGAGTAAATTATTCTGAACTTTCAGACTGATTTTTGGCAAATTATCTTTAGTTCCAATTCAACTTTGGTCCCCAAGGAAGCAGATTCCTTACTCTGAAGAAAACTAAGAGTGGTAAACTTGGACACAGGGGACTGAAAGCTACTAAACCCCGATTATGAAGTTTTGGATATATATCACAATATATCATTACACGGTAGAAGGTAAAATTCTGAAATTAAAATCAGAGAATGCTTATTAGAGGCCTGTTGGAAGAAATGTCTCTGATGTGCAGTTAAGATGTTCAGGTATGGAGCTTGCTGACAAATGGGCAGACTGGGGAGATGCAGAATGCCATGCCAGCAGCACCTCGTGCTGTCTGCCCCACCAAGAGCATGGTGTCCAGGTTCTTGTATAATTTCTGAATTGCCTGTTGGGGTGAGACACAAGCTCCAGGGCTGCTGGCATGTCAGCACCCCCACAACACCCCATGACAGGGTACCCACCGACCCCACGGCTGGTCCAGGGTGGCGACCTGGCTTAGGCTGGGCTGGATCAGTGGGACTGGTGAGGCCTGCCTACAGGCAGCCCACCATGCAGGTAAGTGGCTCTTCCCACTAGGTAACTACTTAAAAAAAGGGTCTTTGCCCTCATCTGGGGGAAAATATTTGGCTGGACTGAGGTGCCTTACTGCCAGCGAGGCTTTGCACACGTGAATCCCAAGAAGGGAGATGGCAGCTGCCTTCTGGCCTAGATTCAGGAAACCAGCTTCCCCCTGAGTTGGGCAGGGCTTGTAGCACACCACGTCACCTTTCCACATATCTAGGCAATGCTGCTCTTAGCTTGCTGGTTATAAGTCCCTTTGTGAGCCTCTGAAGGTGTTTTTAGGGTACATATCAGCTGTTTTTGCTGCTGGCTCATCGTTTGCTAAAAGTACATTGCCACTGCAATACGCATGGTGAGAGGGCAAATTACTGTCACACCTCTGTTGCTTGTTGCAGACCCACCTCAGGACATTATCACAAGATGAGGCAGTCACATCACACATGGGGTTTTAAAAACAGATGAGAACCCTGATTAGCTTAAGATGAAGGGGTAGTAGTCAAAAGATCATGATATTCAAAATATCAAAATAAATGGGAAAGCTCTGATTCCATTATAAATGAGGTTGGGAAGGTCTGCACTTGCATTTATATAGGTTCTGTAACCTCAAAACCCCATTGCTATTTGGCCCCGAGGAACTATTAAGCAACAGAAATTAGGGGCATTACTGAAATCGTGTGCAGAATATCCACTTCCCAGGTTTATACAGCAGCAGGAAACACAGCCCCTGTATTAAATGTCCCCCACTCAATGCCTTCTCGCTGTTTTCCCTTTAAGTTTGCAATGCAGTGTTCTCCTTCCCCACAAACTGCAAGTACACAGAGTAGACAAAGCACACCAATACTATACCAGGCAAAAAAAACGAGTAAAAGTTGAAAACTAACAGGCGCTGGCTGAGGTTGGGCCAAGACGGTGTGGTTTCCAGCTGAAGCCAAAATGGTGTCTGCTCTTACCTGGCCACCTGCAAAAATGATAGGTGCAGAGGCAGGTTTGGGACGGTAGGGGATGGTGGCACCTTTGGGTGGGGACTGCAGACAAAAACACAAAGCAATCAAAATGCAGAACGAAGCAGAGCTTGATAAAAATCACTCCTTACCTTGGCCACCCCAGACAACAAGGGGTGCAGCTGACCCGGCCCAGCCCACCCTGCCCTCCATCCCAGGAGCCCCAAAGTCAGAGGCCAAAGTCTGGGCTTCAAGGGGAAAAGCCAAGGACCAGCTGCCCAGCTGAAAGAGGCAATGCTGGCTCTCCTGGCTTCACTACCGCTCTCATCAGAGAAAGCTTTATAAGCTTCATTAAGAATTTCAAGGCATTTCAGGAAATCTGAAATTTGTTGATGTTTTGGAAGAATCTGGCCCACACTCCCATGTTGTTAGCACAGAGCTCATCCTGTTTATTGATTTTTTCTATGCTGCTATGCATTAAGGTTTCCTGTTTTACCAACTCAATTAAGTTGGTTGTTCAATGGCAAGTGACTGGCCTGATCCTACCTCCTGTCTGGCTGAGCAGAAAGGATGGAGAAAATTCCTCCCAGCTTCAGCAGGAGCCTAGCTACAGCCTTTGAAATGCACAGAAAGGGAATTTATTCCCTGCAGCCCAAGGATACAAAGGGAAAATACCTGACCAAGGCTAACTTTCTCCCCACAAATAAAATGGAAGCAGGTATCTGTAAAACAGGCTTCAAGCTACCTATGCAACACCCAGCAGAATGGTGCCCTGATTTCAATGCATTAACTACAATTAAGAAAGATAACAGCAATAGCACGTCCATTAATTAATACCATATAATTAGCTATTTAATTTCAATGAAAGTGTTTGTTGCCAAATTAACAATATGCTACAAGTTAGAGTGCATCCATTTTCAGAGGTCTTTAAGTACTTGAAGAACTGTAGTTAAGCCAGTGCTTTCTTCGACAGTGCTGCTCACTATTTGCCTAATGCTAAAATTGTGTGCTTCCTGTGGCAAAAGTGATTACTTGAAAAAGTGGAAAATAGAACCGTCTCTCTGAATTTGTACAGAGTTTTGTATCATATTCTTTGGCAAATATCTATTTATTCCATGCAACTTGGATATGAGGCTACACACTTCATTCAGAAAGCTGAGAACTATTACCACCCACGTCTCATGAACTGAAATTATTTTTGAATATTAACTTTGTGTTCTCTTTTACTTTTATAGAGAAATTCTTTCCTCACTGTAGTTCAAAAAAAATGAAGAGTCACTTTTCCCAGTAAAATTCTATGGATTTTTTTTTTTTTTTTTAATTTTATGCCTTCATTTGCACAAGGCTGGATGTCACTGGGATGCAGTGCATACTCCTGAACAGCCAATACCCATAGCGCTGTCTCAAACACTGTTTCTCCTATTTTAAATGAATTAAAAAACAGCAGGGCATCAGAGATCATAATGAGATAGCTTTTGACTACACTTTGGTTAAAAAAAAAAGAAGTAAAACAAAACAAAAAAGCCCTTTTTTTTTTTCCAGCGAAAATGTGACAAAAACAGAAATATTTCATATTAACAGAAATTAAGGCTACTAGGTCAAAATATTTCATTTTGATATACTGACTTTTTTTCTTCCAAACTTCTATTCAACTTAATTCTTTGCATGAAAGCATAGACATCTTCAACACAGGATTAAATCACCCAGATTTGTGTATAAATTAATTTTGTATCACTTAACCTAAGAGTAAAAAACTGCTGTCAAAATGAAACATTCTGGCCTTAGGCAATGATCTTACCCTAAGGAAGCAAAGAGTCCTAGTAAGTCTAAATCACGTTAGCCAGAATTATTTCCACTTAAAACAAGTCCTATATGTTTGTTTTTTTTTGCCCTGTTCTGCATCAGAATAAAGTGCTCTTCTCTAAAGGCAGGCTGTGGGCCTGTGGTGGACCATGTTTTGCTGTTTGATGGTGTCGTGACAGCCCTGGTCTCAGGTTGCTGAAGCCTTCTCTGAGAGGCTCTCAAATACCAGGCAGGTATCTGAGGCTTTGGGAGAGTTCCCCTGAAATCCCTGACCTGGGGAGGATGGGCAGCACCTCCAGGGAGCACCCAGGGCACTTGAAAATCAGAGATGTGTTCGAGCATCTCCCGTCTGAGAGGTGATAGTCCAAGCACTTGCTTACCTCCAGCATGACCACGCATATTTGCTTCACACACTGGATGATGGCATCGGGGGTTCCCGATATAGTCACTGCACGCTCTGTCGAGTTTGGCAGCATGTCCCCCGCCACTTGCACCTGGGCTCCTGTGGACTTGAGCAGAGGCAAAAACCAAACAGAGCGTCACTGTCGGGAAGGCAACGGCACCTTGCTAACTGCTGAGGACTGATGTGATGGAGAGGAGGCACCTTTAAACTTTGTCTTTTCTTGCTAAATGCGTGTGTAAACACACACCCGGACACAGTAATTGGGGTCTGGCAGAGCACAGGACTGCCTGTTCAAGCCAATTTGCAAAGAAACCCATCACAGAAAGATTCAATAGCTGTTAAAGAAGCAAACTATGACCTGCATTTCAGGACAAATCTTTTAACCCTCTCAAAGACTGAAAACTGCAGTGCTGACGAAAAGAGAAAAAAGTGAAATAAAGTTCTTTCCAATAATAACAACAACAACAAATTTAGGAAAAATTTATTAGAACAGATCTGTAAACAAGCTGCAGATATCTGGCTCCTTAATCCACTGATGGCTGACTTGTTTCTTTGGATGAAATTTGGGACTGCTTTATTCTTCAGAATATCTTGGGATGGTCATGAGCACTTCTAAATTACAGTTAGTGTTGATTAAATACATGCACATCATCAGCTCTTAGCTCATTAATGAACCCAAGGGGGTAAACAAGCCAGTATTCTTTCATAACTTTGATCTTGGCACTAATGCATATTACCAAAAAAATGAGACCAAATGAAATCCCTGGCATTGTTTCACAAAACAAATCCTGAAAGTCTTTTTAAATCAACAAAAAAAACCAACGTGCATTTCATACTGAGTTAGCACTTCCACATATTACAAACAAAATATTATCCCGACTTACTAAAATGCAAGATATGGGGCTTTTAAAAATTATTGTTTAGTAATCATTGAGTTTGTGTCAGTCAGCAAGGAGTTAATTTATTTTCCTGATGGTTAGACACAATGCGTGCTGTTCCTCTTTCAAGAGGCTGATTAAATTACTGATTGCATCTTCTGTTCACTAGCATTGTCTAAAGACAGAATATCAATCCCTTATTCTATAACAGGCTTTGGAATTTCATCATAATTTGATCAATCTGCCATGCTTTTCTATTCCTTTTTTTTTTTTTATAACCTTGTCTTGCAAATTCAGGCAACCTCGTTGTAGTTGTACAGCAGCCCTGTGTGTTGTTCCAAGGTACCTGGCTGAGCACAGAAGAGCATCCCTCATGCAATTGTTGCTCCGTGTGTTGTGTGATGATTAGATCACATCTTGAGATGGATGCTCCTTTTTTTTTCTTTTTTTCTGTTTGATATTAGCTACTGTTTAACATGCTGTTCTGGGTATCTGTCCATCAAGCACAAAATACTCTGTCATTTGTGTATTTGCTTCCCGTGCTAGTTTTGTTCATTCTTTTACTTTGGCCATATGTCGGCCACGAAAACACGAGCAATGCCTTGTCCATTACCCTTATGCCTAAGCAAATGTACAGTGTGAATTCATGCCACATTAGCCTTATCCAAAGACTTCTTTGGCCACGCAATATCCTTTTACTTCCTTGTACTAGAGTGGTAGCTAATTGCTTTTGAAACTATATTCACCAGAATAATCACTTTATTAATTTAATGTACATGGGCAGATTTCAGATTTAAAAGCCTGCATCCTAAGAGCACTGACTCAGTGTTCTGGGTGAGATTTCCAGTACTTAAAATAAAAGCCAAAGAAGTGACATCGGTAAAACCTGCAGCTAAGTGCTCTTACACAAGTAAGAAATCAGCCAGAGCCCTGCTGCCTGGCAGCAATCCTGGACATCCAACAGACCTGGAGGGCCAAGGGAAATCACGTCCCGTGGCTGAGGTCCTCCCAGCTGAGTGCTCCCGTAGCAGCTTTGCCTTCTGCAGTGGCAAGGCTTCAGCACGGCTTCCCCTGCTGCCTGCCGTGGTGAAAGCAGGAGCTGCTCTGCGGTTTTGGGGCTGGCCCAGCCACCAGCTGCTGCACGTGCTGGAGCCAAGCAGCTGTGCGGAGCCTGAGCCAGAAATGTCCCCTGGGCAAAGCAAGCCAAACACCTTCCTTCTACCCGGGAAATGTGTTTCAACACTTTGCTATTGCATCCTGTCTATTGCAAAGCTCTTTTTGTGATTAAAGAGAAAGAGAGGGTTTCCTATGAGACTGTTATTTGCACAGAAATAATGTTCCCCCCCCCCTCAGCATCACCAAGTGATTTGCCCACTTTCCAAAAGCAGGTTTGAAAATAAATGCTACTGAGAGGCATAGCTCCCTGACTGTTGGATGAACAAAGTAACAAAATCCCAAGGAAAAAAAAAATCTGATTCATAATTTCCTTTTATTTGCAGGTCTCAGTAAATAAAAGACCCCTTCAAATGGCAGAGCTCCAAATTACTCTTGTGAATTTACAGCAGACAATGCATATATGTTTCCATGTACTCACTCTACAAAGCAAGAGGCACACGGAGAAACAACACGTTGTTTGCGTGGCAGCAAAAACCCTGCAGCAGCCTTTGGCTGCTCTGCCAGCTGATGGAAGCAGTGCGCACAGGAGAGAAAAGCCTCTTCCAGCAGAGGCCAAATCCTGAATGGTGAAGATACGTCTTCAGAAGGAACTTTTTCAACAAAGTCCTGGGGCAACCAAATTTGAATCCAAATAAAAGAACCTGGAAGAATTTGGAAGTCAATGGAATAAGACGCCAGCCTGTCCTCTATGGTCACCTCTCCTTCCCTGACTACCACACAGGCCCATTTTGGAGCACATTCAAGACACATGAATTTGATCAAAGAATTTTCCACTCCTTTACAACATTTGATCAAATTTTCTGATAGGAAAAGGCCCATTAACTTTTCTCACGTCTGAAATGAAACAGAAGTAGAGTGAAACCTACTGTCTTGAATCAACATTTTAGATAAAAAAGGAAGTTTCACTTTAGCAAAGCCTGTCAAAATCCTTTGTTTTGACATACTCCAATAACAAAAAAAAATGATCAGCACTTTATCCTGCTATTCAACACTTTATCCTATATTGGGATGAATACAAATGTAGGAGTGCTGTTATTTTCTCCAGAGTAAAAAAAAAAAAAAAATGTATTATTCAGGTTTTCTTTACATAAATGTAGCATGTACCTACTTTTCTTGTTTGACTAGTTAAAAACATCAGCTCCTCACCTTGGCATGTGCTATGTTGTTGTAGCTATAGAAAGAACAGTTAAAACTGACATTGTATGATCATTTTTGCATTTTCTGATCAGAGAGAAAAGTGGCTGCTAGCACAGTGTGTTGAATGAATACCTTTAGGTAAAGTCTCAATTAAAAAAAAGTCAGTGTGGGCTTAGCATAGATGAGTTCAGGTTACCCATGGAAGAGGTTTATTAGGGAGAAAACAGAAATTAGTATGAAAATACACATTTTTTAGAGTAGATCAAGCATTTGATCTCCTGACCTGCACTCTCCAGCACTACCTGGGCCTTTCCCTGGTTGCAAAGGTTGGAACTGGTTTGGAAATGGCTGCAGTGCTCCCTCAGCACCCTCTGTGCGTTGCTGGCCAGGGGCTGTACCCACAAGGATGCTTGATGGGCCTTTTGTGCCGCTAGGGTGTTGCTTTGCTAAATTGTGTGTGGTTCTTTTTTCAGTTGTTTATTTTACCCTTCCAGGCTGCGTCTGACCTGCTTTTGGAGTGCCACAATGAATACATTATAAACGTGTTTCTTTATTTCACACACTGTCTTTAGCTTCAAGGATGGTACAGGGGCACAGTGGGTTTGGGCACCTGCTTCCCCTAGAACAACGTTTTCTGAGGCTTTTCACTCAGCAAATGCTTGAAAGTCAAGATAAGGCCCTGACTGCATTTGGTGATCACCTCTCTTTCCATGGCTACCATAAAAATTTAACGGCAAAATGCTGGTCACATAATTTTGGTCAAAGAATTTTCCATTGGCAAATCACAGTGGAAGGACACTGAGCTAGCTCGTGTCCCCGACAGACACCCCGAGACTTACCTCCCTGATTTCTTTGATTTTGGAGCCTCCTTTTCCTATAAGGGATCCGCACTGACTTGCTGGGACGACAAGCCGCAGTGTTACAGGTGGTTTGCTTGTCACTGTGCTGTTTGTCATTGAAGCATTTATGTCCTGTAATAGCAACGTCAATATGAATTAGCTGAGGATTTGTCATTCCTCTTAAGCATTAAAGGGCTCACAGCAAATGCCTGAGCTGTTCTTGAAGACCTGGGGAGGGTGCAAATAATCACGGCTCGTCTTTGCTGCAGGTAAAGCCACCGGCTCTGGAGATGATATGCCACAAGCACACACTGCAAAAGAAGCTTGTGGCAGAGGAGCAAGGCTTTTGCTCTCTGGTGTTGCAGGTCCAAGCTGTGGGACCAGAGAATAGTGTCTGTGACAAGGCTGGGAGGAGGAGGTGGCATCTGCTGTTAGACCAGCTGAAGCAGATGGAGAAAACAAGCAAGTTTTTGAGTTCATGAGCCCCCAAATCCTGATTTTATCTCATTTTCCACCATCTCAAGTAGAATGTTTCTACTATATTATATGCCTTTCCATTTCATGCATCTTCTTGTCAGGTTTGACACAAAGAAGAAAGGTTATAAAGGGGATGACAAAGAATCTGAATAATCTGAAGCAAATAAAATCAGGCTATTTTGATAAATATTTTGCTGTGCACAGGTTTAATTTCTGTTTTGTAGCAGACCTGTATACTTGTAGCCCTGCACAATTTTAAAAATATTTTTCTTCACAGCTTTGTAACCAGAGCAGAAGCAATAGCAGTTACCTGTATCCAGGTATTTTAACCTGTGTTCATGTATCTTTTTACCCAGTGAGACTACACTGCACATTTTCAAGAGCATTTTAATACACTACTTGTCACAAGGTATACGCTGTTTTAAATATATTTTGCTTAGATTTTGCTATAAGGACACCTTATATCCTCATTTACCAAGACTACCACTTTTACAAATAAATAAATAAATGCCTATACTGTGTGATCAGGACCCCAACTTAAAAAAATAAAAATAAAAAAAATTAAACAACGCTGCAGACCTTGTTGACGTGGTGCAGGAGCTCAGCTCTGTAACACCAGCACTGCTCCCTGCAGCACCTCTGCGTTTGTGGAGGTGGCATTCTGCTGTCTAAGAACCGGCTCTCTACGACCTTGCTTAGCTTGGAAGAGATGAAAAAATCTTGAACACAATGAGGCATGGCTGCATGCCACAAGACAGCGATCTGATCATTTCTCTGCCAGCCAGTAACTCACATTTCATTTAGTGCCAGTGTCAGTGAGAGATTGCAATCCGAAATAAAGCAAGAAGGATAGCGGAATTTTGCAGCACCCATGTATCTGAAATACAAGAAGTGCAAGTCGTGCCATTTTTTCAGCTGGAAGATACCATCTCACTAGATCATGTTCATGCCAGGTGGTGGCACACAATCATCCAGATGTAGGCAAATAACTCACTTCAAAGCCACCCAGCACGACTCCGATAATGTCTCCCATGTCCATATCATAACTGGCCTGGCCTTGAAGCATTCACTGAGCTTAGTGCCTTCAAAAGCACTTCACAAACATAGTTCACTGGAGGTTGCTGTGATCTTTATTTTCTCCTCATCATTTGAAAGGAGCCAAACCTAAACATGGAGTTTCAGTGACAAGCTCATAAAAGCATCACTCCAGCTTGAAAACACAACAAAAGATGAAAGAACAAAAATAACCTCTCCAGAGCTGCAGGTTCCCAAGGGAGGGTTGGCTGGAAATATTCTCACAGAACAGCTTTCTTTCAAGCTGTTTCTCCTGCTTCTTTAACCTCTGACTTTCTGGGGCACTCCATCCGTCTGTAAGACACTGGAGTTGACCCTGCATGGCTTTTTGCCTGCTTTCCTCATTTGCTCCTCAGCCAGGATGAGCTAAGTGGGAGCCTGGGAGTGCTAGGAGAGACATGGCCCAGTGCTTCACAGCCCTACATTCTGCTGTCCCCAGCTCTGGGGCAGGTAGCATGACCCAGAGTCACAGTGCCTGAGCTCCTCAAGGCAAGCAAACCTGGCAGCTCAGTGATGTAACAAACAACCAGGAAAGAAAGAAAGAAAGAGTTTCATAATTCTTCTTTACTGGTTTCTATATAATAGAATCACAGAATGGTTTGGATTGTAAGGGAACTTAAAGATCACCCAGTTCCAACCCCCTGCCATGGGCAGGGACACCTCCCAACAGATTTTGGGGTTGCCCAAAGTCCCATCCAGCCTGGTCTTGAACACCTCCAGGAATGGGACATCCACAGCTTCTCTGGGCAGCCTGTGCCAGTGCCTCATCACCCTCTGAATAAATAATTTCTTCCTTATGCCTAATCTAAAACCGTTACCCCTTGTCCTGTCTCTATATTCCCTGGTAAAGTCTCTCCACATCTTTCTTCCCCCCCCCTTACGGTAAACCTGCCAGTTTTCAGTCAGCAAAACAAGTCCATGAGGTGGCTTCTCACTTGGAAATGACCATCACAAGATTTGCCACAGGTGTAGCAGCAAGTTGATGTTTTATCACCTTCCCTTTCTCCCCTTTTTCTTCCTAGAGCTAAGCAAATTCTTCATAAACATTCACAAATGAGCAAGGATTCCACCGACCCTTTTCTAATTTATTTGGAGAAGGTCTGAACACCCAGCTCTGCCTGCTAATTATTCCAGCACTTAGCTACCGTATATGGTTTGCAGTGGATTATACAGATTTACACCCCAGTCCAGAGCTGCTCCACTCACCAATGAACGTAGTAGCTGCATTTCTTGGGTCTCAGCCTCCAACCTGGAAATCACTGCTCTACAGTGTCTCCTCTTGCAACTCCAGTGGTCTGTCTGGGTTAGTGTCATTTTTAAACAATTCTCTTCTTCCTCTGCATGAGGAAGTGAACGCCTTAATGGTTTATGTGATTACCTACTTAGCCCCTAAATTCATCAGGGTGCTAGAAAACCAACTTTTAGCTGGGGAGGTTGACAAAGCAGAGTGATAAATGGCTGCAGAGAAACAACACAGAGAACACTCCTCCATATCTTTTTTTTTTTTCTTCTCTAGCCACATTTTGACATTTTTGCTAACATCAGGAAAGTGTTATGGAGGTCCCATGTCTTCCTAGACCTTCTTATCCCCACCCTTCCATCTGTAGGGTTGAAATTAAGGGTTCAAGGACTTCATGCTGAAACTAGAAGAACAAAATAAAACCAAACCAAACCCAGACGTGCTTCTTACTGCATCAGAAGAGATATACAGAGCCTAGTGATGACAGCTAGCATGAAGAGCAGAAATGCTCTAATTTATAAATTTTTCTGGCTGTGTTGACAGGGTGAGGCTGTGGACACTGGGAAAAGGATACTGTGCAGACAGCACAGACATAGCTGGTAACCACCCTGATGGTTTTCAGTTGCACTGATAAGGAAGAGCTTCATATTTAGATTAAGCTGCTACAAGAGCTGTCCTTCAACCATAAAAGGGCTGAAAAATTATTTATGTGTAAAAAGAAATATTCAGATTTCTTAGCGTAATGGAAAGAATATTTTATAGCAAGAATGACATACTGTTGTGGGATTTTCTACTTTTTAAATGGCTAAAGAAATCTCTAAGAAAAAGGTATGCCTGAGAAATAATAGTTAGTAGCTAGCTCATTTGTAATTTCTGCAGCAGTATTTCATTTTAACTCCAAAGTACTACAGTTACCTCATTGTATTGACAAGAATAATTATAGGAAACCTAACTGATTATATGAGACATTTTTCTTTACCACTGTTCTTTTAAATACACTGGAAGCCAATTATGTTGAAACTAAATACAGATACTTCAGAATATATATGATGCATGAAATCTACAGTAAGTGCCAAAACCTTTTTGCTAAAATCAATGGTGTGAGTCCATATTACCCTCTAATATCTATGAGGGCAAATATGCATAAACTCACATTTCTTTGCCTATTGCTAGCTACAGCACATTCAAAAATACCACAGTGTTTTTTGGAGGTGGTTGGGATGGGGATCTGATGTTGTGCAGTGTTCAATGTTTTTATGAGAAATGCAGCATTATTTCTATTGGGCTCTCATTTTGAGGGGAACTGGCAGGGATTAGCTCTGTTGAAGAGTCCCACAGCATTCTGCAGGATAAAGTCCTAAGCAGAACATATTCTTCATGCAGAGAGGCTGCTCTCTCCGGATTGCAGTGGGTTGGTATGGTGCTGTACACAAAACAGTCTCTTAAGCTAGAAAGACGAGGGATTGGTATGAGATGGGCAAGGTGATGAAGCTGTGAAGGAGATGAAAACAGGTGTTTTTAAAATTGGACTGCAGATAATTACTTGTGCAGTTCTGCAAGAATCAACCTCAAAACCAGCATTATCTCATTAAAAGTCGGTCAGGAAAAGAAATAGCATTATTAAATACACCATGCCACAAAAGCAAGGTACTTTATCAACACACTGAAAGACTACAATACTGCACAGGAAGATCTGAATAACCATGAAGGACTGGGGGAATGTAAATGGTATTAACATTTCCAGAATAAAAAGTAAGGGCTGTTCATCTAGGCTCTAATGAGATGGTCTGACGAGACCTAAGCGGTTCCCACTGTAAACACTTGGGGAAGAGCTGGGTACACCCGCCAGCCACAGCATGGTTATGTGCAAAATGTTACACTAGTAGGAGGTGAGGCATTTCGAGCAGTGATAGGGTTGTGTTAGCGTAACAGCCAGGACAGAGGACTGTTAGTGTCATTAAATAAGCCCCCGTGGAACTTCATTTGCAACCTGTCTGCAATTAACATGTGTTTAGCTTAAATTGGAAGGGTCTACTTGAATGGTGAGATGGGTGGAAAATGCACTGAATGAAAGACTGAGCCTCACTCATTTATTCTAGCAAAAGTGAAGGTGTGAGGGGATAAAACTCTTTTTATAAAAATGTGTCTAAGAGGAATCCTCAGGGTTGGAAAGGCCAGCTTTATCAGCCAGTGCTGGCACAGGAACAAAGCTGTAAAAGCTGCTGGTGAATAGACTTTGGTGATGAGTGGGAAGAAGGTGGTCAAATATCAGAGAACTGAGGTTGTGGATCCAATATCAGACACTAGAAAAAAAAAATCTAACCATTTTTTGATTATGCCATGAAGGAGATTGCAAAACATACTGCTTACGCTAGCAGAAAACTGCAGGGTGGTGAGGCACTGGCACAGGCTGCCCAGAGAAGCTGTGGATGTCCCATCCCTGGAGGCGTTCAAGGCCAGGCTGGATGGGGCTTTGGGCAACCCCAAAATCTGTTGGGAGGTGTCCCTGCCCATGGCAGGGGGTTGGAATTCGTTGATCGTTAAGGTCCCTTCCTACCAAACCATTCTATGGTTCTGTGATTTCATGATCCAATGACCCACAAACTCTCTTCTAATCCTGTTACTCTACATGTGAAAAATCACCATAAATAAATAAATGAAACCATGCACCGACATTTCCCATCAGTGCTAGCATCTGCCAGCACTATGGGGAAGTGAGGAGATCAACTCCACTGACATCAAGAAAAATGTGCTCTTAAGAAAGGGATTCAAATCCCGTTAATTCAGTCATCAGTGGAGAGAGACAGCCCCTTTTTCGTCTTGCAATTGCTTTAAACCATGTCTCTGCAGGCAATTTCTTAAGGAGAAGGTGAATTGCCTTTTGCAGGAGCCTCTGTTAGTCCACGGAGTACAGGAGAGACACCTGGATGACTGATTTACAAAAGAAGAGGGGAGTGAAGTCCTCTCCTAAGGGACCAGATTCCTGGTTGGTAGTCTGATGCCTTTTCTCTGAGGTTTCCCATTGAAGTGGTGACCATATCTAATTGCAGTTGGTCCATGAAACACGAGGAGATCTGAGCACTTCAGGTACGTATCTGCACTGAGTGGTAATTCTACAGTAAATTGAGCACTCTCTTGCCTCACTTACTATTAGTGCCTTTATTTCAATTTATTTTAAAAAGCCAATCTTTAAATATGGTAATTAGTAATTACACAGGTTTATAAAATATGTTTTTCTAGTTGAATGAATTATATATTAATTTCAACATATATAAAATTTACATCAATATCAAATGGAATCATATAAAAACAGAGCTAAAAGTCGGGCAATTATTCTTTTCAAATCGAACCCACAATGGGACCAGAAATTTTCCAAGACGTTTTTCTTACCATTAGTGCACATTACTAGAAGCAATTGCTTTTCCCTGAAGCCTCCAAAAAGCAAAAGAAATGATCAAACAGCTTGTAAATTGACCCATTATTTTTCTTCAGTGTTACTGCCAAAAGCATTTATAAAAATACAACCATTTTCATTGCTATTAAATAGAACATTAAACAAATCATATTTAACATTAAAGCAAACATGAGAAAATTCAAACAGTGTTTGTATTTCAACCTGAAGAGAGAAAAATGTATTTTATTTGCTTACCTCTTCAAATTTTAGTGCAATCATAGAAAAAGCTTTAAAAATTGCGTCTGTTGGGCCTGTTATTGTCACAATTCTTTCTGGACAGGAGCCTTCTGAAATATTGATTCGAGCTCCACTCTGTCAAAAAGAACAAATATTTTTCAAATTTATACTTCCCAGGGAGCAAAGAAAGCAGGATTAGGAGATAGCGTTTGGGAAGAAACATCTTGAGGCATCTAATTCACTCCCCTATGATTGCAGCCCCAACATCATATAATTTCAGCATAAACTGATCGCACTCCAAAAATTCATCTAACTGCAGGAAGCCAGGTTCTGTCTTGGTAAACACTTATCCAGCTTTCATCACAGTATGCAAATAGCACCTCCGTAACTCAAAGTTACAAATAATTACATTATCAAGTCTTTTCTGCCTCGCAGGGTTAACCTTAAAGAGGACTGGAGCTGCAGAATTTCAGGCAAGCTTGTTTCCTTCAGGGAACATCAGTTTCTTAGAGGTTTGGACCCAAATACAGTGCTTGATCTATCTGGGGCATTGCTTTGGAATATGTCGAAGGTTCCTTATAAGTGTATGTCATATGAATTCAGTCAATTAATATACAGAAAAAAATCCTTTTAATATTGGTAGGATACACAACATTTACAATGATATCTTCTGAAAGTAAGGAGACTTGGAAGAAATTAGACAACTGCATCTTGGAGACAAATGAACATGACTCTCAGGCATACCTATTCCCCTTTATGTCACTATGGCAGTGCAGCAAAAAAAACCTGTAACAGTTGTAAATATATTTAACAGGATCTTAGCATAGATAATAATCGAATCCAGTTCAGGAAAGATCAACCCTATGCTTCCTCTGAGGTTTCAGCCATGGAAATGTGTCAGCGCAGCCTAAGAAGTCAATAGAGCCTCAGCTGATCCACAGGCACTGATCTTGTCGAGGGTGCTGGCCTCTAGCAAATATGAGATAATCTAAGTTAATTTGGACCTTTGCCTTCAAAGTTACCACAAATCAGTTGATACACTGTGTGTCTGAGCCTTTTCTCATGTATATACTGCTGCTGAACAGAAAGATAGCTTATTTTCCCATGTGACAGCAACCAAACACAACAAGAAAAAAAAAAAACAAACACACAAACAAACACAAAACAAACAAACAAAAAACCTAAAAACCCACTAGAAACTACTAATAGAAAAATCTTGCTGTCACAGACTCTGCTGGCAGATATACTCAATGTTCAGAGATAAGAAAGGGCAGCAGTCACTTTTTCTGACAGCTGAACCTAAGTGGGAATTGCTCTAATCAAACACCAGTGTTCAATCAGGAAGGAGATCGAGCCCAGGGCTGGTTCAAACTGGCAGCAGCATTTGGTTGTGGGACTCACTCTCAGTTCCTGGGGATGCTGCTCTGCAGTGGGCCTGAGAGGAGCCTGGCCACGCAATTAAAAGGTGATGTGGCAATCTCCAAAATTTGTGAAGGAAGTTAATGACTGCAGGCACAGATTGGTAGGCTTTGTGCTTTTCTTCAGACTCATTTTTTCTGTGATATTTCTCTGATGACAGAGCAAGGTAACGTTGCATTTTGTTCCACAAATATGACTTGCAACATACCACATCTGTCAGGAAAGTTAAAATGAAATGATGCTTCATCTTTTAAGAAGCATTGAGGAAGTTAGTCATTTAAAGAAGGACTCAGTT
This sequence comes from Anas acuta, assembly GCF_963932015.1. Taxonomy (NCBI): domain Eukaryota; kingdom Metazoa; phylum Chordata; class Aves; order Anseriformes; family Anatidae; genus Anas; species Anas acuta. The sequence continues at coordinate 91,538,277 of NC_088980.1, read as the reverse complement.
ATCACCACTTAAAGACATAGCTGATTAGTCCTTTGTTGGTAGTAAAGAGGCACATAATTCCTTTTTATAAAATGAACAAAGAAACTATGCCTCTTGTGTCTGCATGTGACAGTTTTTCAGGAATGGAAGATGAATATTTGACATTTACCTTGAAAAACTAACCAGGAACTATAACTCTTCGCTAAGATGTTTGACCCAAAATTCAGGAGCGCTTTTTCTAATGATAGCTTCCCCTTTGTGAGAACAATTTATATCTAAAGATATCTGTCTGTGATCACACTTATTAATTAAACTACAATGCATTTAATCAACTCTCATCTGTAACTGCCAATATACCGTTACCTAGTATATTGGAAGCATTTTTTTTGTTCTTAAGTCCAATTGTACTTATACATGAAAACATGGATGAAATCTCTTATCAAAAAAGGAGCTTTGTATTCAGTCAGCCTGAAAATGAACTCCCTGTTGTGCATATTTGAAGATGTATCTCAGTATTTTTATTCACTGCAAGTATATGGAGATTTTCCTGCCAGAGACCTTCTCTCAGTGTACAAAACAACAAAGCAGCTGACATAATAAAGTACAGCAGAGAACCCAGAACCAAATCAATTTTTCTTGAGGCACTCTGTGTACGCTTTGCACTCCTGAAGTTTCAAACAGTAGGATTTTTCTTTTGACTTATGCTTTTAGCCAATGATTCAAAGAAGGGAAGTTACAGGAACCTGCAGGTTAGATGTGCTGACTCACAAGACAAGAGTGGATCCACAACCTTTGCCTTGGAGCTAGGTATAATCCTCTAAAGACACCGCACCTTGCTTTGAGGAAGGGAAAGAAGCGTCCAAACACCTGGGGAGACTGAAGTTTATGCAGTGCCCTGTGTTAGTTAGCCTCTTTTTGTTTACAACCTTTTCAAAGGATGTGAATGGCTTGTGTGCATGCAGGTCTACGTGTCCACAGCCTACTGACAGCTGCAAAACTAGGAAAAGTTCAGTCTGTGCCAAGACAAGACAGAGGGATGCTTTGGCTCCAGTTCTGCTGAAGGTTGTCTACCCCTAGACCTTCCATAGCATCAGTCTAAAGCGTGGTTTCAGATTTTGGGAGCTCTGTACCAGGAGGCCATGCTGCGTGCAGGAGCAATGCTGGTGTGGTATGGGAAACAGTGGTGAAATATCATGGTTTGGATGCACTGAATCATGCTGCCCAAGCTGCTCCTGAGGCAATGCAAGCCTCCAGACTGCTGCGGTGATAAAGATGCTACCTTAACAGCAGTGCTTAACTTAGGCCAGCACATTTTATTTATATGAGAGCTGGTGTAACGGAGTGGTGATGTGAAATGAGCTGCCCGCTTGATGGCAGTGTCGTTCTGTACACTCCGAGTTGTTCCCTGAGCTGGAAAGAAAACAAGACATCAAGGCTGGTCTTACCTCCTCCCTCATCTTCTTAACTGTCTCACCCTTCTGTTAAAGAAAAGGATAAAAAAAGTTAGCCTGGGCCAATGAAGTGAACAGACATACAATATTTTGACATGACAATAAAGAGAGAAAGTAATTTCCTGACCTTTCCAATAATGCTCCCAACCTCCTGAAACAGAAAAGAAGACAGCGTAAGTGAATGATACGATTCGCTACAGAAGAGCATTTGCTAAGCTGCTGAGCTATTTTACTATCACTTATGTCAGACCTGCAATGCCTAGCCCCGTTTCCCATTGTTGCCGTACACAGATGTGCCGTGTTAGACACAAAGGGGTGGACTGAAAACACGGCTTTACAGCGTACTGATTGTGCAAGAAAAATACCTTTAACAAGAGCTGATCTTGCAGTTACAGATCAATTCTGCTACTATAAACACAGATAAACCCCTATATTAGGGAATGAAAAGTTCAGAAATAATAAGACTACATAACCTGCTAGGGAAAATGGGATATAATGCAAGCATCAAAATAATTGCTGCTCTCTCTGAGGGCAGGCATTTACCCTCTTCTCATCATTCAATAGCTAGAGCTCAATTTCCATGCCATGAAGTGTTATTGCATTAACACCTGGTGGCCTGTCTTAATCTCCCCATTAAGCACATAGAGAACAATAATTGCTAATCAGTTTTTAGGGATTTGGGAATTGCTACTGGACTCCCATGATCTTTCATTAAGGGACAAGATACTGACAAGTGTCACCATGAGCATACAACAGGGGAATGATGTGGCAGTTCCAGCAACATCCCAGGGGTTAAAAATCTGGTGCATAAAAGCAACAGGTAACAAAAGAGAAGCTAATAACTCTAAAATGAATAGGCTGGGCATGTTGCACAAGTCACGCATGTTGGACATCAGAGTGGGAATTATCTGATGGAGAGGAGAGCAGCTATGGGAAAACAAACTCCTCTCCTATACTCAGTGTGAAATCTACCTCCATGATTTAAGACGTGGTTCTCGTAGAGATATCCCCCCGCCTCTTACCTCCATCTATACACTTACATTCGACTAACCCTGAAACACTGCCACAAGAGTAAGATTTAAGAAATTATCCTCTGTCGCTCTATTTGGACTCATGATAAAGTGGTACTAACTTCACCCTGCAGTACCAGACTGACAGCACTGCCCTTGGGAGAGAGCTATTTCTCACCACTAGGTTATTTATAAGCTCATATTGTGAAGCTGTTTGTGCTTGTGCCTCCTCACAAGACATGAACACCTCTCAGTGAGAAGATCCATATCAGGGAACAACTTTGGCACGTGGTTCCTCGGAGCTCTTGGCAGGTCTGCAGACAACACCAACCTGGGGCTACCACTCATCAATGTAGCAAGTCTGCTACATGAAGAAACAGGCTAAGATAAATCTCAAGCAATATGACAAAGCCAATTGTAAAGTCCCGTGCCTGGGATGGAACAAGCCCATGCAGCAGGCCAGGCTGGGCAGCAACTTGCTACAAAGCAGCTTTGCAGAAAAAGTCCTGGGGGTCCCAACGCCCAGCTCCAACATGGGTCAACGGTGTGTCCTTGCAGCAAGGAAGGCCAACCAAATGCTGGGCTGCATTAGTAGGAGTGTAGCCAGACAGCCGAGGTGAGTTCTTCCAGCCTTCTCCTTCGGCTTGTAAGCCCTTGTCCCATGTCTGAGACAACCGTGTCAGCATTTTGGGCAGGTTCTCCAGCAAGGTGCAGCATTCTTATTAGCAACAACACAGATTTGGGACACCCATTCCACAAGGTTTTAAGGTCTGACTATTTTTCCAGGCTATCGCCGTATCACTGCCAAACTGTCTGTAACTACTGAATGGGATTAAAAGGTACTGGGGGCGAGAGGGGACGCAGATACACATAACTCTCAGTAATGGAAAGCTGTCATGTCTAGTAGTTCCCAACGGCCTGCCCGGTGCATTCAGTGAATTGACCCTGAATATTTTTCTTCCATTCCTCTCAATCCCAGGTTTCAGAAATAATTTCTTGTGTAAAACAGATTCCCAGGAGGTAGAAGGACTTTTTACTGTGGCTGAGCATATTGTATTTTGATTGCTATTGGTGAACAATTGAATTTCGGTCTGTTTCTTTCATTTTTTTTATTATTTTATTTATTTATTTATTTTACATCCAAAGTTTCATTAGAAGCTATAAGCCTGGTCTTGAACCTACAAGGCTCTGCTGGTACACACTCCTCATGAAATCTGGCCTAATCCATTTGATCACATTGGGTCTTGATGTCAGCTGCAGTTCTTTCAGAAATGCATGAAGGGACCATGACTAATAAGGACAAATATATCTTCCTTGGAAATAGGAAAAGATACTATAGCTTTGGAAACAGTAAAGCAATATACCGTTTACAGCCCTAGTAAAAAAAGATGGAGTATTTCAAACAAAGAAATGAGGAGTCTTTAAACAAGTGAAGTGCTGCATAAAATATCAGGATTCTCAAGATGCTTACTTCACTGACGCCTGTGGATGTTTTGCTATTGATTTCAGTGGAAACAGGAATTCTACCTGAGCAGATATCACTTTGTTTGCTGCTACCAAAGCAGAGAATGAATGCACAGGGTGAGTTCTGCTGAAAAAAGTATTTCAATGAGACTTGTAACCAGCTCCTTGGATCATGCTAGAAGATGCCACTGTAACTCTACAGACTACCTCAAACCTTAACCTTGTCAAAGGGAGAATTTAAAGCTCATTCTGCAACTAGGCAGTTCCAAAGCACTGTGGCAAACACCACCTCCTCCCTGCACTGCAGCTCCCTTTGAAATGGGATTCTGCTAGGAATGGCAAGGAAAGGAGGGGGGGGAGAAAGAAACAATAACTTCACATGGGTATTCCTAAATTTTCCAAAATTTTGGATCTGTATGAATTACTCCAAAGAAAATAAATTCTGGAACCATTCTAAGCTGGTTGCTTTAGCCTTTTGGGGGCTTTTTCTCTTTTTAGGAAAGCTCCTGTAAGTAGTGGAGACGATGGATCACGTTTTAATTAGGAGAAACCTTCTTATGGCACAGATAAAATCAGAAAATTCTTTTTCCCTCATTCTCCAAATTACTTATCCTACTTCATCAAACCTTTAATGATTCTTTATGCAGTCCAGTATTTGATTCATACAGATACTTACACCACCCTAAATTATGTTTAGTGCTTTATAAGATATCTAACACCATTTTTATGATACTCGATCTTTGTCAATATTTCTATCCAAGGTTATTTATAGATCTTTATCTTACCCAGAAAATGTTTCTAAGTCTGCCAGGTGCTCAAACTGTGCTGCAGACTGAAGGGATGGGATGTCTGTCACCTGCATCAGTTCATTAAAAGTTAGGAGTCCAGCGTAATCCAGGCACGCAGGCTCCTCTGCGGTCAACAGCAAGAGACAATGGAGGGTTTTGTTCCCCAAACAGGAGGGAAGAATTGTACTATCAGGGGTTTCATCTTTCTACATCTGCCGTGGAGGAAGCCTAGACTTACAAGAACATACCTAAAGTTTGGTGAGAGGAATCCCACATTTGATATCAAATTCAGCCTCAGCACAAGTCAGACAGGAGTGTGATTGAGCTGTCTTTGAAAATACCGGTATACTAGGATATACTAATAACTGCTTAACTATTTGCTGTCTTCCAGCGCTCAGGAATACAAAGTGAAGGTAAGTGTTTACGATCAATTTCGGATTGATTTATTGACTAACCATCCACTTATAAACATAGTGGGAAAATAAGTGATATGATAGGAATTACTAGATTTTCTGCAGTCACATTTTAACAGCAGACAGAAAAGCAGAGCACAAAAAAAATGTTATCAAAAGGGAGAACTGAGCTCAGAGAGAGAAAGACAGGTCCAAGGTAACCTGGCAACTCTGCTGCCAGAGCTGAAAGAAGCACCCAGCATACCACAATCCTTGGCCTCAACATACAAACACCTGCCTGTCAGAAGCAGATATGCCACAGCAACTGTGCTGGGTGAATAGGATGCCTCCAAAAAGCTGCAACTGTATGCGTGCCCACTGATACACTTGAACACATGCATATATTTATATATTTGTGTGTGAAGACAATATATGCACGCAGGCACTAAATAGATGGATATCAACTTTCCCTCAAGAAATGACAGCAATTTGGGGCACCTATCCTACTAAGCCTCATCAAAGTGGCCTGAGTTTTAGACAGTGCAGAGTGCCCAGCCAGGTAGCATCTTTCAAAGGGCATTTCTCCAGGTGACAGCACCTGAAGCAGGACAGTCTCCTACCTGGACTCCAACTTCGCATCCTGGCACTTTGAAAAAACACAGGAAAATGTGACATAGACACGCTAATTTCAGACAGCTTTAAAATAACTCATTAGCCTTGGGGGCTAAGTCAAGTTATGACTATGATTCTATGTAATTTCTAATAAAATACATAAATCAATGTTATTTCTAATAAAATACATAAATTAACAAATGGTGGACCTCACCAAGACTGTGCTCAGTATCAGCAAAGCATATTGCTAACCAAACGCCCAATTCATTGCAGAAAACTCGAGGAAAAGCAATGGCAAAAACACGGGATGTTTTTGCATATATTGTATAATAATGTATAATATTATTTGCACTCCTAATTGTCATGAATGGCATGGCTTTTACCCTTAACGAACACCTGGGGAGAGGTGGGCCCACCCCACAGCAGAAAGCTGCTTCTGTAGTATTTGCTTCATCTGTGTTAACCTGAGGCCAGCAGAACAAAAGGTGGCAGCAGAGAAGTCTCTGTGAGCCCAGGCTTCTGCAGGGCTCTTGATGGTGCGAACGATTAAACAAAGATATAAAACAAGCTGTAGGAGAAAGCTATTTGCTAATCAACTATCTGACATACCTTCTGAACAGCAAGAAAAACAAATAAGTCACGTTAAGAAAACAGGAGGCTTAACAAATGGTGACAAACCTTGGTATAAAGATAAACCTTTGATCTGTAAACATAATGTGTGAAATTCCATCATTTTTCTAAGTGTAAGGCTAGTCTAATAAATAAAGTGGCCTAGGAAATCAAAACTAACCAACTAGTTACTCCAAAACCATACAAAAACACAGATCTTGCTCGAAGCAAGCAGCTTCTACTACCAGCGCCATGGGGTGAGTGGAACACTAACCTCACAGGAACCCTGAGATGCAGACACGTCCTTAGGAAATAATGCAAGAATATATGCTTTTACCCCAAACCATCTGTCAAAGCACAGGCCACATCCTAAATCCTGTAATTCATCCAGGCAATGCTTCAATCGCATGTCTGCTTTCTGTGAGCAAGGATAAGGTGGGGCCAATAGGCCTGGGCTCTATAAACGAAAAAGCCTGTTAGGAAAGCATTGAAGAAATACAGCCTTCTGCCATGGGAACACACATCTGTCACAACAAAAAGAGGGATCCTGGCAACAGCAAACAACATCTGTGCTGACAAAATGTTGTAGACCAGCACCAACTGTCTTTCTCCCATCCATAAAGAGGAATCACATCACAACCCAACTCTCTCCCCAGTTGTTCTGAGGATACAGTTGTAAAAACTCGTATAAGCACGTGGAGGTCCAGCAGGGAAGACCCCAGGAACGTGTTCCACGAAGATATTCTGAGGAATATGTTTGTATGGAGAATATAGGACACGAGCATTTTTTTAAAGACTGAAAAAAAGCCTTAGTCAGATTTGGGAAACATGATGTAACATGTCTACCTCGAGGATCAAATGGTTGCCTCGGATATACTGAGTCTTATTTGTGTTTTGGGATTATGTGGGATTAGCCTCACTGACACAGGAGATTTCATGTTCCTAGGTGACGCTTTAACAGTCACTGTCTGATGTTAACTGCCCTAATTTAGTAAGGTACTACAGTCCAAGTCCTTACTGAGACAGATCTCATGCTAACAAATGTGGTACTGTTTGAGAGAACCTTCAAATTACAGTCTTTCTGATGGAAATGTTGGTATTATGATCCTTCCACAGGCCATCTATGTGTTTTTTTTCATTTTTTTTTCTCCCAGCTGTACCAATAAGCATTTTTCATTTGCTTTTTGATAGCAGATAGGTAATCAATTTACATTCGACTTCACACCAACCTGCCATGCCTCTCCCCCCCTCCTTCCCTTCCTCACCCCACCACAACAAAAAAAGAAAAAGAAAAAAAAAGACAAACAAACAAATCAAACCCCAGTTCTGTCCCTTTACTAGCCATGCTGAAACACCAGCGCTGAATAGCGTGTGTGCCTCTTGCAATCTCATCCTAATATGGCTCTGGACTGGACACTGTCTGCAAGAAGTAGGAAGATTCAACGTTGAATGTTGGTTTTGGGAACACACAGAGGCTGTGAAAAAATGCCACTGTCCTTTCCATTGACTCTCTTAGGCTAGTGGAAATAGTGAGAAACTCTCAGCTTTTCCTACAACCACTCTAAGGAGGTCCATTTTATGTTGTGTATTTGCACACTGAGTTTTGTTCCATGACTCTTGGGTACTACAGCAATGGTAATGAACAAAATGAGCTATAAGAGCAATAAGCCTGACAGTCAATCCTCATAATACCCTGACAGTGTCTGTGGAAACTAGAAAGAACAGAGCAAACGGTGGCTTGGCTGGCATTTTATAGCTTGGATTAAATTACTGGAAAGATGAATCTTAAAGCTGCTTTGTTTTATGCTGTATATTAATAAGTAAAAAATAGAAGAAAAAAATGAGGAGAACTAATAATTTCTGTGCTTGTTTTAACAAGGGTAAAGTAAGCAGATATGCAAAAGTGGCCACTAAAAGAAATCCTTGATGGTAAATCTGTATTGCCTATACAAATGAAAGTGGCAACGTTCTCCATGATTTCATTCTGTCTACATCTGAGTTATTTATTTATTGAGAGTAAACATCTTAATGAGTCTGGATTTTCTTTCTTTTTCTTGTAAAAATCTCTATAAATAATCATAAATTAATAACCAATGTGTCCAAAAGTTATCACCTGAAGCTACATGCAAGACCATTGCTATTAATCCTTTCAGTCCACTAAGCACCAAGTGGTCCTGCTGAAACCATGGGGTAGTAGAGTAGCTCAATGCATCTAAAATGAAGCTGCAAGCACTGAAAGTTTAGTACTTAAAAATCAAGGCACTCCTAGTTTTTTTTTTTTTGTTTTGTTTTGTTTTCAGGTCTTTCACTGAATATTTGACTGCAGATTCATCTTTCTAATTCATGACTGCTTGAACTGTGAGAAACCTCTCATTAGGTAAATGATATCAGGGAAGGAAAAGCTCCATGTAGCCATCGTATCTTTTCTGCATCAATGCAGATTATACATTCTACATAGCACATGTACTACTTGTCCCCAGACATGTTTAAAATCTGCTGAGGAGACTTCCCAAACCTCATAAAAATTGCAATTCCAGAAGTTTCTATCTGAATCCCCTTATTATGATTTGTTTCAAAACTATATCTATTCCATTATTTCCAGGCAGAAGCACTTGTATCATTCAAAATAATGTCACTCCATTACTCGTATTTGTTCTCTCCGAGTATTTTTGAGAATGTCTGAACAAAGCTAGACACGCTCTCCTCAGCCTCCTAAAACTGTTATTTTTCTGTGAATTCTCCCTCTAGTCTTCAGCATCACTCACACACACGGCACCTGCTGCTGAGCACAGAACCAGAGGTGTGATCTTGCCAGAAGAGCGGTAAGGTAATTACTCTATTTTTGCCCCACAACGAGCCAATACTGTACACCCAAAACTGCACATACTTGTGCTGCAATAGCTTTCCTTTCCAGCCTAATATGTCCTGAATGTGCTGCTCTGTCCATCTGATGCCTCCCACCATCACATCTGATGCCTTTCAGCCCTTATGCTTTCCAGATTTCCCCCCCCTCACTGAACGTGTATCTTCTAAGTTACCTTCTCCATTAAATTGCCTCACCTCTACAATTTACACGTCTTGCTATTTGGCAAGAGTCCTACTTCCCTCCGATCTTCTCTTCCCTCCTTCACCCTACCTATAAATTATTTCCTTATTCTTCCTAAAACCCATCTGACTTCATTAATAAACTTTGCTTTCTATTTCTGAACTCCTTCTCCTTTCTCTAAAATCTTCCTTGGACTCAACACATTCTAGTTTGGTTTCTTGCCCACTTCGCTATATCCACCACAGTTTCATAGCTGTACACCTTTGTGCAGTGCCTTTAGAAATGATGTATTTTTTTCTTCTGCAGGTTCGTCCATGACAGAGGAAGCAGAGACTCTTGTACTACCACTATGAGAAAGAAACCAAAGTGGGTTCATGACCCTGCTGCCCTCCTTTCCTTGCTGGCACATATTAATATTTTCTTATATTCCACCTTAAGTATCCAATATTTAAATCTCCATTAAGCCGCTTTCCTGGAATTTAACACTTGTTTCCCACCACAGCCTCTTTACAACCACCATCTAAAATTAACCTTTAATAGTGAGTCTCTAGGGTCTTAATCAGCTTGTCAACACCGGCTGTATACAAATCCAAAGCAGGCAAAACTAATGTGATCATTATCCAGCATCATCAAAGTAGATGCCTCTTCTGGGTTATTTCATTCTGGGCACAAGCTGACCAAAACAAGAACAAGACTGCTGCAGATGTCAAGCATGAAAGCACATTGGCAAGGACCTGTGGGCAAGGCTGTAATTTTCCATAATCTTCCAGCCTCGTTACTGGTGACAGTAAGAAAGAAAATCAACCAGCCACAAGTCACAAACACACAGATCTGCAAAAGGTGACCAAGGAACGATAAGAAACATTGAGCTCCCTCAAGGAGCTTATAGCATGCAGAGAACTAAAAGAAGTTGGATTTTGACAAGAACAAAAAAGGAAAAAGTGAAACTTTTCTTTTGGAGCTTGAGCTCTGCTTTTCCTTACAGAGGGCTCTGATAGCTGGGAACTGTTTGCCCACGAATGCACACATACTCAACTCATACTCAACTTGTGATCCCTTTAAAGCCCTCCAAAACTGTTGACCTGATCCAGGTAAAAAGTGCCATTTTTACTTTTGCTGGAAGCAGAAATCTTGCAGTCACTACAATATTCTAATCCTGGCCAGAAATTGTAATTTTAAAGCCAACAAAGGTGATAAAACATCCATACCCACTCAAAGCCTCTGCCCTACACAGTGATTTCACTTATTTTACTTCAAGAAATAGAAGGAATTAGTTGCAAAATGCAGAAATAGCACAATGCAAATAGCCCCAGCCCATTCTCACTGTTCTTCCCTACCAAAATGCATGTAGCAGTTTTATCTCTTAATTCTCATTAATAAGAGATGAAAATGCATCTCTGCATTATTTAACATACGCTACATATCCAACTTTTGCACATACTTCAAAAGACTCCTCAGTTCCTGCCCTCTCTGGAGCAGCATTCAGGAAACTCAATCAAAAACTGAGCAACAGGGTGCTGCAGTGCCATGGCAGCCTTATCCATTTTTACCTAACTTGTCCTTAAAAGCCTCCATCATTAAATGTTGCGGCATGTCCAGGCAGCCTGCTCCCCTTCTCACATATCCAAATAAAAAGTTCTTCCTAACATCACTCTTGAAACTTCCTACAAGCAAAGACAACTGTGTCTCTGCAGATGTGAAGAGCAACTGAGCACTGCCCTTGTATCATACGCCCTGAAAACCTCCCCTTCATTGCAAGGAAACATAAGAAATGTTTTGTGTTACTTCTGAATTCTCTTCAGGGCTGTCACACTGCTAAAATATTTTTTTTTCTGATGTAACACAGCACAGGATAAAAATTATGCCTTTCATCTTACACCAGCACACACCTTCTGAAGTCCTGGCCCAGGAGGACACCTTTCATATTAGGCCCTGAAAGCATTTACCCCAAGAACAAGATGGTTCCTGTCTGCTTTCCTTTCAGTAGACACTAACACTGCCTTTGATTTTTACTATTTTTTGTTGTATCTGCTGTTGCTAAATATGCTGACTCTTTCACTCAGTATCTCCTTGCAGAGGTCTGTCCATTTGTACAAATACTGATTCTCTGTCTGCAGATCCAGCGTGCCGAGAGAGCTTATCTTAATTGCATAATTAAGATGCCCATCCTTGACTTAAAGCCCATATACAAATGACACAGAAAGTACACACTGAAAAATTCCTAAGTCTGCAGGGTTTAAAGTTGAGATAACGAAGCATGATAGCACAAGTTATGGACACGATAAGGAATGCAATGTCATGGAGCACATAGACCTCTTCCCTCTGCAAAGGTACACTGGCACCAGAGATTTGGAGACAGATTTAAAGTTAATGGTGATAGAGCCCGGTATTTCCATGAAACACACTAATAAATAACTAATTTTCAAATTATATTTCCTCAAATCCAGTTTGTGACTGTTATTTTTAAAATCGCTCGTGTAATTGCACTCTTCTCTTTCAAGTTATGACCAGTTATTTACAGACCAAGCTCTGCTTCAGTTAATTGTTTTGTCTAGAAATACTAATTAGAGATCAGCAATTTCCAGCAATGTCATTACCACAACAAATCTTAGGGAAGTGTGGGGAAGCATGTTTCTTCTTGTTTTTAGCACATACAGCTTTCAGAGCAACCTTTTCATACTGAGTTCATATTGACTCAGACATCCTTCACACTCTGATATCAGCATTTTTGAATCACAGAAATGATATCAAAGAAACCATAAAGGTCTGACTTTTATCACCAAAATAAATTGTGATTTAATGTGCTCTTTGCAATACTTTGGTACAATAGGACACATGATTAGAGCATACTTCAGTTAATGGTATACCCATTGTGCCTTGTTAACTGAGGATGCATGGTGTACTCCCACTTAAACTTTGAATTTCAGAGCTTTTATGGGTTTAATTTAGACCCTTGGGGATAAATATGCATTGAAGATTGGACACACAACATCCATTACTGTTAAAAGTGGTTGCATACACAATCAGCTATATTTATCAGAGAAAATAACCTTTCTCTAATTTCTTTTCTGATTACTGTATCCATTGTTTCCTGAAACAAAACAAAACACCACCACACCAAAACAAACAAACAAAAAGAAACAGCACACACACACACACAAAAGCAACAGAACTCTAGACCATGACTTCACTAAAACGTTCTGAAAAATGACAGATACTTGATTTTTGCTTCAGTGGCATGATTCTGAAAGAAGCAGAGCTGTCTGGCATGGTTAATAAAAAGCACATTTAAGCACGCAGGAATGTGGCTGAAGCCAGTAGGGTAACACACACCAGGATATGGATGTGTTCGCACGCTTTTCTGGACTAGGACCAGAATCCAGTACAATCAACCCCTAGAAACTAATTTTGAGTGCAGACATGCGCACAGATTTTTGGTGGGCTTGGAAAAAGAGAGTGTTATTAGATTTGTTTGACAGATTCCTATTTAAGATGCAGATTTTACACACCAGATGCCTGCCTGAAGCTGCATATTTCAGGGGAGAAAAAAATCAACCAAAATGGTTGGACCATTTCAGAGAAAATACATAATTTGATCTGTAACACTTAATTCTGGCATAACCTAACTTCTGTTTGTTTGTTTGTTTTTTTGATTGTTTTGTTAATTAATTTTGTTTCTCATTTGCTAACTTAAACTGTACTCCCTCATATTTCCTAGTATTTCCATAAGTAAAATGTAGAGGGAGATACCTTAATCTCTTATTTGTGCTACGGATGTATAACATGTGAGTTCGTGCCATAGGTTGAGAGTGTGTCTTGTTTCAAAATGTAAATATATTTTAATTTTATAAATAAAATTCCAGGGTTAAAACTACTTTTAAGATTTATACCTACAATTTTGATCTGAAGAATGATGTATATATCCACTGTCTCTTATTAAGAAAGAGCCAAAACATCTATTTTACATCACATTCATTCCTTAAGCCTAAAATTATCTGGTGTCGGTGATGCAAACAATACAAACAAACCAATGAAATGTGTTTTTTAATTAAAAGCCCATTTTGTGATCTGGCAACTTGCAATAAATGGCTATCAGACTGTTAAGTCTGACAATACAGAATTGGCACTTTGTCTATGGCACAGATTTCACACTTATCTGCATGTTTGAGTGCTACGCTGGACAGAAATGAAATTACAGTCAACCTTCCAAAACAAACCCGCAGGGGACCTGGACAAATGCTTGTTATATCAAGGGTTTGCTCTAATAAGATGCTACATCAGAATAATGAAGAGCTATCCCATTTGAATTCAACAGGAATGTTCAGTAATTCTGTGGCAATTACTTCACACAAATCAATGTTTTGGTATCTTAAAAAACAAAAACCAAAAAAACACAAACCCACAACACACAAAACTGCAAACGATGAGAAAAGCGAGCTGTATGCAGGTCACCCTTATGCAAGGGTCTGTCTAATTTGGCTAACTATCAATCAAAGAACTCATTTTGCCACCAGAACTGCTCAAAGTGGGTTTGGTACAAGCAAGGCCAAGTTCTAATGAACTCGGGCTGCAGTGCAAACTGAAGTATGATGCCTTGAAAGGCAGGGGCTGATTTTTCAGTCATGGCAATGGTGCTTTTGACTCAAATTGGAAGAGGAGGAGCAGACCCTCCGTCAGTGTCACTGCCAGGCTCAGATGGTAACTGCACACACTCGCTCAACAAACAGGCAACTGCTGTGGCAACAGTAAATGCTTCACCTTGCCATGCATGAGAAGGCGTATGGTAAGTGTGACATTGAGACCTCCTTCAGTCACTTTTCCGTCCTTCGTGTTCATCCTGGTCTTGTGTCTTCAATACTTGAAAGCAGCTTTGTGTATTTTTTTTCCTTCACTTAATCAACCTACAAAGAGAGAGAGAGGGAAGAAAAAAAAAAGTACCATTGAGTGGCTGAGGCTACTCTGGACCAAGAATATCATGTTGTACAAACCAATTAACATTCCTCCCTTTGATTTGCTGGACTGCAGTTTAGCACTGAAAAGGCTCCTTTGATTATTATCCTTCCCCTACCAACTCTCCAGCTCTTCACCAATTACATGATAAACTCCCTTTGAAACCTTACAAATTCTCTTAACTTCCATTATTACAAGGCTGAAAGTACAGAGCACAGCAAAGGGAAATACAGTGTCCTCTTCTCAACGCTTTCCCTCTGTTAAACTTTGGGGTTTGTATATGCAGGATTTACACGTGCCTGGTGCTATTTTCATTTGTCTCCCTTTCTCTCTCTGTTACCCTCTCTTCCTCTGTTTGCTCTTGCAGAAGAGAGATTTTTATTTTCTCTCCAGCTAGAGAGAAATTAATTCTGAGCCTAAACACTGATCCCTACCAGCAACAGCAGATGACACATTATCAAAGACATCTGAGTAACCAAGAGCCACTCACTGCTGTAAATCTGGGCACTGTCTGACTTTGTTTTTGTCTGCCAAGCCCAGAGGTGGCTCAGTCCCTCAAAGGCCAAAGCTGAGCTTCAGCTCTAAGTGGAAGGAAGATGTTAATTCCCAATGACAAATTGCAGATTTTCAGTCATTTACAAAGTCATAAATATCCTAAAATACTAATGAAAGCTGCGAGGGCTGGCCTTGAAGGGACAAACAAGATGCATTATGAGTTTACTAATGCAAGGACATTTGTCAGTACAAACAACAGCGGGGGCAGGAACGTTACCAAGGGCAGGCAAATTCCACAGTAGAAAAGGCTTAGAGACCCTTATTTACTTTTGTCCTTTTCAGGCCTATCTTACAAACATCTCTCCTTTCAGCAGTTGTCTCTTGTTAATGACAGCCCTGCCTAGTAGCTGTGGATTTTAGAGGTTCCCCAAGCTTTGACTAGCCTGGGCACTGGCTGATGACCACCCCGAGGGACAATCATTTTGCTGTCAGTGGTTCAGAGCATATGGCAGCATCCCATCCCACCGGGGTGGCAGGCTGTTGTCCCCTCGCAGACTGCTCAGATGTGGGACCGAGCTACCACAAGATCAATCCCCTGAGAACTTCAGAGAGAGAGTCACGCCGACTGCTTCATCAACTAATTAAGCTACATCTTAAGAGCCACGAGGCACTGACAATACTAGACCAAAGAAAAGCCCATCTAGCTTAGCACAAACCATCGGTGATTCATGGCCTTCCTGAGTGGGAGACCACATCTAGGCAGGCATGGTGAATAGCCGCCGATGGACTGATCCTCACTGAATTGGTCTAATCCCTTCCTGAATCCATACTTCCAGTCTCCAAAAGCTCCGGTCTCAGAGATTAATTATTGGTTAGGGGGAAAGTGCTCCATTATATCTTGCTTAAATCTGCTGTCACTAGACATCAGACATTTTGCCCTCTGCGTGTCAGGCAAAGACCATTCCAGAAAGTCACTCCTCTGATGGCTAAGCATGTGTCTTGTGCTTCAGCCTAAGCCTGCGGGAGACCAAGCCACTCCTGATGCTTTTGCTGCTGGGAAATACCTGGGAATACGCAGAGTTTTCCCTAATGTCTCTGCAGGACTAGTCAGGAGTACAGAGAGCTCTGTGCCTCCAGTGATTGCAAGAATAGGAGTCAGACGTGCCAGAGAAGAAGAGATGAAAAAAAAAGAGGGAGAAAGAGCAACTGAATCTATTCCTTCCTAAAAGCACGTCCACAGAGCAGCTCCCATTTGCCTGCTCCACCACCAGGGATGATTTTTCCTTAAACCAGCATGGGATCAGTGCATGTCTTATTGCACACCCTCCAACCCAGGCCTTAGCCACTGAAATAAATCCCATTTGTTCCACATTTTTAAGTTTACCACTTATACATCACCTATCTGCATGGAGAAAAGTGGAAAAGAGGCAAGGTGCCTGGGTGAGAAGGCAGAAAACAGAAGTAGCCTGGCCATGCCTCTGAGGCACCGTGTACTCAAGAAGATGGTGTTCACCTGCTCCTAGCTGAGGGAAGTGCCCAAGCACTTTCTGCTCAGCTCTATCAAAAAAAAAAAAACAACCAAAAAAAAAAAAACACAAAACAAAACACAAAACCAAACATGAGCAAGTATATCAACAGTAGCCTACATCTCAGACTGTACTCTGAACTGTACCGAAGCAAAATTTACCATCTGAGGTCTCTAGACTCCCAAGGTAGCTTAGGACACGCTTGGAAGGTTTCACACAGCAGATGTGCTTCAAGTAGAAGCAAGGTATTAATGTCCTCCTGCGGATCAAAATTTTGTGATGGAGCTATGGCTGTGTTTCTATTGAACAATTCCCACGTTTGAAAATAATCCTGGACAAGATACAGGTTCACAGTTACTGTAGCCTTTTGCTGAGTTCTGTGATGCTACGATAGCACGATCACATTGGGGAAAGTTCTTCAGGAAACCCTTTTCCCAGAAAATAACACCCCCTCCCCAGTCCTGATTTTTTTGCAGATTAAAACCACAAAACCTGTATTTTTAGCTAGCAACCTTTTTTTAAAAAAAAAAACAAAAACAAAAAACACAACAACAACAACAGAGGTTAAAAATAAATTTCCACTGCAAATATTGTTTTTTTTTTGTTTTTCTTTTTTTCTGGATTTGTCTTTGTCCCTCCTCCCAATACATTCAAACAGTGTCACCTCGTACTGAGAGGCAGGACAGATGTCTGGGGGAGGGCTGGGACTGTGTGTGTGCATGCAAGGAGTTACTCAGCTGTGTGAGATACAAATGGAAGGAATTCAAGAAGGCAATTTCACATAATTTGGAAGAAATACATGAAAAATATCCATATACCATGAAGAGAGTGGTGTGCTCCTTTTGTCAGCTCATTTACAGCTGCCCCTGATGTCCTCACAGTCTAAGTATTCTGTTAAACACATGCAGCTTTAAAAAGAAAACCTGAAGGATCATCAATTGCCCAATTATTTCAGCTTTAAAGAAGGATTGGAATACAATGAATTATCATTTTTTATTTATTTATCTAGTTAAAGCTTTTTTTTTTTTTCTTCAGGCATCATCACAAACATGTGCTAGTCCAGATCTTTGTGTGCGTGGAGATGTCAGCCCATGGCACAAGGAAAAGAATGGTTTCTCCTGCAAAGCCTCCTACCAACCAGCAATACATCTACATATTTATAAACCCACTGCTGTAATATATGAGCACATCATGAATATTTAATCAGTAAAATCATTTCCCTTTCCTTTGCGAGATCAGCATTTTGAACAATTTACTATGTTTCTGGCATATGCATGCCTCTAAGTGTGAGCAAATAGTAAATACCTAAGGCTTTCCTTTCTGAAGAAGCTCTGTGGGACAGGATCCTATGGCTACCCTAGGTCTTGGGGAGGTGAGCCTCACAGACTACGAGAAAGTCAACTTGTCACACTTTTCCTGACACCAGAGGAAAGTCAGAGGACTCTATGGGTGATCAGAGAGTATTGAGCAAGCAGTCACAGTAAATTGCATGGCTAAATGTTGAATGAGGTTTTATGCAATTTACTCAGCCTTCAACAAAGAGTTGGAAGTGACAGGAGAGCAAGTGGATGATGTGCTCCCTCTGACCTCAGGACGCAGGACCAGGATGCACCAAATCCAATATCCAGGGCTTTGCATCTCAAAATAACAAGCAATAAAGTCATGTGCAGGGGCCAAAGCAAAGTAGATCACATCAGATGGGTCCCAGCAAACAGCAGATATTTGCCTTCTGTGGAGCTGAACATGAAGACTTGAAGACATTTCCACTGTTGTTTATCATGTAAAAAGTGAAAATTTCTCTGTAGGCAGAAACATGCATCCAAATGCATTAAAAATGAATTCTGAAGATTCCAATAAAATGGACACTTAGTCTAATGTAAATGCATTTTATACATAAGTGTGTGTTTCTATACATTTTCAATATTTGTTATCCCAAGCTAGATTAAAAGGGCATGTCCTATATACTCATCATTTACTACATAAGATCCATCAGTTTTCTAACATGGTTTTTCAAGTATTGTTGGTAAATTCAGTGATTAAAATAACAAGCAGCTAAGCCATGTTTTCATCAGACTACTACAAAGAACAGCATGGTTCCTCAAGGATTTCACTGAATTAATATAAGCTACAAGATGAACTCCAGGGCTGAAGGGCAGTGACACAGCACACACACAGGTTATGAATCCATGCAGCAGAGGAGGTAGCGTGAGATGGCTGCCTGAGGCCTACGACATGAAAAGTCAACCCCGTGATCTGCTTTCCTTTTACCCCTCAAGCCTGTTAATCCCCTCCCAAGAAAATAAGCAGATGACTGCAAAGAAGATGGCTGCACGGTGCTGAAAAAAAAAATATATATATAGTGCTTTAAATCTCCCAGGTGAACACCTCATGCAGGCAGGATAGGAGAGTCTTTGACTCCACAGCAGGCAGGGATGCTAGAGATGAATAAAATCAGCATAGTACCAAGGAAGACAACAGGCAATTGATCTCTGAATGTAAAGCCTCAATAAATTATTATTTCACATCTGTGAATCTGCCAAGAAAGCTACTCATCTGGAAGATCCAAAGGAATGAGAGAGAGGAGGCACAGAAAGACAGCATGCATGGAGGTTAACTGGGGCAGAGCTGCACAGTCACAGAGCTGCGCTAGAAAGGGAAGAGACAGAGGAAAGGAGGAGAAAGGCAGGGAGAAAGAGAGAGAGAGATGAAGCTTGAGTTGGCTGATGTAGATAATAACGTGAGAGGAATCAATGTGAAAATGACTGCCTGAAAATGTTGGAAGCTTGCTCTGGTACACGGAGTCTGGATCAAGTGGTTGTTGATCTGAGCTTGTCAAGAACGATGAAATTGGTCACAGCGTCCAGCACAGCATTCGCTGAGCTGGAGCCTCAAAAGCAACCCTTGAACCTCATTATAGTGTTTCATCACCATCAATAGTAAGATGTAACTATGAAGAAAGCAAGGACAAATTCCAGTTGTTCCACTGGAAGATATTTAAACAGAATAAAGAATGGGGGAAGTTATATTGGCATTCAGCAGAAGCCACGTCTATTTTAAATGAGGACACTTAAACTCTGTTGTCTAGTTCCCGTGTTTCATTTGGCTTACATTAAGAAAGCTTAAATATGGGAAACATATGAATATCCAGTCTCTCACAGTACATCTGTCATTTCAGCAGTACATGGAACCATCCCAAAGGAGGGGTAGCTAAGCAGATGGATCAAGCCTTAGGGATAGGGGACAGGAAAAGACAGCAGCTGAACGAGACGACTAAAACACGAGCAAAATAATCTAAAGATGAACAAAGAAAATTATCATGAATAAGTAACACGCTAATGTTATGGAGACAATAGTTAAGAGTTTGGTTCATTGAGCTAGAACTCTTAAAAAAAAGAAGAAAATAAAGTGTTGTTAAAAAAACAACAAAGGATAGTGAACAAGTCTAACAAAGATAAAAGACCAGAGAAAACCAAAACATGGGAAGCCATGAAAAGGTTGTACCTAAGTCATCTTGATTAGAAGCCTCCCAGGTGGAGGAGACCTCCCAGGAACTGGAAGAAACACACTGCCAGTGATCATGATGAAAAGCATGGACATACATGTACATTTTTGGCAGAGCAGAGTTCTTCAGGGACAGATTAATGTTACTTACATTTTATTCTTTCACTTAAGCTGAAGGGAATACAGGAAAGGAGAAGATGACTGAAGGGAACATAAGAAAATTACTACAGGACAAGAACTGATGGCATTATCAATGGAAATTGACACATCTGCCACATATGTAAGTTTTAAACTTGATAAGCTAACTGCCACATAAAAATTCATGCTGTCAAATGACGAAATAACTACTTTGCTTTCAAGTTTTTTGATAAGCTAAGCAGTTATTTCTGGATTTTCACTTGAAAGTAACATCTCTGAATGTCAAAGGACTAAACAGTATAATTATAGAGGAAAACAGTGGCAGAACTTAAAACAAACAACCCCCCCCCCCCCCCCCCCCAAAAAAAAAAAAGCACAACAAAATAAGCAAAACCACCTCCAATCATAATTTTTTTTTTCAATGAAATTATCTTCAGAAACGGTGGAAAGTGATAGATATCACCAGCTGTATATAGTCTCAGATGAAGCAAAAATAAAAGAAGAGTGGACATTCGCTAAATGTACACTTCTTCAATTTATGTATCAACTGAAGGATAAAGACATCTGCTGTTACTAAACCACACAGTTGTAAGGTTACTAGAGACAAAAGATTCACAGGATGCCCACAATAACACAATAGTAATAACAACAACAGCTCTTCAAATGATTTCTGTCTCAATTATAACTGCTCGGAAAAGGAGGAATTACGTTTTAAAGCACTTCAGTCTTATACAGAAGCCTTACCAGGAGAATCTGATTAAGAAACAATAGCTAAGGAAGCAGGTGCAATATCAAGCTTTCTACTTTGCCAGTTCCATCTCCCAAATTACTGGAGAGGACTGTACACAAAAGAATGAGATTATCCATTTTATTCACATTCTTATAATTTATATCCCAAAATAGATTTCATGTTAATCTCTAACTCCTTAATGAAGTGAGCAAGATCTGCAGAACCCAGCTCCATTAAATTGTTGTATCACGGCCCTTTTTAAGTAAGCAGATAGCTGGGATGGATCAAAAAATCCAGAAATGAGAAAATTCTTTGTGTTAGCAGAACAAAGGGTGGGGGTCTGTCTGTAAAATGGGCTTTCAGTGAAAAGTTTTTTTTTTTTTTTTTTTTTTTAAAAAAAAAAAGGTAAAGGAATAGCTCAAGATCAAAAATAAAACAAATACTGGAGATAAGGTTTCAGGAAGTTTATACATCAGATGTGCCTGAAGAGACTTAAATAACAATAACTAATATGAAAGTGAACTGAGTATGGGACACCGAAAGAGCAGCATTTGAGTATACAAACAGATATATAAAACATCTGTTTTACAAAATAATAATTAAAAAAAAAAAAAGTATTAGCTCAGAAGTCAAAGGGGATTAAGAACGGCACGTTATTCCACAAATTAAAAACTACCAACAGAAGACAGTTACACACCTTAAAAAGCCACGTGCTTCTTTTGCTAGTTATTGTAAAAATACCTGCACCTCTGATCTGCAAAGCTCTGTAGTTACTAGAGATATCTGGAAGTCACAGGTTCACCAAAGACTTGTGAAACTCATAAGGAAATAAAATGAAAAAATAATTTTATGAGGTATTTAAAGTGGTACTTTTTTTTTTTTCTCCTTTCGGGAGGTTTATGGTTAACACTATGTTGTCACAGGAAGAACCTATACTATCTACATACAAATCTGTCTTTGTGTTCTCCCTGAAACTATAAATGCTTTTACCCAATAGGACTAATATAGTTATGTCTCATTTTCAGAAGATAGCCAGACTTCAAATAATCTTTAAAGAGAACAGCAAAAGATTAGAGGCAGAATTATTTCTTCTGTTTTCAAGTGATGTATGTTCAACTGCTGAACTTGGCATATGAGAGCCCCATTCCTTAAATAGGCCACTTTTACACTAGCTGGTCAAAAAGCATACTTCAGCCAATGGTACTGCATGTTCCCTTTTTGGTTTATTTAAGGGAAATAAAGAGCAACATATTTATTGACTCTTACTTACAACATTTTCTGTAAAGATTTTTGAGTAAATAATAGGGCACAGTGAATTTATTATGAAAAGAAATCTCATAGAAACACAAAGACTGTTATTGACAAGACTATTTAATATCAAAATTCAATGGTGAATTGAAGATCTAACAACAATTAGTATCAAAATATTATGCTGTGTCAGCATAAACAGCTACACACTGCCAAAATATAGAAAGCTATCCCTTCAGAATGTCAAACAGGCAATAAATGCTATCAAATGCCTGAAAATCAAGTTTCAGGAAATCTAGAATAGCTGTATAATGGCCTTCAGCAAATGCAAAACAGATCTGGGATCCTGAGGGAAATTTCCTGAGTGATTTCCAGGTTATGGAAAACAACAATCCTTTCGCCAATGATATCTTCATTCTAGCTCTTCTCCTCCTGCCCCCACAACTATTCCAGAAAGAATTACCTTGGCAGGAATACAGAGAGCATCTTCACGGTTTGCCATGAAATAAAAAAACGCAAGAGTGCGCATGACAATACTTGGTACAGATTCACTTGCCAACTAACTCTCCTGCATATGTGAAAAAGCCAGCCAGCTAAAAGCTCTCATAGGTGAAGCTGCCACCTTAGTCTAATGAAACACAGACCCTTTTGCAAATAGGGAAGTTGTTGCCATGTTAATTCCGTCAGCCCAACATAAATTATTCTGTACAAATACTCTCTAGGAGGATTGAGTTCAAAATGGACCAGAAGGTGCTTTCTTTGCTTTCCTAATGGCACTGAATCCAATTACCTGTGAGCTTTATCATGGAGCTGGCAATTTTCAAGATCAGGGAAAGCAACATATGCATATACTAGCCATATAATATATATACTAGTGTATATACACTGTAGAGTATTTTCCAACCACAGTTTTGAGAAAAAAATAAAAATAGCTTTACCTTCCACTTTATCCTCTGGCCTCAAAACTCTTAAGTTAAGCATCTGCTTCCTTCCTTTGTTATTATTATTATTACTATTATTAAAATGTTTCTCAAGTATTAAAGAGAAATTTTGCTTTACTTCCGTAGGTGTAAACACTCCAACTTAATTGCATAAATCTTTCCCTATGGTCTGAAATAATAAATCTAATAAAGAAATGCATATCTACATATGTGTATATATAAATATATAATATATGTCATAGTGAAGATGGGGAAAACGATTGAACAGACTAGCAACAGTAGGAGCATGGTTTTACCAACACAACAAATAGTGCTTACAAGAACATTTTATAATACAATAAACTACTTTCAGTCCACACTGTCCTGAAAAAAAAAACAAAAAACACCATTTTCTGATCACCAAAACATTGTGAAAGTGTGTTATGTTTGTCAAATAACTCTGTCCCCTCAAGTTAAATACATGACTTTGACATTCCATAAATGCATTTTTTTTTAAATAATGTTTCAATTGTAGATATACTTCTATTTAATTCAAAGTAAATAAAACAACTAAAAATGTTCAAGAGCAAACAAACTTTGCTTGTTCATTTAAAAATAAATGTACTCACCTCTTTTTATTTCACCAAACAAAAGACAGTCAAGCCTAAAGAGATATTCTTTTCCATTTTTTTTGATCTTTCAGAGAATACAGAAATTGTTCACATATTCTATTTCCAAGATATGCTAGGTGAGCAAGATTTATATGCACATACTTAAAAACATTATATACTTTTATATGGTGTGTGTATATATGCATGGAATATGGCTATATGCCTGAAAGCAACAGAAGTACATTTTTATGTGATAGATGTGTACAAATGTTAAAGACTGTTCGGACAAGAAAAGCATGATGTTTGAATGATATTTATCTTTAGCAATAATAGCCTCACAAACATAAAGAAGAATTATAATTGTCTTTGCCAGTAAAAACGAGTCCTGATAGTTTCTTATCAATCAAATGAAAAAATGTCCAAAACCTGTAGAATACTTCAAGAAATATGGGAGCTTCCTTAATGGCAAACATTGACCCATCGGGTATGCCCCTACTACAAACAGAATAAACTGATATTTAAATATATTTGTATTATTATAATACCATCAACGTTCAAATGAAGTCTGCCTTAGAATTATGTATTTGTCCAACCTATTTTCAAATCAGAAGTTTTGTAGACATATCTAGTTTGATAAACATGAATCAGTTGTTTCACTCAATCAAATATGAAACATGTTGGTTAGGGAAAAGATGCTAATGGTAATAATACATTTCACCTTGTTAAATAGAAAAATGTTATATATTGATATAATTGAATCTCTAATGCAAACAAGCAAAAACATCACTTTTGTAATCACCTTAATTATGTTATTTACAAGGCTCTGATTTGAAAATCCATTCAAGCTCCCTAGATGAATAAATAAATACTTATTATAAAAAAAAAAAAAAAAAAAAAAAGAAATTCATGAAGCATCCAAGAGGGGGAAGAAAATGAGCTCCCACCATTCTGTCACAAGGGAATTGGTGTCACTCTCTGGAATGTGAGGCCCCCTCTGGAACACCATAACTCATGCTTGTTTGAGGCAAGGATGAACTGGGAATTCTTAGAAAAAAAAAAAAAAAAAGAGAAACTGATCCAATAGGAATTAAAATCATAACAGCTGCAAACATGACTGAATGCTGTGAATAATTCCTCATTTTCAGAGATAAAAGGGCAAATCAAAAAGCAGCGTTGTGATGTCCTGTCATGTCGCAGGAATTGTTGGCTTCAAAAGTTGTGCTCACAAGATGACTTATTCTCAGTCTTAACTGTTGACTTAAGATGATTTAAATTCTCAGTCCATGGCAATTTGTCAAAATGTATAACATTATAAGAATTTCACTGTGAAAACCAAGACTATCCAGTGGGTACAAAACCCAGGAAATTCCAATAGCTTCCTTTGAAACTAGGTTTAAGAAGGGGGGGCAGGGGGTAAAAACCAACCAGCTCATAATGAATGACTTTTTTATGGGTGGTCAATACTCAGAGCCAAGCACATGCCAAGATTTAATCCACCTAAATCGATATCTTTGTCACTGATTTAAACCAGGAGAATCTTTAAAACTCAAAAGCAAGTCTAATTGATGAAGTATTCAAAAGCTAAGAAAAATCAAACAGTTTATTTATTAATGACTTCAAAGTGCCAGCTGTAAAGTGAATCACTTTATCTTCTTTTAACACTTAAAGAAAACAATACTACAGCAAACAATTTGCTACTCCTGTGCAACCGGGAACGGCATGGAGCTGGGACAGGGGAGGGTCAGGCTGGGGGTCAGGGAAAGGTTCTGCACCCAGAGGGTGTTTGGGCACTGGGACGGGCTCCCCAGGGCAGTTCAAGAAGTCAATGCTCTCAGACATAGGGTGTGATTTTGGGGTGGTTCTGTGCGGAGCCAGGAGTTGGACTCAATGTTCCTTGTGGGCCCCTTCCAACTAGGGATATTCTATGATTCTAACTGTTACAAAAAAACAAACAAACAAACAAAAACACTTATTTTTGCACAAAACCAGCTAGTTTGCTTCACAAAGCCACTGAACTGAAACATCACTTCATGAAGCATCTATCCTTTTGTCTATTAGTCAGTGCCTTTCCTCACAAATACCTACCTACTTACCTGTCAGTGCAGATATAAACTCCCTGACCAGTTTCAACATCTCAAAGAGAAACAGTGAGGTCCAATGTTTCAAGTTCACACAAGTTCATGGAGCCTCGGTCTAGCTAAAGGAGAAAGGTCATGTTGCTATTGAAGGAAAAGTTGCGCTATGAACCCATCAGTGAACTTCCAGGAAGTGGACGTGTGCATGCACACTGGGCACTCAGCAACTCAAAGCCAGCCACACAGAGTGGTTTGTGTTAGAAGGGTGTTAGAAGGGACATTAAAGATCCCCTTAGACACTCCAGTCCAACTCCCCTGCCAGGAGCAGGGACATCTTTGACTAGATCATGTTGACCAAGGCTCCAACCAACCTGACCTTGGACACTTCCAGTGACGGAGCACCCACAGCTTCTCTGGGCAACCCGCGCCAGTGCCTCACCACCATGTTCATGAAAATAATTTCTTCCTTATGTCCAATTTAAATCTACCTTCTTTCAGTTTAAAATTTGCTCCTTGTCCTGTCACTACAGGCCCTGATAGAAGTCTTTCTGCATCTTTTCTTTAAGCCTCCATTATATATCAAAAGGCTGCAATAAGTTCTTCCTGGAGCCGTGTCCTCTCCAGGCTGAACAACCCCAACCCTCTCAACTGATTATGAGACATAAAAGTGAGAGGAAGAGATTCTGGAAGTGAAATAATACAATCGCATAAAAAAGGTCCCATGTTCTGAGGAACTCCCTACAGAAGCAGACACAAGGTACGTATTCATTTTTTTTTTGTCAAGTCACTCTAGTAGCTTTGTCACTCATACACAGTCCATCAACAGAGCTCTTTGCATTTAAGTCAATGTAGAACTGGACCACAGGGTGGTCCATTTGCTCATTTGAGGGAAAAAAATGCAAAGATCAAGAGAAGATAGTTGCTGACTTATTGCAGAGACTCTAGAAAAGTACTGAAGAATAGATTTCTAGTAAACAAACCAACAAAACACACACACAAACAAACAAAAAACAAATAAAGGAACAGCAACAAAACACTGCAGAAGTGTGGATAGTACATGTACTTACATCAGTAACTCAAGGTGGGTATTGGTAGCACATTAGTGACACTAAATTCGAAGGACATTACAAAGGAGATGACCTCAAATATGAGCAGGAACACAACAACATGAAAAGAATCACAGCGTAGAAATGCATTTCAGCAGAAACAGTGAAAGCAAATTCCTAATAGCGAGTCAAATCTCAAAAGCAATAATGATACCAAGGACCTGAGAACAACAGAAGATTGTGCATTAGAGGTTGAAACCTTATACTTGAGAGCAAGGGAAGAGGAAGCAGCCACATCCACATAACCTTGTCCTGTTTCATATTTGCATCTGGAAACTCCATAACCACTCTCAAAAAAGGAAGGATTAAGCTGGAGTTCATTCAGAAGAGAGTGGGAAAGACAAAGAAAATTATGTAAAGAAGATATATCTCAGCCAACAATAAATAAGGTAGCTTTAAAAAAGCC
This sequence comes from Anas acuta, assembly GCF_963932015.1. Classification (NCBI taxonomy): domain Eukaryota; kingdom Metazoa; phylum Chordata; class Aves; order Anseriformes; family Anatidae; genus Anas; species Anas acuta. The sequence goes on along the minus strand of NC_088980.1, from coordinate 91,511,220 downwards.
TACTGATATTTCAGGGAATCGAAGGAGAGAAACTAGGATGCTACAAGTGCTGTTGGCTGATGTGAGGATGAGTTAACAACAACAAAAAAAAAAAAAAAAAAAAAAAAAAGGCAATTATAGCCAACTTTCTGCCCCCAAAATCTGTTTAGGGTGTCTCTCAGGCTGAATAACATTCTCCAGAAGCAGCACTGCCTCTGGCATTTCCAGTTAGAATGGATACAGAAGGCTTCCTTGAAGCTTTGTAAGAAATTCACTGAAGTCAGCTGAGACACTCAGTGCTGGGAATGCTGGATCAGGTGTTAAGCAGAATTTAGACACAGAACACAAATTTTGCAGTAAATTTGGGCTTGAAAAGTTCATTTATTGATCCACACGTACATTTTTGAAACAATGTAGGGTGTGAGTGTGTGTGGTGTAAATTTTTTTGTCAACCCAAAAAAGTTATTTTTCAGCAACTGAATTTCAATACAGATTTCAATGTGCTGGTTTTGTATTCTATTATCTATAATATATTTCAAAGTAAAAAACATTTTGCTTTGAAATGGAAAACCAAAACGGTATAGTTTTACGATCTTGAAAAGGCAGTATGAACAGACCTTATGAAACTCTTTTATTTTTTTAATAAGGAAATCAACATATTCCCACATAATGTTTAGATACTGACAACTGGCAAAAAATAAAAATCTTTCTGTTGTTCTATAGGTTCACCTTGTAATAGGAAAGGAAACAGAGTTGAAAGAACTAATGAGGTCTTTTTAATCTCTAATTTCTAGGACTTTGTACATTTCCTCTTTTCCATTTTTACAAGAACCTTGGCATTATCTTTAAGTTAGGGAGAGGAGGAATGTTTTAGAGATTTTTTTTTTTTTTTTTTTAACTATTATTCAGATAATGAGTAAGTTAACTAGGTAAGAGAAAAAGGAGGTCAAATAGTATTCTCTAAGATACAATACTTGTGTTTTTTTTTTTTTTTTTCTTTTTCCTTCCCTCCAGTACTCTGCATTGAAATCTGAAAAGCCCCTTTTCAGATTCTGCACTTTGCTATTGCACACGTAATAATAGGACACTGGCCTTTGATACAATTCTCTCCAGGGAACAAAAGCTTCCTTTGGCACAACTACAGCCACTGCTTGTTGTAGGTTACACATGTCTTTCCAGTCAAGCATGATTAATAACTGTTAAAAAAAAAAAAAATGCTCATGACCCATGGCAAGTATTCTTTCAACTATAATACCAGCATTATGGGCTCTGAATCTCAGTAATTTTAAAATGTGCTTCTACAATGGAACTATAATTTAATTACTTTTTCTGCAGCCTGTTCCATTTTGTTTCATCACTTTGATTGCACCATGCGCTTGGCAGCTTATGGAAGACTGCATCTGCCTCCAGGATTATTTCACTAGGCTCTTTCGACATCTGTTTCTGAAAATGACTTTATTTGCAGTGGCATAAAGAATAATCAGAGACTTGTTTAATTCAGATAAATTGAAAAAGAGAGAGACACAGAGACAGAGTTGGAGGGAGGGAAGAGACAGGGGAAAAAAGAGAAAGCAAATCTAAGCTGCACGCTGCAGAAGACATCAAAATAATCTGAGCTGCTCCTGTGCTTCTGAAAATGCTGTTATCTGATGGATGATATGAAACATGAAAAAGATGAGTCACTAAGTCACTTTCCTTTTTATGTTTGGGTGGAGTTCTTAGATGCAATACATGAGACATCCGAGCTAAAGCTTTGCTTTGAGCTTGATCAGTTTAATATAATTTTCATGAACTCTGTTTGCAAATCCATCCCCTAAGACCACAAAGCAGGCTGAAATGACCTGTGGCAATTGACAAAAGTCCCTACACTGAAGTGGCTATAGGCAAGCTCCAGCGTGAGCTGACATCCTTCCAAGCGAGGCTGCAGCAGACACCTGTTGCAGAGTGCCATAATACAGACTGCTGAGCACACGGCTCAGCAGTGACTGTGATGGATAACATCCACACGCTAGCAGACGTGAACTGGGTCACCTGTGTATCAGAAAAGCAAGCGCAAGGCATCTAGAACAGGCCTGTGCCTCTATCAGCTTGTACGCAACGCAGCGCAAAGCACCACTGGTGACTGCAGATTATTTTTGTGTTATGGGTGGGTTTACTAAACCTCCTGGCACACTATGGCAAGCATTTAAAAATGTTTTCTCTAACAGATCACAGATATTGGTCGGATCCTGTTCTGTTCTTTATTATTTGCTCAGGGCCAACAGATCCAGAAGCATCCACTGCCTAAAAAAGGATGTGCTACAGGAACGTACCCCTGGCAATAAGTATTGACCAAGCCATAGAGCCTGCCTTTAAGGACCAGGATCACTTAAATTCAAAGCACCTTGTGGGCAGTCAATAAAGATAGCATGCAAAAGCAATCTCCAACATGCTCTAGGTTTTGAGAGCTTAAAATCCTGCCTTATTGTCCCTTCCCTTCTGGAGATTTTTCCTGTCTTATTTGCTGGTCTTTTGGGCTGTGTTGCTGTAGCAAGCATATCAGGAACAGTCACACATGCCAGGAACAGTCTCACCGAATAGATTATCCAGCCCATTTGGATGCACGTATTTTGGTAAGAATTAGTTTAAGGACAATCTGAAAGGAGACCGTTCATGTCTCAGAGTAATACTGGAAAAAAAAGATATATTTGTCCTCAAAAGTAATAGGTATCATGCAAACACACAATGGTTAGGCCTAAACAAATTAGGAATAGCCTGCTTGCTGCAGCTGTGTAGCCTTAATTAACTGTCACAGGCACTTGGGCTTTCCCTTCTCCTTTGGCCAGGCTACAGCTTGCCTCTCCCATCTGCCTTGATGTCCCAGCTTCCTCCTGAGGCTTCATCCGTCCAGTACAAGTAACTCCCCACACGCCAAAGACGTGCTGTCAGAGGTGCCCATGCACTACACTGCTGTCCCCATGGGAAGGCCACAGAAGAGAAAGTCAAAAAATTCCTTCACTTGTGTATTTCACCTCTCAACTTTCCTGAGCACAATACAGCAGGTGAGCTGAGGAAGCTCAAAGCTTCCACCCTCTGATATACTTACAGGCAATACAAGAAGCAAAGCTCCTTTGGCAACCATTGTGTCTCGCAAGCTGGCAAGCTTGACAGACTACATTTGGGAGCCTGGTTATTTTCATAAAGGAAGCTCAAAAGCAAACATCTCGAAGCTTTCGGAAAACAACCACAGATCTTGTTCAAAAACAAAACCATAAACAAAACCAACCAAACAAACAACAAAAAAAAAACAAAACACACAAAACAGAGCAAAACAAAAAATATACAGCTAAAGAAAAGGAAGAGAGTCCTCAAGGCAGAGTATTTTGCTGGGGAACTATCTGAAACTCAAGAGAACAAGGTTCTGGCTCCTTCTTCCTAACCAAACTCCCAAATAGAAATCTTGTGAGGAAGAGGGGAATATTTGACAGAAGATATCATCTGTTCACAGAAGATTTGTATTTCAGAAGCCATCTTGAAGAGAGATGCATTCCAGTTTCAGTGCATGACCGTGAAATTTTCATTAACAGAGATTATTAACAATTGTTATTACTATTATTTTTAATTTAGAACAATTCACTTCCTCCCCTCATACTTCACAAACCCAGGCTGTAATATAGCAGTTGCATTGGGCCAATGACCAAGCAAAGAAGCTACTTATTGCTATTTTAGAGCTTCAAAGTAAACTATACCTAGCATAAGACATGCAGGTGGTTATTATAATTTGTCAAGGTTTTGTCCTCTTGCCAGTATTACCAAAGAACAAGTAGTCATGTTTAATTGGAAATTCTCCCCAAGGAACTTGAAAGAATGTATTATTACAGCCAATGTGAAAATAGGTTTGCCTCTGAAGTTCCAGTTGTTGACCACAATTGCACAATCTATAGATGTCTTTGTTGTCGTGCTGATCAGATGTGGCTTGGTAGCACCACAGAAGGTTTCATTAAAAGTGTCCTTAAAGACACTCAGGAAAATAAAAGTGTCCTTAAAGACACTCAGGAAAAGTGTTTTAACATTTGGATGTTTATCTTAGCCTACTCACATGACCCTGGGACAAAGCTTTCAGGCTGTTGGTAGCAACTGCAGACAGCAGGCATTGCAAGCCCTTAAGAATTGATAATAAAATAACTGTTTTCAAGTTCATGGTCAATCCAGGACAGGACAGCAATTTACTCAAATTACTTAAGAGAACAATATGGTTGCAAGTTTTTTTTTGTTGTGGTTTTTTTTTTTGGCTGTACTGATGTGTTTGGATGCTGGTGCTAGCACCTGTCCAGATGTTCAGAAGTTGGTTACGTGCTTTGGTAAGCTAGAGCCAGTGATGGATGGAGTCTTCTGCCAGCAGGATGCAGAGAAGGAAGGCAGAAAGCTTGATACACTGAGGGAGAAGGGGTTCAGGTGGGGCTACCTTGTTTTCATAACAGAAAATACTGGAGAAGGCAGAGTAGAACGGGTGAAATGGTGGCACTGAGTTGGAAACGGGCACTTTTACCATCACCTGAGGAAGGACGGAAATTGCCTGATGCTGCGTATAGCAAAGGAGACAGAAGCCAGTGTTATGACAACTTGTGTTATCTATCTCTTTTCCTCAAGGACAGTATAGGTAAAAGTATAAATATGCTTGATTCACACACACTTGAGGAGAGACAGTATCCCTGTCCTCTTAAAAGCAATTACCCTCAGAGGTAAAACCTGTTCCCCCTCCCCCACTCACTTTTTTTTTTTTTAGGGGGTGGGGGAGTGGGTAAATTTGAGAAACCAAGTTGGTATCTGTCCATTTAGGGTTTGGACACGGAGCTTCAGCATTCACGCACCGTTACCATACAGATCTCCTGCAACCACAAGATCACTGCTTTGCACAGGACTGCATTTAAAACAGAAGCTCCCCCAGGGTGGTAACAGAGCTATCCCGTGTCTATTTTCAACTGCCTGTAACAGAGTTAAGTTCACTACTACGGCTTCAGCTGTATGAAAATGGTTTTAACTATTTTTCTGAGCAATTGGTGAGTTTGGCTGTGACGCAGTAAATCTTTTTCAACAGAATTACTGGACTGTGATTATCAAAGTGTTAATGTAGGTCATTTGCATCTCTACTTTTTGCCTTCATTTAAGAAAAGCCAACGATGCAATGTAAGAAGAGGTGACAGCTATAGCTGTACTATTTCTTGTTTGGTCTTTCCTTCAAAAGAAGCTAGAAATGAATTCCCTCCCTCCCCAGTGGGGGCTGCTAACCACGTGCTAACTGACTGACAAGGACTCAAGCTAAAGCTCTCCTACCACCCCAGGCTCACCCACAAGCATGTGAGATCCACCTCAGGAAGCAGACATAAGAGCAGTTCCTACTCTGTCCAAGACATTTCCAATGAACTCCACAGAAAGTCAGGTTATGTAAAAGCACAACCTGCTTTTTAACCACCAGCCTGCATGAGGCAGGGCATAGAAACTTTTACTGAGGACACTAAAGGTGACACTGGTAACGCTTCCAAAAGCAAAATCAACATAGGTCGACTGAAGTAGCAGAGATGCCTGCTAGGCGTTGAGACACTGGCAGCCAAACCACCATGCCCCCAACTCTTGCTGCAATAAAATAAAAGATGTCTGCAGTCATTTTAATGGAGTCACCCAGTTACTCCCAATAATGCATTGGAAGAGCCAAACTGCTCAACAGTTTCAGGTCAGCAAAGGAGGACCACACTGCAGATTATTAACTGTTCTTCTTCCTTTTCCCCTAGATATGCTCCATACAAATTACCCACTTTTTCCTTGCATCATTTAAGGAAAGATACTTATAAATTGCTTTCTGATGCTCCATTTCTCAACTATTTAATTGATTTTCATCTACAGCTTATGTATACATCCTTGAAGTGAAATCAATTAAGAGCTGCTGAAATTAAAATGGGTGCTCTTTGTAATGGGCAGATCTAGTTCTCATCTACAGCTATTTTCCACCTCAATAGGGGAAGTGATGAGATACGGAAAGAAAATAATCAGTGTGGGAGGCTTCACTGTGCCGTGCTTAATTACCTGCTGTTCAATATGTGGTGCATACAGCAGTGGGTGCCTTCATGTCCACACACGTACTTACATATAAAACGTATGTGCACTGGTAACAGAGTTGATATATTTTCTGTAAACTGGGGTATAGTGACAAAGCATTGCCAAGAGGATCTAATCCGCATTAATTTATGAAACAAATCAAGATTTTCGCAGACTGCAAGAGCTCCCAGCCTTTTTAATACTGAGTTCATGCACAGGCTCTTTTTCTTCAGGATCTAAATCTTCGGTTGATATCATAAGGTGAAGCGCTGTCTCTGGACAAACATGAGCAACACGATTCAGTCGATCTGTCTAGTGTCAATCTGTTCTGTACTGTAATATAAAACCAAGATCATTAAGAGATCAATCATGCAATACATATACACATATATATTCATTCTCCTGGAGCCCTAGATGCATAAATGTGCTTGTATTAGCCACAAAATTCCCTCAATGCTTAGAGGTAATATTCTGATCACATAAAACGCAGCAGCAACTACTGTTTTATTATACAGCCATTCCATACACAAATGTCATATTATGCATTGTTCTTTGCCAATGCAAATGTCAGTCTGGATCATTCACGGGCTATAGATGTGCCCCAGGTTACCCTGAGACCTCTGTGTAGCTGAGGCATGAAATTTCAGCACTGCACAGGGTGAAAAGCCTTCACTGCAATGATAGTGATAGGCAAGGATACGTTAGTATTGTCTTTCTGGCATGAAGCAAGTTGAAGTAAAATGCTAGTCGGTGTGCTTCTGACCCCTACAGTAAACCATCAAAGAAAAGGAGGGGAGGACAACTTCGGTGGATGTGTAAAATTCGTGATCTAGCCCCTCTGATCTGTGGGCATGGTTGAGCAGTCAGTGGAAGACCACAGGTGGGGCTCTTCTGGATGCAAACTGAACCTTTCTGGTTGGAGGCCAAGCATCAAAGAACCATGGAAAGGAAAAGCACAATGTTTGGTGGCTGACTTCTACCATTCCTTTACTGTTCCTAGTGTGATCTGTTGATTGTAAAAGGATGCTGGTGAATGTCTTTAAGATAAGAAGGTAAAAGAGAGGGCATTTTAGGTAAGGGATATATTAGACACGCACAGCATGTTACACGTCATACATAGAACGTTAAATGTTTCCCTTGACTTTCTTGTACTCTAAATAGGAAAGGTGGTGAATGACTCTCAAAGATTTCCTGGGTTTCACCACCAGCCTCCAGGTGGCTATGCTTCACAATTTCATATTGCAACAGATTTGGTTAATGGCAAAATTGAAAAAAAGATTTAGGCAGCCTGAAAATGCTGAATCTAATCATTTTGCGGTAGTACTTTTTTCTCCAAGTCAGACAAACATAAATTCCCTCGAAGTATTGGGACCTTGGAGAATAATTACACAGGTAATTTGTTATTATGGCTAGCTGAATAAAAACCAAAAAAAGGTCTAACAACACACCATTGCCTCCCAGAGTATTTCTTCCAAAACAAAGCTTCAAATGCCACATAAGGCCTAAGGCATCATGTTTTATATGAGGTGTATATGTTGTTAATGGAGGGATATCTACAGTGATCTCCCCAAGCCCTACGCAAGCTAACAGCACCTCTCGTTCCTCCTGGTCACACACTGCCTGGCAGGGAAGGTCTCCACCAGACAGGTCAAGAGACTCAAGCCCTAGTATTCTGAATTTCTCCAAGCTATTTTGTTAACAAGTCATAAATGAGAAACTGCACTATGACTCCTATTTACCTAAATATTTGCCAAGCATCCGCTATTCCCAGGTATTTTCACTATGAAAAAACAACGGAATCCAGCTCTCCAGGGAATGCAGATAAAAGAGAGAATCACAGTACTGAAATGCTAGTACTGAAGGCTAGCAGAAACAACTACAAAGCAACAAAAGAGTTGTAAATATGAAATGCAAAGGTGACTAAGTACTGAGGCAGTACCTTTCAGCTCATGCAAATACATAACACAAAATCATTCAATTTCTATTCTCTTAATCACTGAAGCTGATGTAGAAGAATAGTCACTTCCCCAATTCCCATACCCCCTTTCCCACTTCCATTTCCCCCACCCATGCACCCACACACACCCTGCAGTTGCTGACATTCAAGCAGTTCTAAATAAAGATTGTTTTGCTATGAAGCTTTTGGAAATATATAATGCAAAACTCTTACCTCCTCCTTACTGATGGACAATTAATGCAACCTAACATGACTTCACTAGCAGACTGAATACACCAACAGCTGCACTCTTTCATAAAATAAGACACAGAGTTACTAATTTTGCCACCAAAGTCATCATCCTTTCAGATGACATACTTTAAAAAAAAAAAAAAAAGGAATGTATGGAGTGGAGGATCAAATGACTCACATATTTTACCAAAATGTAGACTTGCAACTCCAAGTCATGTAGATTTGGCAGAAAGTAAATTTGTAAACAGCCTATTACAAAACGGATCTTGTTGGTCTCTCCCACAAATGCATAAGTCACTGACAGGCTACTTTTTCATGGAAAGCTTTTTTTTTTTTCTTCTTTTCAACAAAGAGTCTTATTTTGTCACATGAAGGACACTCCACATTCCACTTTCCAACTCTGATCACAAAATGCATTTGCAGCACGTATTAGAACCACAAAGGTTCTTCATAAGGAGACAGACGTCTGTCCCGGATGAGCTGACAGCCAGTAGATAGCATGTAGCTGCTAGAATTACCAAAGTGTAAGCCCACTTGCCAGGCTCTCTCCCCTTCCCCCTTTTCAGATCTGGCCAAAAGAGCTCTGAGAGAAAGCTTCCTCCTTTCCTCACCCCATTATCCCTTGTTTTGAAGAGAACAGAGCTCAACATGAGCAGTGAACTCAAGTACGAAGGGATGACTGGTGTAAAAATGCTAGCAATGACAAAGGGAATTGCCAAAAAATAGGCAGGAAAGCCCTATACCAATGGCATCTGAGCTGCAGAAAACAGCAGAATTACATTAAACACCAGGTTCAGATGGGTGAAATTCCTTGAAAGTCCCTGAACCCAGTATTTTCTATCAGGTAGGGACTGTTGGAATACACAGAAACTTGGTGCAAGGGCACATGTGAACTAATGATACCTAAATCCAACTGCTTATATCCTGCACTACTGTGGTCTCGTAGATCCTGCAGGAATTTTGGCCAAGTAGAGCCTTGCTTTTGGACCTATGCATCCTATGACTTCACCCTTAGGGCTCACGATCTAAAAAAGTCCCTGCTTTCATGGTCAAAAACAGTGCTGCAAGTTCTTCAGGCGTTTAAGACAATAACATCCCATGTACTTAGCCAGCTCAAAGCAAGGGGACAAAAGCCCTTCCCAGTCTTTGCAGGTAAGTTATGACTGTAACAGCTAGGCAGGAGCAAAGTAAATTGGAACAACAGCCAGTTCTATCAGTCGTCTTGACTACGAAAGTAGTAGTCCATACAACAGGCCTACTAGAAGGGCCTACTTCTGTACTACCAGTTTCTGCTGGCATTGGTTATGAGCAAGCAGTAACCACACAAGGGGTGCACTGATGGTATGGTGCTGTGGATTTTCAGAGCCATCCTCGTGTTTACATCATCTGAGCATGGGCTCTTAATTTCTGTGGGACTGCTTGAGTGATTAAAAATACACAGGACTGGGGCTTGTTGTTATGCTGGTAACGTTACCTTGAACTTCGCAAGGTGAACAGCCATTTACATCTTTAGTAGATTAGAAGTGTTGGCTTCATTTGAGTTTGTATTTCAAACAAATTTAATTTGGAGGATTTTGTGTCCCTTTTGTTTCTGGTATGCTAAAATCTAATCCACTTATTTTGGTGCATGTCCCCTGCTTTAAGATGCTTTGTGACTGCACACTCTTTGCAATACATTTACAATTTATCATATGTTGGCACTGAAAGAAATTAAATTCAAAATCCTGCAATATTGTGGCAGTTAAGTGATCATTATGAACTCTGGAGTGAGTTCAACCAGTGCTTGTCAACAGTTTGACAAATACAGTGTTTTTATTCTGCTGGTAAATTGTCTATAAAGAAAATAAAGTTTTTATAAGTACATTTGCCATTCCCATGTGTATTGGGATTGATTTATTTGGCTACAGGTTTATCCTGTTCACTGTTAATAAAAAATGTGCTGGACAACATACCACATTTTGTATTCAAGAACAGTTGTGAGTGCAACAAACTGTATTTACTCCATCATTGGGCAACCCGACTCAAATTAATAAAACAAAAAAAAAGTGTTTTACTCAAATGAATACAAGCTGGTTTATAAGAACCTTCTAAATGGACTGACAAAATCACATTAAAAACAATTTCTAATTTAACAGTTTGTTTAGAGGTCACTACTTCATGAAGCTTTGGTTTCACGTATAATATAACCAGTCTTTCTAAACAGTGCTGACTTTTTAAATGTGTGCATGAAGCTAAATTAATATTTTCATGTCCATTAAATAAAAAATAATAATTTCAAATGAATTAAAGATTCTCTGTGTATGTACACATGTATTTAAGAACTGTAAGTGACCGTGAGGCAGTTCTGCTCACACTTGCACCCTGCTGGTAACATGGCAGGCAAGGCTGTGCACACACTGCACATCCTTATCTCAACATGCATGCCATTCCATTCACAACCTTAGCAGTCCCCCAGGTAACCTGACAGATAAGGAGGACCATTTCATTAGAAGATGTTGAAAGTGCTTTGTTTATATAGAATATTTAGGTAGTGACAGATAAAGCTCTTTATGACAATACTCCATTTCATTAGACAATACCCAAGAAGATGCAGTGTAAAACAGTGCCACATCAGAGCAGTAGCACTGCACACCCCCACCCTGTAAAAATGGAAGAAGTTGCAGAAAATGTTTATATGATGGCAAATGCAGTTTAAGAAGTCCCCATCCTCTTATCTTTATACATGCTTCTTTCCTGCAGTCCTCTATCCACATCCCAGTCATGCTGATGCAACTGTGAACTGAACAAAACTGTACTGAAGTGATTTGACTTGGAAGCCAAACCAAACCAACCAACCACCACTGCCAGTAACAAAAAAACATAGCACAACCTTGCAACCATTCTCCTGACACAACATGGAAGTGGGCAAAAAACAGTGTATGAACGGTAACTTCTTAAACTGGATTTCCTGAAAATGTTTGTGTCTCCATACTGGGTTATAGGAAGAATTAGATGTTGCTTTTTTATTTTTTTTCCTTGAACTTTTGCCCATTTCTAGTTGGCTAGGGTAACAATTTTCGGCTGTTTCTTAGGGACCACTGGACAACTTGGTATCTTTCTGTAACTCCCTGCTGTTTTTCAATCATGCAGCCTCAGTTTCAGGAAGGAACAAGTTTGCGGAGCTGAATTTCTTGGCAGTCTGCAGAGCAACTATCTTTGCCTTAGCAAAATAAGAGGAGGGGTCATTTCTCGCTATTGCTATCTTCATCTGTTATAATGCTGGTAGTTAAACTAAATGGAAAGATGTGTCAAATCTGGAGGTTAAATTACTCTGTAAATTTTCTTCAACAATTTCTGCATCAAGTCACAGGTATAATTTTTTTCTTTTCCTTTTTTTTTTTTTTTTAAGAGAGCAGTGTACAGTGTTTTTCAGTTAGCTATGACAACTAGAAGATAAATACTGACTGAAAAAGCAAAAAAAAAAATTATTTTGATTTCTTCATACATTAATTATGACTTTTTAAGAAAATTTAAGCTCTATTGCAAATACTTTTTGTTCATTGAATGAAAATGTTCTTTCATGTTTCTGAAATGTTTAAAATCCCTAAAGGGAAGATAATGTGTAAGCCTTATTTTTTAAATTACCAGCTCCTCATCCTTAGAGAAACAGTACATAAAATGCTTACATAGAATATTAATATAGACACTATTTCTCCATGAAAAATTATCTTTTTTTCCCACCCATTCTAGAAAAGTACTTGGGCCCAGATGTTACCAGGTGAAATTCAACAGCAGATGTCCTGTCAATGGAATGCCAACAAAGCTCAATTTATTTTAGTGATCTGCTGGCACTCCAGCACAAATGTCTGGCTCAGTGTTATTAACTGAATTCTCCCTGCTCACCTGAAGTGGATATAAACTCATTTTTGTCTTGCAGGAAGAACCACACAAGAACAATCTGATTAGTTCAGAAGCTGCTGGAATGGTTAAAGAAGGATGCTTAAACTGAAGTGTGTAGCAAGGAACAACAACTAGTACCAGCAGGATTCTTGCTTTTTCCACCAAAGACCAAGAAGTAAACTTTACCATTCCATTTCTGTGCCATTGTCCTGGCGTACCTTTGTATAACAATCACTTTTTGACCATTTTGCTAATATGGTAATACTTAGCTAATTCTTTTTGAGGTGGGCTGAAGCCAAGGCCTGCACTCAGACACCTGAAGTGGCATTTCTTCCTATCCAAACCCACAAGTAGAAGTGTTTTCACTGAGCACCAACAGACAGACCTAAGCTTCAAAACCACACCTTATTTTTCTCTCCCCCAACAAAGTATAATTCCTTATAGTGTATTTTAGTAGGGTTCTGCTTGTTAAACTGCTCTAGATCAGGAGAAGGTTGCTGCTTCAGGTTAGCTGCAGAACTCTTGTCAATGACAAAGGTTTAAGTAGCTAAGGATATTGTGCTCCTAGCATCTTCTCAGAGGTACTGTCATCCTCAGTAATATGCTGGTTCAAGACCACACCCTGCCCACTAAAACAAAGCCTGTGCTGACAGCAGTGCCTGGCTCTAGGCTCCAAACTTTCCTTTGCTGTCTTCTGCAGGGCTGGTAGTCTGGTGGCCTCAGGCCAACACCATCTTTGGACCACCTTGAATTTTTCCAAGTCTTCAAGCCTGGACAGACTCCTCCTCTGCCTGCATTGCAACTACTGAGAATGACCATTTCTCATCACTGGCTTGCACCCTCCAGAGTTGGGGTGGCAACATGCCCAAAGCTCTGGCCATCCCGCAGCTGGGCTCTCCTGCTGCCATTGCAGCAAAGCACACTGAGCTGGGAGCCCTGGGGAACAAGGTCAGGCTGGCTTGCCCATGGCTGTCAGGAAAGGATATGCCCTGCTGGACTTCTTCCTTCCCACGCTGCCCAGAGCCAGTTCCTCATCCTGCTGCCTTTCCGGCCCCTGTAGCCCTGGGGCAGTGCCAGCAGTGAGTTCTTGTGTCTCAAGTTCATCTGATTTAAACACAAGACCATCACTTCCTTTCCTGGAGTCATTCTCCCTCTTCATTACAGAATTGTCAATTCCTAGATTAACTTCTTTGACAACATCCTCATTCATTACACCGAACTGATTCATGCCCTGAGCACCGCTCATCTCAAGCCCAAAGGGAGTGCTGTTTCTCTGGAAAAACTACTGCAATGTTGTTATTCAGGACCGTAACACAATATGTATGCATAACAAGGCCAAACTGAAGGCATGGAAGAAACCACACATCTGGCTTTCCCTAACTTCCAAGAGCTCATTTCTGCCGCTTTAAGGTTCCTCTCGTTGGTTTTCAGTGCGACACTACATACATTTTTGTGAAGCATTGACAGTGGGGTTAGAGCCATAATGGAAACAGATACAAGTCTCTGTCTTGAGGAATCTCGTTTCAAGGAAAAAAAAAAAAAAAAAAAAAAGAAAGAAAAAAAAAGATTTTTAAAGAAAAAAGCCTGATCCCCTTTGGCCTCACAGAACATCATGATCTTCACCTCCCACTCCCAGCAATGTTAAACCTACAGACATCTTAGCCATGCACTGCTACTACAGAACACATGGGAATTTCTTCATCAGAAAATAAAATGAAACACCTACTAAGTCTGTATAGTTACCAGTCTACAGTGCAGCAACATTTACAGCACAGATAAAAAATCCCCAGGATCTTGCAAACCTTCATTCATAAAAAGTCTTTTTGTCTTTTCTTTGAGCAAGTGACTTGCACAATGACTCAGTATGGAGGCTATGCCTTAACAATTACTTCATTAAGCTTCATCAGCCTAATCAATATCACTTCCACTTTTGTTCTGCTTTACAAGTAGTGTCACATAATGCACAAGTCATCGCATGCCATGAGTTTTTTTAAACGAGTCCCAGCTGCAGTACATGCAAAGTACCAGCACTAAGAAAAGGCAGCACCACCTTCAGTTCTGCCCTCTCCTTTCCTCCAAGGCAGTCCTCTCCCTGCTATCCTCAGTATGTTCCCGTTTCTAAAAAGTACAATTTTAATATGCTGAGAATTTTAGGCACTCCAACAATTTGTAAACAAGTTTGAGCTGCTGAATATAAGGGTCACTCTATGCTAAACTAAAAAGAACTGAATAATCATTTATTTCAAACAAAGACGCTTTTGTTCCCTGAAGTTGTTGCTATGCGCATCGATGCAGGAATATAGCTTGATCACAGGAAACAAGAAAGTTTTCTAGTTTGCATTTTTTTTTGGCTTACAAATACAGTCCTGTTCACAGCGGTCACAAAGACATCACTTGATTTTTCACCAGTATCAGTAATGAAACAACCTTTTCTTGCTAACAGTTAGTGCTGCACAGTTAATACACAACTGTAACCCAACAGACCTGTCTTTATGGATTTTAGGGCTGGAAAGCCTGGTTTCTGCACAGTGTTTCAGGCACTGAATGGTACCAGTGATTGGCAGTGGCTGATGGCTTACAGTCCATCCAGCCATATCTCTTCACAGCTGGTTCACACGGTGCAAGACAGACCAGACCTGGTCACGCAGCTTCCCATCCCATGGCCTTTTGCTATTGGTTTTGGACACGCTGTGAGGTTCTCCATAAAATAAGGCAAGGATGCCTCAGAAAACCATGCTCCCCTGAGCAGATTTGTGCCAGAAGTCATGAAACTGGAAGCAGAGACCCAAAACCTGAAAACCATCAGTCTGCAACCACTCCACTTACACAGGTGTGAGCACAGGAAGGCAACCATAGGAGGTCACTGATCTCAGACCAGACCTGGGACAGCTGTAGGCATTTCAACAACATGGGCTGCTTTCATTTGTGGTCATGCAGATTTAAGTACCCACTTGGACATGGACCTTTACCTAAGGAAAATTATCTTGTAAAACACATGATAATAAATAAATAAATAAATGAACAGATGGAGCAGAGTCATGGATATTTCAAATGACATCGGGGACAGAGACAAAGAAAAATATTTCTTGCCTTTGAGTGGGTCTTCAATGAGAAACTCAAAGCCTGGGAGCATTAGCCTCTCTTTGACCCCAACAAATTGCATCATCATTTACCTGGGCATCAGAGAAAACCAGCTATTGCTGCCCTTCTTCATCTCCACCTGAATTTCTCTTGGGTCTGCAAGCAGGGCAAGAATGGGAACTTGAGGCTGGAGAGGCATGAAAACTTACTCAATCCCCTTCCCAAAGAAAGGCTGTACTAAGCATCTGCTTTAAGACTGCCCAGGATGTGAAGCTATTGTCTTAGTCTCTACTGGAGCATAAATGATACAGATGATGTGAGGCACCAAGTGGCTTAGCAACTGAGGAATAGCAAGCAATGCAAATAGTTTCATAAACCAGCAAGCATGAAAGGAGATAGCGTGCTGTGGCCAAAAGACTATCAATGACAGTTTGGAAAGAGCACTTTTCATCCGTCAACTATAATTCTACTTGATTTTGTCATGCTGACTTATCGTACTTTACAGACTTATTCTGAAAGCAACCTCTTTCATCAGTTACTCTCATTTGGCAAGGGGAAACTACAACATGACTGCATTTTATATGAAAGAAAATAGGTATCAGTTAAAAATCTGGATAGACTGCTTATCTTAATGACTTCTAATAAAATGAGTCAGATGAGCCTCTCTGACATTTACAATGCTATCTTTCACTGAATGTTCATATTTAGTCACATTGTGTATCAGGTGACATCCAAAATGCACCTGGGTTGTTCCCAACAATTCCACAAAACCACTGAAAGAGGCAGACCACAATGACCTTCAGTGGTACAATGACAAAACAACCACTCACTTTAACCTGCAGCATGCTTCTAAACGTGTCCTTAACATGGTGTTAGCTGAATATTCACACATAGGCTTGTTTAGGCTGCAGGATTAGTGTAAAATGAGAGAAAACACTGTTGCCTTAACATGATGCCATTACCCCGGAGGCTTTCCTTCCCCCTCTTTTTTTTTTTTTTTGCAAAGAAAATCTGGCTGTCAAGTGTCAGTCTAAACTCAGGTTAAAATGTTGATGAGATTCCAGTAACAGAACTGTCTCGTTCTTTTCCAAGCTTTGCCATAACTAGAAATAATCCCTCTCACAAAAAAAGAAAAAGAAAGAAGAAAAAAAGGCCAATTTATAAAATAGTGAAGCTTGAATTAAAATCAATACTTCACAATTTTCTGTCTGCTACCCTAATGTATGGGGACTAAAATAAACTAGAAAGTCAAATTATCGGGATGTAAAAAACCACCAACAACAGAGCTCTTGCTTGTCTGCTTTTTTTTTTCTTTTTTCTTTTCTTGGCTCTTCAGTTTGGTTCTGCTCTGTTAAGCTAGGATGAAATCACACCAAACACTACACTAACGCTTCTGTTAATTAACAACATGCTTCCCAACTGCACTTTTCATTCCCACAAAAAGTGCTGCATTTTCACAAAGTATCACTTGTAGTAAGGCATTCAAACATGCTAATCGCAGCTTTGCCTCCCAGGGAGATGGATGGGCTTACTCTGCATTAGTTAAAGGCTTCGGAGTTGATTTCCTGTTATTACCGTTATTATAACTGTTTGAAAAAATTAGAATTTGTTTTATTTTTGCAAACTTGCACAAATTCAGCTCAAGAGCAGATAAAAAAGATATCCCAATATGCTTTCCAAAGATAAAAATAACTCAACTAGGTTTCCAGCTCTTACAGAAATGCAGATAGGAGTGGGCTGGGAAGAAATATTCTTCAGACATCTCTGTCTTCTTGCACATCACAGAAATGGAAGACAGGATACTCTGCATTGGCTATGATGGAAATGGGACAGAGAAACAATTACAGATGCAATTACAAATTGCAGCATACACAAATTGTTCAGTATAGCTTCCTACAAAAAATGCAGTCAGTTTTTGTTTGTTTGTTTTTTTATGATCCTCGCTTGTCTTCTCATTGAGTATTTCAGGCTTTATTCCTCTTCTTTATTTTAATCCAGTTGCTGGGTAGTAATAACAAAGATCGAAAAGTTTAGTCACAAGACAACAGGAACTAGGACTTCGTTATGGCAAATTCTTGTTTACTGCAGACACTGACGTATGTGAATAAAGAATCTGGGTCAAAAAAGCACAACAGAGGATGCTACCTGTCTTTGTACTGAATAGCAGGCAGCTGGGAAATCAGCAAGTTCTAGCACAAAAACAGTAGGAATCTGCTTCAATGAGATGATTCATTTCTTTATAAAGGCCTTTCAGATGTTCAGCCAAAGTGAGAAAAGTTGGTACTTCCTGTTGAATTAATGTTCCACTGTCTGGAAAACTTCCAATAGATCTAGGAATCTGTGGCAACTATTTCTACATCCGTGCAGCAGGGAGATTTGTCTTGCTATGCACCTTTGAATTCTAACCACAGCAGTACTGATTGTATTGCTAAATACATTAGGAAGCGTCTGGACCTGTGGGCCTGGGAGAAACCACTCATCAGAACAGTTGTCCAGCACTAGATAGGGAAAGAGAGAGAAAAGATGCCTCAGAGAACACGTTATTTGGAAACTGCCTGGGAAGAGAAGCTCCAGGGATCCTGCTCTATTTTGAAAACAGCTGCTCTACAGATGACTTATGATAATTTGCCTGGAAGATTCTAGGGTAATGTTATAAAATTGATGATGCAATTTTTGACCATGTGTAAGTGGAAGGATATTGTACAATATGGAAAAAAAAAAAAAAAAAAGAAAAGACAAAAACCAGGCCACTGCATGAAGATAATGTCTGGAGTGCATCAGGAGTGAGTTAACAGCACACGGAGAAATGAATAGAATAGAAGCCAGAGAGCCCCAGACCAATTTACAATGAGTCATCATTCTCCAGAATAACAAATCAACATAGACAACATATCCAGTCATCCTCTAAGCAATACAGCAGGTTGTGAACCAGATCTTGGAAAGAATATTTTATCCCTTGAAACTGAGCATTAGGATGAGGTTTTTTTGTTTGTTTGTTTTTCAATGAAATAGGTGCGGCTTATATATATATATGTATATATATACACATATTTCAATAAACAAACACATTTACTTATATACTACTTGTTGCAAAGACATAGCCCAACTTAAAAATATCATGCATTGAGTTGAATGCTCTTCAAAAGTTCAAACATGCCCAATACATTATGCATTATTAGTCTTCTTGTTGTATGTGTACACACATTATTAAAAAAAAAAAAAGCTAGCAGGAAAAAAAAAAATATAAAAGCCTCTCTCTGAAAATGCATGCATAAATTTAATCACATATACCAAACCTTTACTGCCTCAGTCTCACTAAATGTTGTTTTCAGTGAGACTAATAAAAGCCTAGCATAAATTAATTCAGTTTATTTGTATTACTGCATAGGGAAGGGCAAGGAAGATTAGACTCCAAATTCCAATGCTAAAAATAGTTAAGTTTGCTCTAGGTGTTTTAAAAAATAGGATCATATTTTAAAAGAAAAGAAATAATTATAAAAGGCTTCCTCCAAATCCATACTTCCTTCCAAAAGTTAAGTTCCTGAAAATTAAAAGCCCCGGACTCCTCTTGTGGAAACCACCAGGAGCTTTGTCATTAGAATAACTGACAGTCACATCAATGGAAGCAGAAATGGTAGATAAATTAAATGTCTATGAGCACACCCTCATTTAAAAAAACACCATAAGCATAAGATTAATTTGTTACAATATAGATGTTAGGTGTTACAGAGTCAATTAGTGAAATGAAAAGTTAGGGCAAATCCATCACAGCCAGTTAAGACGTATTAAAGATAATACTGTCTCTTTGGTATTCTGACAAATTTAAAGGTATTTACCCTTAGGCTATTGCTATTCAGCTCTTGTATGCAAGATTAGCCAGTGTCTTAATGATACTTGATAATATATACAGTTTAGCAGGCTGTTTTCTTCATTTAAAGCTGAACTGCCAAGCAAAAAGACTGCGTTTCTACTGTTGCTTTAGGATGCATCAAAGAACCGCAACAGCTTAAATATAGTCTGCTAATACATTCTGTCGTCAGCCCCTTCCTCAGGGGGTCATGGTGGGGCTTCGAGCAGAGCAGCATCCTGTTTATTAAGGTTTTATCCTTTGATAGAAGATGTTCCTCCATCTCCAAAAAAAGGGCAATTGGTTTTGGGAATTGCACAAAGCCTGGTTGCCTGTTGACTTCCATCTCCACGCACCCCAGAGGAGGGGAAGCCCAGGCTGCTCAGAGAGCAACCACTCTTCTGCACGTGCAGGCGTGTATGCTGCAAAACTGGAGGAAGAAGGGAGGGCAGCAACCACCCTGCAAACCCAGGGCATGTCTGGTCCTATTGCCACAAAGGGGCTGCACCAATGAGAGTTAGATCCAATGGAGCATGCTGCCAGTGCCATGTAAATAGGGACCCCAACCTGCTCTTGGGTTTGATATACATCTGAAAATACTTGAATTTTTGGGGGGTGATTTGGTTCATTCACTGTCCTCAAGAATCCCACTGTTATTGCTTAACCTACAGGCAGAGCTTTCCCAATGTATGACTAAATCACAAAGTAAAGAATAAGAACCTATGTTTTCCCGTAGGAAAGCCTTCATCAGGTTTTGTCATTTGTCAAAGACAGGTCCCTTCATCAGTACCAGCAATGACACAGATGAACACCATATTGAGTGCTTAAAACTGCTTGAGATAAATCACAGGGTTCAGGGTCTATATGACACCTCACAAAAACTGTCAGTTCCTTGAGTGGTCACTTTGCTCGGATGCAGAAAACCTTTGGACTAAGTTCTTCCCTGGTACACTACCAGAAGGCTTTATACCAAGCGACGTTTACATAAAGTGCAAGCCCTGGCTCGGCTAGGTGTAAGGGAAAAGTAAGGGTGTCCTGTCTATCTATCTAAAGAAATGAGCAGTTGTACTTAATGTACAAAAGGCATTGCCTTCTGTAGACATTGCAGAACGACTATCCCAGGCATTAACATTTTAGCAAATAGGTGAAAGAGACTGTTGTTAATCTGTTGCGTCCTATCTGTTGTATAGGATGCACTGCTAATAAAATTGTATTGCGAAACAAAGGCGTTTAACACGGGCAAGAATAAATAAAAATAAATTATTTAATTTTTAAACACCATCCATGGTATAAACAGAAGATCGTTCATCTCTGTCAAGAAAAAGAATCCAAGAGAGTATTCTCTTTCCCATCACAGGCATCATCTTGCTTACATGGGAGAAGACAACAGATGCTATGGAGGAAGAGATATTTTCTCTAAATGCCACCCTGCTGTCCTCCCTCCCATCTCTGCCCACCAGTTTTGCAGAGGGCAAGACACAGAAATCCGTTGATACACTGAGATGGCTGAAGCCATGCCCAATGAATGACTCTCCAGGTAAAAACAAAAGAATCGTAACATTTTGTTCCATACACTGAACCTCAAAGGTCTTGATCTTGAAATGTCACTGGCGAGAGATGTCCAAATAAATATGCTTCTGCAAGAATTGTAACCTTTAGTAAAATAATAATAAAAAAAGTATTTTCTGGGTGTATATATATATATATATATATTTATCTTCAGCACAAATACAACGTATTCAAATAAAAAACAGATGCAAAACCACAGCTGGTCTTCAGTGACACTCAATTTACATAACAAAACCAGAATTAAATGTTTATGGAACTTGCAAAGTACTAGGAAGTTTTTACCTTCAAACACTGAAACTAAAAAAAACCTTGTTTCCATAGATGCTTCCTGATGCATTGCCTTTTTAGTGCTAAGAGATATAATCAGAGACAGGCACTTAGTGAAATACAAATCCACTTCCACTTGATCCTTCAGACAGCAAAATTCACCTCAGAGTAATTTCCCTTTTTGCAGAGGACCAGCAAGCTTTAAGACCCTCTTAAACTCAGGTTTAAATAGGATTTAGGAAAGGTATAGTTATTGAGTCTGCGACCTGTCTAAGTGCTTAACTTAGGTGTGAAATAGATCACACAGGACAGCACACAGCTCAACAAGCCTTGTGATCAACAGTGTCAAAGGCTGACAATACAACTAACAAAAAACAGTATTAGGCACCTCCATATTCTGCATCCATAGCTAGGAGTCAATCATTCACCACCTACAGATGTGCAAGTTCTTCTTGTGTTACTGAAAATAAAATTGCACCATATCAGGTCAGGTCAAATGGCTGGATTTCCTGATGGATGAAGTCCACAAGACTTTTCTTGCTGTGCTGCAATGCCAGCTGCAAATCTGCAGTAATTAATTGATTTTAAAATCAGTACTCATATTAACACTGACAAATAATCCGAGTTAGCACTAACAGAGTGCTAGAGACCAGTCAGCTTTATTTAGTTTTAGGACCAGTGATTCTGTCTACCTTCTCCAGCAAAAAGAAGGTCTTCAGCCACATTGTCACTACATCAACACACGCTCAAGTTTTCAAGAGCAGCTGTTCCTCAAGTGCTCTGCTACAGCACTTGCTCTCAGACTGTTGAAGTTTGCCATCAGTCTCAGTGAGCTGGAAGTCCAGGACACCAAACACGTGAGCTCCAGAACAGGAAGCTCTATAGGAGCTACCTAGAAGTGCTTTCAGCAGGCTGTCATCCAGCTTTTTTCTCTCATATCTCTCTCCACTTTAAATGTTTTTGATATAAACTCCACATTATTAACATGTTAAAGAAAATGCAGTATCAGAAAGGGACAAGATGGTTAGGTGCGAGTCAGAGAAACTGGTGCAATTATCTACACTGCCACCGATACACTGAGTGACCTTGGGTGACCATGCTCAGGGTCCCCTCTTGTAAGCCTAACAGGCCTGAGCCTTTCCTCTTCAAGAGGCTGAGAAATCTCTTGGAGATGCATAGAAGGAGTCCAAAGGCCCATCTTCTCAAGGTTTCCGTGAGGCACTTGGGCCTACTGCTGTTTTGTATAAATCATAGAATATCCCAAGTTGGAAGGGACCCATAAGGATCATTGAGTCCAACTCCAATATAAAAAGCTGCATAAGTTGTGTGGCATGTGAAAAGGTAGCTTCCTTCATCCTTGGAGCATTAAAGGATAAACTGCAGCACCCAGTTTGCTTTCTGAAGTTATTCTGCACAAACTATTAAGGAATAAGATGGATCTAGGGTAGGGATGCATTTATCTGAAATAGAAATGAAGAGGGTGTTATAACCAGGACCCTGCCGCCCTCCTGCCCCGGCTCCAAAACCCTATTTGTTGGGAGAGATAAAGAAAAATGAAGAAACAGAGCAGCAGTCAAAGCTTGAAGTCTAGCTGTTTCCATGACAAGTTAGCATCCAAACATTTAAGACCTATACAAGCTGGAACTACAGTTTAAACTGGGTGACAGGTTCATGAAATAGGTAACCTTATCTTTCTGTACTCTGTTGTGCATTGCATATGGCAACTGAATTCTGCTTTCTAACTCTGTTTATCTAAATGACTTTTAATAAGCAGAAGGGGAGAAAGAAATGCTTAGAAAACTTCTGAATGTTTACTGAGGCAAAATATGTTACAGAAGGGGACAGAAGTTCATGACCATTTTTTCATACATGAACTATGCTATTTTGTTGAACATTGCAAGGAAAAAAAACAACACACACAAATAAGCAAGAAATCCCCTTTAACAAGGTAGTACACCTATATAGCATATTTGCATTTTAAAGCTAAATAAGAACCATTTATAGCCACTTCTGTAGAGGAGTTCTGAGAATAAATAATTTTAAGGATAGCTAACTCAAGAAAGTACTTAATATGACACCAACCTGGGAAGGAAAGAAACACAAAACTAGGGTATCAGTTACGGTATAGATACAGATATCTCGTTAAAGGGTCAGAAATATCTGAACTGCTCAGAAACCTCTAAAGACCTCTCCATTACATCACACTGCTATATGGATGACACCATCTCACTAGGAGTAGCTGAGAAGTGGTTATAGCAATACCTTAGAAATCTAGTAATAAATCCTTGTTTTTCTGTTCTTACAGGGAGGCAAAATTTCAAAGCAATGTTAAAACTTAGAGGTAGCTCACGTCCTTCCCTCCCACCCTGCCAAAGAAAAGTTGGGATTGAGTCCTAGAGAGGTGGATGTTGGTTCATCCATTGGTCCATTAATTTTGGAAAACAAAACAAAACCTACATTTATAGTTAGGCAAGTCACTCCATGAAGCTGTGAGAAGGTAAAACAAAAAGACAACATTGGGGAGCTCATTTTAGAGAATGCACAGCAGTATGCACAGCCACAGAAAAACAATATTCAAAAAATATGACCTAGATAACAATATTTCCTAGTGACTAGAATTCATTAAAAACAGAAGATTAAAAATGTACCGCACAGGACTCTTTGAAGCCTGAGTGTCACATTCAGTTTAAATAACCCACCCCATCTTAGCTAAAAATAAAGGCAACTCTTTTTTTTTTCTTACAAAAAAATAACAACAAAGAAAGCTGAGAGTTATGCTAATAAGAAGAGGCTAATAAGTCGGTATGAGACAGGGCTCTGACTTCATAGGGCTCTGCATGAATGAATGCTTTCTTTGGCTTTGAGAGAGGCTGACAAGCTCACAGACCTGAATGTTGGCTTCAAAGGGACTCCAAATGTAAAAGTAAGACTCAGCAGAAAGTCTCCAAGTTTCCATGACATAAAACTAAAGTACTTTCATATAATTTTGGTGGAAAATCATCATGATTAAATTATGCCATGTCATGGCAGCAGTGTGTTATCACAAGTGAGGAAATCCACTTCAAGCCTTTCCTACTTTCCCTACTTCTCACTGAGTGCTACAAACAATGAAAACCCTTCTCAGGAAGGAAGAAAGGAGAAATCAAACCTTTCCCTTCTTGAGCAAGCTTTTGAGTCCAGTCTTGAACAGAGCCCCAAGTCATGGTTTTGTTTCAAGAAACTACTTGCATGCTTCTATACTTAAGCACTTGCTTCAGGACTATGCTAATGCCAAAGTACCTTTCTAAATAAAACTTATATTCACCTAATGAGTAGATATGTTGTACTTTAAGAGCTTTAGTGTCAGGGAAGCATGAATAAAAGGATGCGATGCATAGACTCATCCATCTTATCCCATAAAAGTAACACACAACGTTATAAAATATTTTACAGAGTAAATTCAAAACTTCAGATGCCCTCAGAAGGCCATCTGACCATCTTCATAACCAGAAGATACTTTTCTTCCCTACTCCCAACCAACAAGAAAAGAACATAAAACCTCTGGTTTAGAATTCCCTAAAGAAGAAGAATCGCAGAACTACAACAAACATAAACACACCTTCGTGCTTAGCATGGTTAACTGAGTTCGACACTTTCTTTAAAATGACTCAGTAACAGCTTTGAATTGTACAACCACTTTATACCTACCGACTTCATGCTTTGTGATTTGTCACAGTGGTACTTACTTCGTTCTTTGAAACAATTACAGAAGCCAAACTAAGATTTTGTCTTTTAGAATACACTAAAATAATGCAATAATAGTAAATTGAATAGCACACTGCCAAATACTCCACCTTGCCTGCCTATCATTCCAAATCTCTGATTTGGGATTAACCTTGGCAGATAAAATTGCCTCATTTTGGTTTTAATGCATTAGAACCGTTTAATGCTTAATAAGGGAGTTTCTTCTTGCATGAATGAATTTGAGGTTTCAACTTTTGGTGTGTCAAACTCCATAAGAGAGAACAGCTTGCCATTACTCTTTATTTATTTCATTTTACTAGAGCTCCTTCTTCTAAGCAACATTTCAGTATGACTTTGGATCTTAAGAATTAAATTCTAGGGGAAGTCAACAAGAACAGTAGGACACAGGCAATCCCAATGTGCCATGACGCTCAGAGGAAATAGATTTATTTTAGGTATGTATAATGCCATTTAAGCTCTGGAAGAGGAGCTCATTCTGTGGGGACACAAATCTAATCTCTACTACACTAGGTGCAAATCAGGAGCAACTTCAGGATATTCACTGGTTTACATCAGTGACAGAGGAGAATAACACCAGTAATTTTATAGAATGAACTTCATAAAGTTGAATACAAACAGCCTGTAGGGTATTTGTTTGCTAGCTCCCCTCCATGATTTTATACCAATTTATGGAATGAAATTCAGAGAGGAAAGAAACTAAAACTCACCACTGCTGTTTAACATCTTTGTAGGTGGAATCAAGTGAGATCTAGTGCACCCTCAGCAATTTTGCTGATGACACCAAGATGTGTGGTGTGGTCAACACGCTGGAGGGAAGGGATGGCATCCAGAGGGACCTGGACAGGTTTGAGAAGTGGGCCTATGCGAACCTCACGAGGTTCAACAAGGCTAACTGCAACGTCCTGCATCTGGGCTGGGGCAATCCCAAGCACAACTGAAGGCTGGGCGACAAGTGGGTAGGATAGAGAGTAGCTCTGCAGTGAAGGACTTGGCAGTACTGGGGGATGAGAAGCTCGACATGAGCCAGCAATGGGCACCTGCAGCCCAGAAAGCCAACCATATCCTGGGGTGCATCAACAGCAGGGTGGCCAACGGGCTGAAGCTGGTGATTCTCCCCCTCTGCTCTGCTCTCCTGAGACCCTACCTGGAGAACTGCATTCAGCTCTGGGGCCTCCAGGACAAGAAGGACGTGGGCCTGTTACAATGTTCAGGGGAGGGCCACAAAGATGATTGGAGGGCTGGAGCATCTCCTATGAAGAAAGGCCGATGAAGCGGAATTTAGTTAGCCTAGAGAAGAGAAAGCTCCAAGGAGATCTTATAGCACCTTTCCAATATTTAAAGGGGGCCTACAGGAAAGATAGGGAGAGACTATTAGGGGGTATAGTGACAAGACAAGGGGTAATGGTTTTAAACTTAAAAGGGGGTAGATTTTGATTAGATACAAGGAAGAAATTCTTCACTGTGAGGGCAGTGAGGCACTGGACCAGGTTGCTCAGAGAAGTTGTGGATTCCCCATCCCTGGAAGTGTTCAAGGCCAGGTTGGATGGAACTTTGGTCAACCCCAAAATCTAGTGGGAGGTGTCCCTGCCCATTGCAGGGTGGTTAAAACTGGGTGGTCTTTAAGGTCCCTTCCAACCCAAACCGTTCTTTGACAGGAGTTTCACAGTTTCCACAAGAACTTACTCACATTGTTGTGAGACAACATTTTATAGCTCAGCTAAGGTAAGACTAATTTACTAATTTATAAAATTAGTAGTTAATGTATCAAAATGCAGGTTGCTCACCTAACGAGGTGTTCCCTCAGATTAATGTCATAAACTATGATTACAGTTCCTACTTCAGAGGCACTGGAAGAGTATGGAAGTGTCTGAAATACAAGTTTGGTGACTGTATAATCCAGTCAAATCCACAAGTATAAATTGAAAGTATCTAAAGTGTCTGACAGTTGTACTGTTTTTCAAAGTCTTAATATGTCTCAAAAAAGTTGATGTATGTAGAGTTTACAACCAGAAATAGCTTGTTAAAAAAATTTGTAGACAGGTACAAGTAAATGGCTTTCAAATGATTTTTAAAAAGCCCTGTTGCATTTCCCAAAACTATGAATTTTAAGACCCACATCTCACATTTGAAAGCCCAGAAGTAGCTGTTAAACAAGGCAGAGTAGCAAATGGAAAGCCAGTAAATGATTGACACATTTGTCACAGAATTCTGTGACAGTCATCAATCACACAATGATCTCCACATTTGTGCTTATAAACTTAAACATCTATAACCATATAGTGACTACAGGTAACAATAATAAAATTGTACCAGGTGTATATTAAATTACTGGAATTTCCAATTTATAAACACTGCCACTTCTTCCAGAAAAAGTATCTCCTCTTTTTAAGCTTAGAATTTAAATGTAAGATACCAAAATTTACATTAATCAAAACATAAGAAAGCACCTGTTCCATTGGAGATTTTTTATAAAAATATTATTCTCTGCTTTGCTTGTGGTTGTGCTCCTCAGACTTATTACTGCGATTCTCTTGCAGTTCAGTTAAATGTCAATGCTCCAATTACTTTAATAGTCAAACTGTGCGCTATTTTCACCACACAGTCATTCAGGCTTGTCATGTTTGACAAATCCAGTAATTGAGATGAACTCTTGGAGAATACTGACATGCAACCAGTCATTTCCTACTACAGAATGTTGACCTCTGCAGCAGACGCCGCAGAGGATTTATTCAGCAGCTTGAAAAAACAAACAAGCTTGTTAAGTTTAAGATTATCATTTTACACATCTCCACTCATTTCCTTGTTTACTCACTTTATTTTTCTGCTGCAGCGGGAATTAAAACATTAGGAACACCTTGAATAAGTGCAGAGAAAGGACTAGAGGAAATATTCTGAAAGACCATCATAAAAATTTGCTTAGCAGGTTATTAGAGGCTGACTGTAATGTCAAACAGCTTCACAACCCCCTCAAGCCTCCCCAGCCCCCAAGCAGC
The DNA here is from genome assembly GCF_963932015.1 of Anas acuta. NCBI lineage: Eukaryota > Metazoa > Chordata > Aves > Anseriformes > Anatidae > Anas > Anas acuta. Next base: position 91,483,601 of record NC_088980.1, on the reverse strand, counting down.
TGCACACCTCCAGCTTCAGCTCATTAAGAACTGAAGGTACTATACAAATTACATAAAGTATTTACTGAACAGTGCTGCTTCCAATCAGTCACTACAATATGTTTTAACCCTTGATGGTGTGTGCGTGTTCTTCTTACCGTTCCTCCACCATGCTGTTCACCAATACACAGGCAACACACTGAAACCTCAGGATTATTCCCAGGGACCTGCAGAACCCACCAACAACACGTTTGTTGGGTTAGCAGGTCCTTCCTTGAGTGATGCCTCTGGCACAACCATCAGTATTTAACAGGCACGGATATCTACAAGCTCATTACATTTGTATTGAAGAAAACAAACAAACAACCACAAACCTAACAGGCACAAGACAAAACACATGATTTTGCAATGCTAGCTCATCACAAAGAGAAAATGCAAAGAAGTGTGATGAGGATGTAACCTAATTTAAATACAATTCTGAAATTCTCTTGTAATTTACATTAACTGGGGATCTGATGCTACTTTTGTTACGGCCAGGAAAGCTACTATTGACCTTTTTCCCAGGATTTAGTCTTTCTCTGGATGAAGTGCTGACATTTCATATAAAGAATAATGAAAAAAAGTGACTTGTGATTGAAAGCGAATGGTGGATAAAAATATAAAGAAGAAATAATCCACACAGACAACAGTAACTTCTAAGAAGTGACCTTTGCAGTTGCCAAAGTTAAATATCTCTTTGCATGCTTCTGACTGCCTTTATCAGAGACAGAGGACGGTCCAGGGCACATGTTACAAACCTCGACTATAACAGACCTGGTTTTACATCCCCTCCGCCAAAGACTTTTTGCTTCATCTCAGGCAGGTGAATTCATTTATCTATTTTACAAGCTGATTGATTGGTCCTCACTGGAGTCTTTGAAAGAAACATGTGTTAACTACTGCAGGTCACTCAGATTCTGCAGTAGATAAAGACCTCTGAAGTACCACTGATAGCCTGTCCATATAATTTTTTTATTTATTTTTTTAAATACATACTAATTCACAACAAGGTGTATGGCAGCTAACAAGGCTGAAAGGGCAGCAGGAACAACCTGAGTTAGCAGAATTAAAAGTAAAAGACATTTGTAGAAAATGAAGAGCAAGTACTTGTGCAAAAATGCATTTCCAGGAAAACAAGAGTTCAAATACCCACTAGAAAGGGGAAGAGAATAACTAAACAGCTGCACTCTGATGAAATTACTATGTCTATATTCAATTAGGCAGGCATTACCCACCTGTGAGATAGAGGTCAGAAACTTATGAGATCACTTAACGCATCTGGTAATGCAAGAAGTCTAAGAGCTAATGGGTGAGAACAACACCCTCTCTCATTGCTGAGGGTCACTTAACCTTTACCAAGAGGGAAGGCAGTAAATGTCCCTTCAGCTGAAGGCTCCAGATTCGTCCTTTTTCCATGGAGTTCTTAATGAAAGATGGTAGTTACTCATACATCATGCATTCAAACAAAAATTAGCCTGTGGTACAGTGTGCAACTGACTGAAGCAATTCACTGCGTTTGCCTTGGGGAGGCTGACTCACAGAGGAATAGAGGGCTGACTCTAGTCACAATCTTTTTCACGGTCTCACAGTCCTTAACATCTCCATAGGTCATGTGCACTGTGTGCCTATCGTTACCATACAACGCGTTAGCAGAGATCATGAATGAACTTTCTACCTTTTCACATGACACAAACCCAGTAGCATCTTGTGACGAGGAAGAATCAGGTAGGGAAACTAGGCTGCCTCCTGAGGTACTGCAACCCGGAGAGCAGTGTTCCTGAAGGCAGCACTTTTGTCTCCTGCCATTTGTATGTGGCTGCAGATACTGAAAGAGTTCTGTAAATCTTCAAGCACTATGAAGTCCCAATCCACAGAGCACCTGTGCAGACGCAGCACAGAGGGAAGAGCCCCTCATGTTCAGTTATGCCCACCCATGGCTACCATGCGTTAGCAAAATGCTAAAGCTAAATCTAAATCCTTTTGCATTAGGATTGCTGCTTCTCTGAGGCAAAGACACAAAGCCTGAAGACTGCATACTTGTAACGCAGCAGTCAGTGCTCTGCCCTCCTCCCCACCTTACAGCAGCTGCAGGAGGCCCCACCAGCCTTCCTGACTGAGGGGAAGCAGGCTGTGTCCCATCCACCACTGGATGCTGGATGAATTTTTTCCTTCCTCCTTCCCCACCAACCTGCTGTTAGATGATCATATTAAATCGATAACCCAGACAACTTCACACCACGTTTACCTGAGCAGGAGATTAAGGTTTTCAAGCCATAGGCCAGACTTGGTGACCACTCTCTACAGCTTCACCACCTGCCGTAACAGTGGGGCCCCAGCAGTAAACCTGCACCTTAATGAGGAGCAGGGCAACATGCTAATTGAGCACACCTTGTGCTTTGAGGTCTGCTTTTTGGGCTGCCTAATGCTCGACAGGTGTTATAAGGCATTGTTTATCCTGTGAACCTGTAAATGGGCATCAGGCAACAGCTGAGTCCAACTTTAGGAAATCTGGAGAAAGGTAGTGTTAGCATTTCCCTGTCTGAAACCCGTGAATCCCCAGAAAATCTTTCCCCAGTAAATTCAAGCCTCGTCTGACATATCTGAGCAGCTGTCCCCCTCCCTGCACCTTCTTGCCATAGCTGCAGTGTGGATTCTCACTGTCATATGAAAAAATGGGATTCCAACGCCACTACTGTTCATAAGGCCAACAAACTATAGACCACATCAGGGAGAAAATCTTCCAGATAAACTGGAACATGGTGACCTTCAGGGCATGATTAAGGAAAAGCTGATCATTGTGGCAGGGGGTCTGCACTAGATGACCTTTAGAGGAACCTTCTAGTATTATTTTCAATGACTCTGCTTGCAAAAAGAACATTTATTAGACAGCATCTGTGATAAAGGAAGAGCTTGTGTTCCTAGGTGGTATGTACAATAATCTTGGCTCACTACCTCGATTTGTTGCTTATGTAAGGTTATCTATGTTATCTGGTTTACATGAACATGTTTCCAGAAAAATCCAGACAAAAATGTGTTCACAATATATTTGATATTGTGGGGGTGGAGGAAGCTGTCTCATGATATTCTTGTTTTCTTTTAATAACCAGTCATCAATAGTTTTGAAAGAACATTTTCAGGCCCCAAAGGCTCTCAATGCCATGTTTCAAAGTCAGCCACATCCCTTTGGACATTCTCAAAACAGATTTTCACATTCCATGTTTTTTTCCCAGGCCACATCCTTCTCTGCAAAGTCCCAGCCAGCAAGATGTTTGAACATCGAGTCTCAGGAAAAGACTTTGTTCTTGTAGGAAGAAGCTACAAGGAGGGAGGAAAGGAAGGGCAGGAAGCAAGCATGATTTATGGCTCCAAGTTGGGAAGATGGGTGACTGAGATAAGTGATAAAACCATGAGGATCATATAGGAGCATGTGGCTTATGTCTCCCAAAGATGTGGTGCTGCAAAAGCTGGTGGTCTGCAAAAAAAGGAGGAGGGTGCTTTGGCTTCCAGGAGACTTTATAATGAAAGAAGAGATCAAGTAGGGCACTTGTAATCAGACACGATGCATATGAAGCTGTCACCCTTCAGGGGGCTGAATACAGGACAGACTTAGTGCTTAGTGGAAGAGGAGGGACTGTGTTAGAGTGTTTGCCCGGAGTGATAATGAGCTAAGGAAGTACCAGCAGCCTTTCATCAATAATTAGATCACCAAGGGGCAGGGAAAGGCAAATTTATTTACAGGCCAGAAAAACACATGTATGTTTATGGGCTATTGATTATATCCAAATGTTCAACCACGATGGATTTTAACAGTGATTTTCTCTCAGTTACAAAATTCACAAGCATTCCTTTCCTTACAAATAAATTTATGAGAAGATACAAATGTATTTCAGGTTACTTCTTGTATTTCCCGACTCACAGATAGGAAATTTTATGTTGGCTTATAATAAATAAATAAACAAGAACCCAAAATATCTTCTACAGGTTAAAATGGCATTTCATCGTGAGGGAATTCACCATGGCCACTAAGATCTGCATTCATGTTTCTAAGTTCCTGAATTACTTAAATCTGTTTGTAAAGCACCCTGATGTATTCTCAGTAGAATGGTTAACAACTGTGAAGAATGCCATAGGTTGGTGTTACTAATACTTAATAAAGGGCTTACTAACACATCAGTAATAAAGGATTTACTAACGCATCTGGAAGAGTAGCCAAAGAGCCTGATATACTATAAACAATCACATATTTTACAATTACAGTAACCATTTCAATCTCAGAAACTACTGTTTTTGGTTATGCTCTGAGCATGTTCCTCATACTTATCTGAGTGAACTTCACTACTCCTAACATTTACATTGCTACACAAAAAAGGGAAGACCCTTTAGGGATGGTCATAACAGAATAGGTCCGTGAGTAATTATCTCCTGACATAACCATGGAAAATAGAGATAAAACACACTAATTTAGCCATAATCCTGCTTTCATAAGTTTACTGATGCAGAAGGGGAAAAAAAGACAATAAAAGAACAGACTCTAGTCAGGGCTTTGCCTGGTGCTAAATGAGACCTCCTTTTAATCACATTTCTTTATATGGCTCTGGGGGCTACGATACTTTTGGTAACTTTTTTTTTGTTGCTAAAGCTTAATCTCACAGTCCAGACTGAGCTTCTACATTTATTCTATAGAATTTAAACCATATTGACCATTCTAAAATCATATGGCATCTCTATTTTCTGTCATAAGATCTATGCATACTTATGCATAATTTTTACATATAAACATAAGCATATATATTTAGAGAGATTAAATAGATTTATATAATTGCATATAAATTACATAGTATATAATAAATATTATACAGATGTTGTTATATCTAGGATACTATAGCTTTTTCCCTGTATATGTTGCAAAACTCATTGTACTGCCTAAATAACAAGAAACAATAGAGGATGCTTTTTTTGTGTGCGTATTTTGGACTTGATATATGACTACATTTTTCCTGCTCTATACCTATTTAATTAAATTGCAATGAATAAAAGAGTGGCATACCACCCTAAAACAGGAGTATAATAATGAATAATAAACCAGTTGTGCTGCACCATGATTCTCTAACACCTAAACTCAATGCTTTAAAAAGACTTTACAGACTTGATCTGCATATATATGTTTGCCTTGGATCTGAAGTGTGGAGTATCTGTTGAAAATTTTCTGTCAATTGCCCTCAGACATCTCTTGAGTAAGTCTTTGAGAAAAAAAAAGTCAAAAGGGTATCTTTAATAGGTGTTTTTTCTTTATCTCTCTTTCATATACGAAATCACAAATATATACTAATATATCATCCCCTAAAACCAATAGAAAAAAATCAAATTAATTTGTGAAGAAACTGAGTTTTATTCCTAAAGGCACAAATTGCAGATGCCCTACTCTACTGCCTACACTGAAAATGAAACCAAGAGATAAAAGTTTCAAAAAAAAAAAAGATTTAAGAAATAAAATAATAATAATAAAAAAAAAAGATGCAAGAACAGACATGCAGAAATAGACACACACGCACACACAAATGGTGCTACAGTAAGGAATCATTTGAACTCATTTCTGGTTGTTTTTCATTCCACCAGAACCCTACCAACAAAATGATAACCATGTATTACAGACTGCCTACTTACTGTTAACGCACACTTAATCCTGCCAACGCTGGTTCTACAGAAAACGCTATCAGTTTGCAACCATAAATGAACAAAATTACCATCTGCACACTGAAGAACAGAATTGCAAACATAATTATATCTCTTACATGTTGTAAGTACACAGTTGTTTTAAATTTGGACTTATAACCTGTTTTTCAAATAACAGCTTCAGTCTGCTTCCAAGTCACTAAGGTAATGGCTGTAATAAGTAGCTATACCTCCTAATCAGCGAATGTCACAATAAGCATAGTACATCTATCTATCTAATCCTTTTTGGCTATGTTATTATGGTTTATGAGCAGTTTTACCACCCATATGTTATGTTGTCACGTTCTTCCAAAAGCTGGTTATTAGGATTAACTGGAGAAAGTGAAATATGAATGGCTGTATAAATTGCAGAGCTGACTGCTGCTAAAAGCAAGGTGTCCTAGGTCAAAGGAAGAAGTGTCATGCAACGCAGGGCATGCCACTTATTTCTGCAGGAAACCCAGAGATTTTGCTTTGGCCTCTGTGAGGCTTCCCGACTCATTGCCACAGTTGGCTTCATATGGAAAACAACATCTGACCCTCATTTATTTCTGCTCTGCTAATATGCACCATGGACATCTGTACAAAAATAGTAGAAGCAATCGTTCTTCTCAGAAACTTTAAAGCCAGATTCCGCCCGCCCCTCTCCCTCCCCCCCCCCCCCCCAAAAAAAAAAATAAATATTCAGAGGATTACTTCCATACAAAACATTCTTGATGAAATCAGGCATCCCTAGATCCAGACACCTTCATTTTGGTAAAAATTCAACAAATAAACAAACAAATAAAATACCAAAGGGACGAACCAGGGTATAACTACCCAGGCAAAAATACTACAAAAACAAAACAAAACCCTAAGGGCTCTGTGACCCACAATGAATTATGATTTGCTCAGGAACCCATCCTGTACAGTTGTTCAGAAAACAAACAAAAACCCCTAATCTCCTTCTGTGACTTAATAACAGAAGTGAGATATACAAAACACAGCAGGCAAATATCATCCTCTGCTCAGCAGTGATGAGGCCCCAGCTTGTGCTTAGGGCATTGTGGCAACAGTGGAGAAATTAGAAAGTATCTGGAAGAAAGCAGCGTATTTAAGAGCAAGCAATGTTCTTAAAACTTTGACAAGGAGGATGTGAAAGATGTGGTTTCATATTCTTTGTCAAAGGAGAAGGGGAAAATATAAATGTACTTATAAATGAGGACAGTGCTACTGTTCTCCATATCCAGACCAAAAAAAAAAAAAGGTTTAATTTGCAACTAAATATAATGATTCTATGATTCTAGTTAACAAGAGGAAAGCAAGAGGAAAGCCCTAACTAATAAGCTCACTAAGCATGGAAATGAATTAGTGCATGCAATCCCCCTCTCTACAGATTTTTAAGGAAATATCCCGTAAGAGACAATCTAACTATAATTCTCCATCCCAGTGGAACTGGGTGACCTTTAGAAAACCCTTCTAGCAGAAGCAGTGTACGATCTGTGGTCAAGAGATCAACCCCTTCCCTCTTTAGCACACCTTCCTGTCTCAGCCAAACAGGAAGGCTGGCAGAGCCTGGCACTCCTGCCCAACTGCCTGGATGAGGCATCCTTACAACATCTCTGCCTAACACTCTTGTGTTTCAGACTGGGGAGACAGGGCTGCATAACAGGGCTGAATGACAATATTTCCATCTTTCTGCATTCAGGCAGAGCCAACAATGCACTTTCTTCTGTCCCTCTGTCAGCACGCAGTCCAGAAGCCATTTGTTATTTCTTTCAGGGTGATCTTACTGCTGTTTCTGGAACTACAACAGTTCATCTCTGCTGCCATTTCCACTCATTGTCTGCCCTGGACTTCCAAGCCTTTGCATCAATAAAATCTCCCAACTGACTCTGGGGAGAAATTTGCTCTTTTTGATGGAACCTGGCTAAACAACCTCTTAACATCTGCCCTCACTGTGAGGCTGTGCTTCCACCCACAGTATGCTATGGCATATTTACCAGTGGGACATTGGTAAGGCATTTTTGTGACGCACCTTGCTGCATTATTAGAATGGCACATTCAGTATTGGAAGTTCCAGAGTGGACTCTTCTCTCTTTCCAGTTTTCAGATTCCTTCCTTTCTGACATCCACATCTCTAAATGTCTGTCCTGCTACTGTAGAATAATTATTTCAAAAGAACACGAAGCTAGTAAACTGTCTGAGCCAAGACCTTTTTTGGTAGCTCTGTCTGAGATTGAGGAAAAGACCTTTTGGCAAAGTTGCTCCTATACAGTTCCAGGGAGTTTCATTGCGAATATGATCAGCAGCACTGCATCAGAGACATGAACCTAGCCTGGCAAGCTGTAGACAGAACAGCATCCATACCAGTCCTTTGATGACCTTATACACCGAGAGAGCCCGCAGCTGGCTGGTGAAGCAAATGGGATGCCGGCTGATGATGCACAGCATAGCCTCTGTATGTTTGCAGTGCTATCCCTGCTAATGAGGTAGGCTGCTGCGCTGTGCAATAGCTGAAGTTTCTATGGAGCTTTTATCTTCAGCTCCAGTGAGCTACAATAACCCAGCCTGGTTCTGCAGAATGTGTTCATCGCTACCCCTAGATTGGTGCCAAATAAAAGGAAGCATAGCTTTTGGACAGTCACAAGCAGAATAGTTAATTTCTGACTATTTCTAGCATCTTGGTATTGAAGTGCTAGCTAGAATAGTAATATGTAGAAGTCATAATGCATTGAAAAATGAAGGTTAAGTGCCTTCCCAAAGAAAAGAGGTCACTGCCTCTTCTGGTTCCTTCAAAGCACTCACACTAGATACACTTCTACGCTATGTCTTGGGTGCAACCTGAACCCAATCTCTCTTGCTGAGTAATTTATCAGCATCTTGTGATCTACATGTCAAAAACAGGAGGAAGATCAAGTATGGCCGCTAATATGATTTAAAGGGTTCTTTGCCATTGCAGCAGCTGGAGACACAATTAGGTCTCTGCTCTAGCTAGTCAATGAAATATTGTGAAATATAAGTAACTACGTTACAGTGGTCAAAATGAAAGCTAAGCACTGCATTCTTTTTGATGTCTGCTCACCCATTTACGAGTTCGAAGTATCAGTTCCTTAAACTCAGCTGCGATAATACACTGTGGAGGCTGTATTGCAGATATACCTTCAGCATTTTATTTGCTTCTTACAAAGCAACAATAAATGAAGGCAGCACAAAACAGTATTAAGTAAGATATGTTGAAATAAACAATTCTCTGTTGCACAACAGCCATATATTATAGTTACATATGAGATGATGTATGAGAAGATGGGCAGCAACTGGTACTCTGTGATAAAGCTGCAAGTTCTGCCATAGGTGGGGTGGCAGCTTAAAATATTCACTATAAACAGCCTTGCTTGAGGGGAAAAATCCCAGCCCAGCAAGTTAATCCTTAAGAAGGTCAAACAATTTAACATAAAAAAAAAAAATGCATTCCAAAAACATTCCTCTAAAACAGCCTACCTTGTTAGCGTTGATGCTTTCCAGTAAAGGGAGGTTTGGTGGCAGCTAGAGGTAGATGCTTTTTTACCCTTACAGGTTGAAAGCAGGAAGACACAAAGAACTGGCTTTTCCCAGTGACACAACCTAGAACATAGGCTGAAAGGTCTGGAGGGCAGCTGCTCGTAGTCAACTGCTACAGTTGTGTTAATGACAAGAAAAATGGATCACCAGGACGCTTTCCCCTCTGGAGATAATACTATAAAAAAAGACGGGGCTGCACATTAAGCAAGATCAACATCTGACCTTCAGTAGAGTCTCCAAGACCTGCAGGACTTTCTGCAACAAATCATAGTTTTCCAGTGCCAAGATTTCAAGGGAGTGAACATGACTGACAAGCAGATCTGAGGCATAGTACCCATCTAGCTACACATTACCAGAGCACGAGAACTTTCAACATAAGCAATGTGCTAAAGGGCTCCTCTGCCCTACTCGTTCATGCACTGCTGGGATGAAAACGGCTTCCCTGACATTGCAGTTTTGTATTTGGAGGAGAAACAAGGCATTCTGATTTCACCTTCCATTGTGGCCCTTTGCTTTCTTGCCCACGTAGCCACTGTGTTCCATCACCAGACCTAACTACACAGCTGGTAGGAAGATACGATGTTGATACGAGCAAATTATCCCCAACAGAAGATGACCAGCCAAAGGTGAGCAGGTTCAGTGTCCATCCTGCTCCCATTCCAGTGGAGCAGCAGCTGTGACTCGCAGCCCCCTACAGGCCCAGCCATCCACACAGAAGTCCTTGAGGAGCAACCTCCTTTCAGAGATCACATATTCAAAGAGATGCCCCTTGGGGCATCCAGCACTGAGATGCCCCATTCTCCTTAGGGATTTACAAAGGAGTTCAGCATAATCTCATCCCACTAGTGAAGTTACACTGGGCATCACTTTGCTATGTCCTGACAAAGATTAAAAGGGTTCAGGTTGCTTCCTCAGCCTATGACTCTCATGTAGTAAGACATGTAATGAGTACTCAGTAAATCCTCAGATGCTGCTATAAGATGAAATAAAATGGACAATAAGCACTATTTTTTAACCAACAAATATGTTACTCATTATGCAGTACATGCTTCTGTCATTCTCTGAGGGAAAAATGCCTAATTGCTTATGTTATATCTCACTGGAAATACAACAAAGACAACAAGCCAGGCTATTGAAGGATGAAAATAATCAACACAGCAACACGTGGTCCAGGGACTAACTCCAAGAGCGAGGTATTTAATCTAAAGAAATGTAAATTATAACAGGAGTTTTGAGAAAAGCTCTGCCAATTAAGGAAATTGTCTGATCTACACCAAAAAAGTCACCTATATCCTATTTACTCAAACTTAACCCATACTGTTCTGCTCCTGTGTGTATGGGTGGATCACTCCATAAGACTGATAGAATCCTGATTTATTTTTTTCCTCTGTAATCTCTCTCTTTTTTTTTTTTTTTTCCCTGCACTTTGGGACTGTAATTCCATGTAATACAGAGAGATAGCTTTCTGAAAAATTATAGTGGCCATCACTTACCTTTGAACACACGATCAGTTTAACGAAAACTCTAGTAGCCTTTCAGCTAAGTACCTGCATAAATATACACCTTGTTTTTGCTTCAACAACCAATGGTACAAGCCTGTGCCTTTCTCCTTTCTGCACACTGCCCATCACTCACATACATTTACACAAAGGGCATACAGGGAACAAATAATAATATTAAAAAAAAGAGGGACAGTATATTTCTGCAAGCATGATAGATCACTCAGCATCCCTTTCTCAGAAATCGTGCCTGTCCTCTGCATGCAAAACTTGCAGAACTCCAGAACAGCTGCTACTTATTGGTAGTCTATAAATCTGCACACCCATAAATGTGTTGGATGTGCTTGGTTATCTGTCAGATATGCAGAAAGGTAATGGGGTGGCACACATTAGGATTCATGAATGCACTTTTTGTAGTGCTTTTTTTTTTTTTTTCCTCCCAGAGGTATATTCAGGCCAAATCAATGGCCTCCAGAAAGTGGTGATGATGCAGTGCACAGCTTGGAAATCCATTCATGAGGGAGGGTGACAAGAAAGATTAATTGGCTATCAGTACTTTCCGGGGCCATAGTTGTCTTTTTTTTTTTTTGTGGAGAGGCACCTGTTACATGCATATATTTGCCAGGTTGGACAACGTGGGCAGTAACTCGACTTCACAACTTCATACTTGCAATTTACAGAGCAAATGTCTGAAATAATCTAGAGCCATCATTCCACAAATGCAAGGATGGCGATGCACTACCATTACCGTTCAAAGGCTTGTAATAATGACTACCTGCTAAATACAATATAATTAGAGAATACTTCCCTATGAATTAAATGCAAATACTGTGATATGTGACTGAGTGAGCACATTTAGTTACTATTAGCATATTCATTACAATATAAAACCCCATTCTCAAGTGATTTTTTTCTTCCTGAAACGGAAATACGGGACTGCCACACCGGGGGTAGGAGGGGGACTGGCAAGCTTGGTGAGGCATGAAAAATCGAATTGCAGTGAAGCACTGGGAAGGACGTTGTCGGGCAATTACGGTGCTACAGTGTTTGCAGTCCACAGGAGCTGCAATCATCCGCAGTGACAGCGTGGCGTACGACTCCCCCAAGGCAGCGGGCTCGGGTTCAATCAATTTGTCAGACGCGGCGCTGCCTCCTCCCTCCCTCCCTTCCGCAGAGGCCTACCGGAGCGGGGGGACAGCTGGGCCGCACAGCTGCCTCGCTGCGGCAGATCAATTAGAACATCAAAATTCATCTGCTAATTAGCAAGCGAGTGTACGGAGGGGAGAGAAACCTCCCTTAAATGAATCATTTCCATGTATTAATGAATTCGGTGACATCCCAAATTTAGAGCCCGATGAGAAGAAACGCGGCCGCGTGTGCCGCTGGCGAACGCGAGCACACAATGCCGACACCGCAGAAGTTGAATTTGCTTCCACTATCAGTGAAGGAAGACCCATATCTAGCAGAGCTATCGATGTCTAATCACAGAGTAAACAGCTCTACTTAGCTGTAACACAATATCATGAGTTGATAGCAGTGGGACCGGGAAAAGTACTAATCACAGCAAGCCTGACGTGCCGCTCGCTTTGAAATACGCCAAGAAGTCCCTTGACTTCTGTGAGGGAGGAATGGGCCTCAGGTCAGCAATTCTTATCCTTGCCTTTATTTATCTGTATTTTCGACCTTCGCATTGTTGTTAGAGTGACACATTGTTTATTCACATGTTGCGATGTCGCCGAGAGGTTTTTTTACAGCAGAACTTGGCCAAAGTCAGCTGCTGGTCCAGCAGCATTTCAAGGCTTAGCGGGACAAGGTCACAAATTCTTTCTCCTGGATATTTTAGTGTGCTTAGCAGAGACAAAATAAATAAATAAAAATATATTAAAAGCAAACTACTTTTTGCATAGCGCAGCTCTTATGTCTTGCGTACACAGTTTCTAGCCCAAAGAGAAGCCATGCACATTGATTAGCATACACACAAAAATTAATTTCTTCAGCTGGAAAGTGCATCAGCAACCTCCCTGCTTACACCCAGTGCCTCAGCCATCACAGCCTAGCCTCGATGGGCTTGAACAGCTCTTCTTAGGCTAGCAAGCACAAACTCTTTGTTCCTGGAAGTTCATCCGAGAACGCTCGGAGGATGCTTATGCTGTCAGAAATGATTAAGGAAGAAAAACAACGGTATATAGAGGACTAAGACAAAATGACCTCCCAGAAATAGTAGCATAGGAAGAGAAACTGTAAAACTGGCATGAGCAATCACCCTACTGCTTATTTGAAGCAGTTTATTCACTATAAGTCAATTGATTTTCCCAAGGTATTTACTTTTTAAGGCTTCATTTTCTTGCATGTAAGTGCATGTGATTTTTAGGATATATGGCATCAAATAACCAACCATGAATCATTATTTTATAAAATATTACAGCAACCTGCTGCACAGAGAAGCTACAACACACGCAATGCCAACTTGCAAACTACATCTTTTAACCTGACATACAGATTCTGACTGCTTACCTTCTTAGCTGTTAGTTGCCTCACCAAGACTTTTCCTCCCCTTTTTTTTTTTTCTCCTTTCAGTGACACTCATTAAAACCAAAACCACATTAGATGGCCGAAAACACAAAGCCACACAGTAACGCCAGTACAGGAGGAGCTGAATTCTCTAAGGGAACGCTATGAAACGTTATTGTTAGTTCTGCTGCAGTAAAACAAACGGTCAGGGAGCTACATCCATTCTCATCTATTGAAGAAGATGAACTGAAAGTAAGTCACAGAAGAGGTCAACCAAGAGTGCAGTCCCCTACTTACCTTGTGATAATGAACAGTGTGTATGAAAAATATTTAAGAATAAGAGAAAGTTTTATCACCACCATTATTTCTTTTCAAATCCTGCACTGGACTTTCATCTCACACCAATACACGTTACACCCAATAAGGCTAATGCATGAGAAGGAAGAATGTGACCCATCAAGCTTTACGGCTCTAAGCTGCCATTTAGTTCTAAATTTCTTAAGTGAGAACTGCTGAATACAGCAAGCACCGAGATGTAATATATATTCCATTAAAAGCAGTCCAGAGAATGTCACATTTTTCTTATCATATTACCTCAGTTACTGGCAGAATAGTATAATTACGATTCACATTGAAGTGGCCTAAAAACAAATTTAATCAAATTTTAACATAAAATATGGTCATCTAAAGCATATTCCATTCAATAGCTTGTTCAGTCAAGATACTGTGTAGGGAGGGTATGTGCACAGCTAGTAACAAAACAACATTAATTTTAAGTCAAATATGGCATCAGGATGTTTAAACAGATGTCTAAAGATGCGACGATGTCATTGCTATTGTGCTGTACTCTGCAAATAATTTTGCATGGATAACTGCTGGGTCACTCTCAATCTCACATGCTTAAAATACAAAGACACAGAGAAACCTACTATTTGAGTACTCCTAGCAAGGAATAATTTACTTGGGAAGAAATCCCCTCTCCCTCTCATGTAGCCAAGTGGCTGGATTCTGTTCTGCAGGACATTGGTGCAAACTCAGTGTAGTCACTGAAAGCACACCAGCTGCTGGAATTGTACGCTATTCTGAGTGAGCTTGTGTCTCCTGATTTAATTATAACTCGATGCCTTGAAGGTGGAACATGTGTCTCATTGATTAGATCTTAGGTAACTGCAAATACAAGGAGACACTGTGTAAATGTATAAAATTCTCACCACATAGATCATTTGCAAAGAATCACTCATGCTATCTTTGCAAGTGCTCAGATATGAAACTGAATGCGGAAAAGATACAAAAGATACTAGATATGAGAGGTACTAGGTATGAAAGGCATTCATGCAGGAGTTTGTGTCTTACTCTGCACAACTTCGGCAACACAAACTCAGATTTACTGCTCTTCAGTTTGATGGTTTTAAGGTGCTACCAAAGCCCTCACTCTCTGGTAACACGAGAAGAGATGGGATAAAAATCCAACAGAGACTTGGAACAGAGGAACAGAGTTTACAGCACCTGAGGATTCAGGCACAGAGTTTACAACTAATTGCAACATTTTAACTACTCGACTATCCCTACATTTCTATCCCTAGATTTATTTTTGAGATTTTTCCTGATTGTAGATTAAGTCCATGAATTCCTAGGATGCCATTCACTTTTTTTTTTTTTTTAAATCCTTGTCCATCTGTTACTCTCCTGGGGCTCTCATCACATCCTTTGCTGCCTCAAAGCATCTGTCTCCTTTATTTCTTCCTTATGCTAGCTCCATTTGCTCTTTTCCCCTTGTTTTCTTCTGTTATTTTCACTTATTTTTGGTTCCCATCTGCTATGGCTGACCATCTTAGCTTCTTTATTCTCTCTCCATTTTCCTCTCATAGCAACACCCCACTCCCATGTGCCCACCATCCTGCCTCTGGCAATAACTTCCCTTCCATGTCCACCTTCTACTTCCCCTCCCAGCCTGGCACTACCTCAAGGCCTTTAGTGACATTATTCCTACCTACACATCTCATCTCTCCAACTCTTGCTTTGCCTCTGTCTCCACTTTTATTTTCTCTGAAACCGTTTAACATGACCATAGCCATCAACAGCTTCCTTATAAGAAATGCTAATTACTTTGCTTGTTCTCAATTTACTCTTGCATTCTTTTGCTGTCTTTGCCCCTGTGTATTTGGCTGCAGATTATCTCTCTTCTCCACTCTTTCTCATCTTCAACACTTCTTTCTGTCTCATTACAAAGCATGGCAACTGTTTGGATATCTTCATTCCACATTTTTACAAATACGGTTCCCATTACTAATTTATTTATTTTTACCTACTTTTAATTCTTGTACAGATGCCTACCTTTGATGAAGTCTTTTAGATCACGTCTTTTAATTGGTTCCCTGGCTGGTCAACTGTCTTCTGCAAAGTCAGTCAGACTTTCCTCCAAGAAATCACCTGTTTTTGTTATTATTTTATTTTTTTTTATTTTCCTACCCCTCCAATCATTACTTAAGAGGATAATCCTCACCTTCACCCATGATTTTCAGAAGAGGTCTTACATGGGTGTGTGTCCTATGTTCTTTTACCTCCTACATCTCATTCCCCAGGTAACCAACTCCAGAAATTAGACTACTATGTTGACATTAATGATCTAACTCTCTCATGCAGAGCCATACCCTTTCCTCCAGTTTCTATTTTGATCTTTCTGACACAGACTAGCAAGAGCTACAGCTATATAGATTTCCTTGCTGTATTTTCTTGAACACTGGAAGGGCTCTATCACCTTGCAAATCACACATCTTTCAATGGGACACCATCTTTAACTCTCCTCTCAGCATCACTTTTGTTCTCTAGCTATGCCCTAATTTTGCAAATCAGCTTGAGAGATGACCTCTTCTATTCATCCTCATAGCCCAAACTTTCACATTATCTTTTTTCTTTTTTTTTTTTTTTTTTCTTTTCCCCAGTTCTTACAGTTCTTAGTGCTTCTCAATTCACAAAGGAATTCAATAATTACGATCTTGTGGTCATGCTAAATAATACAAGATGTGTTTACTGTCAGAAAATCTCTTTAAAATCTTTTGGGTTTTAATCCCTATCTCTATCTAAGGGGCGAAAGAGGCAGGCAGGTGAATGAGGGACAGATTTATACAAAGCTAGAGCATGGGACAGGAAGTCTTGTATCCAATCTAGGGAACTGAAATATGGGGGGATGTGACGGGACAAGATGGGAAGGGGAAAGAGCAAATATTGGGAAGATGTAGAAATAAAGAAATGGACAAAGAATCAAAGAAATGCAAACAAATTTACAAGGACAAGAAGCAAATTATACTCAAAAAAGAGACAAACTAAAAAGATCTGTTCTATACTTAACAATTCAAAGAAAACTGTGGTAAAGACTTCAATATTTAAAAGAATATTTAAGTATTACCTAACTACCATTTAGGTAGGTAAGCTCAGTTATAATTTTAGGAAAATAAACGCAACCACTTCATACAATCAAGTGTTAATTAAAATCACCTTACCCTTGCAGAAGGTATATAAAATATTTCCAATGTCTTCATTAATCTTTATTTTTAAACCATGGAAGGAGCTTGGTTTGAAGACTTGTTCCAGGGTAATGGTGCAGCTCCACAACCATGGCATGATGTCCTGCTGTTGGAGTCTGATTTAGGAGCTGCAAGCACAGCACAGTGCTGGGATCGTGACCAATACCAACAGAAGCACTCTGGTTTCACTGCTCTGTGATAGCACAGCTACTTCATGGTTTTGTTACCTTGCACACAAGTCAGAATAGGCCCTCCACTGTTTTAGGGTTATTTTCCAACGATTTTAGGCTTTAAGCAGCTTGTTAAACATATCAGCTGCTTTAAGTAAAAATAAATGTTTTCACCTCTGAGCTAGGAAAACAGCTTAGAAAAAAATGCTTTGCTTTTTAAAATGTGTATCTTATCTCTAAACAGAATGTTTTTCTAGGTTACTCAAAATAAACAAGAAATTCACTATATTTTAACTGACCAGTGGCTTCTAAAGTAAATTAAAAACTATTATAGATTTTTCTGAACAAAAAAAACTACCAGCTTGAAATGATTTCTACACAGTTCTCCAGTTCTCAACAGATTAAAAATACACGGAATTGTGAATGTCGAAGCACACTGTCTGTAATGAAGATAGATGAGTAACCACTGTGATTGTTATCACAAACACTAGAATAAACACAACAAATGCATTGCAGAAAATTAAAATACTATATGGGACATCTTCAAGGTTAATGCAGGACAGTGCTACCTTTTCATTTATCCAGACTAAGATGAGAATAAAATCAAAAGTATTGTAAATTATCACAATCAAGCTGCTGAATATATTAGAAGCTAAGCAGAGAAAGATGCTGAAACAATTTGTCTCACAGGTGAAATGATGGAAGAGGTAGCAGTGCACAGGACAATGCTATGCATGAAAGAAAGACAAATGGAGAGATTGCCATTTCACTGACTGCTCAGTATACTTTTCTGTCCGGTAGGTTAATAGCCAGGCTGTCTTAACTGTGATAGCCTTGATGACTGTATTGACAAGAAATCATGATTTACAGCAGATCTACTTTTATGAAATGGCTGGATAAGCCCTTCCATTAACAATACTAATCAGATAAAGTATTGCTAATGGATGACCCTGCATCTGGTTAGGATGAACTGTTCTGCTTAGTATGTATATGCTGTAGTTTCCATACAAGATCAAGATGTCACTGCTATAAATTTACACATTATGTTTTGAAAATTGTTTACAATTTATTCTCTACATCTGCTGCAACTTTGAAAAAGAGAGCTCTTTCTTTGTTCTTGTCATTAAACCAGATTACTCTCATACAGCGCTGAAGCTTTCAATGACCCAAACAATAAACAAGGGGACAAAGTATAAAGATACACTAGGAATTAACATATACATTCACTTTTCCCTCCTGGTGCAAACGAGTTACGTTAAAAAAAAAAAACAAAACGCGTACTGATAATCACATTTCTAGGTAAAATGTATTCTGAAACTGGGAGTATAATAGCCACTTGACTGATATGCTGCATTAAATGATAGTGCCCAGAGCACCAATCCTTTCATGTAGCTATAAAATATTTAAAGTACATAGTGTTTACAGGCAGTTAACAGATAGTAGTGATAAACCCCTTTCAGAAACAAAACAACTTGTCCTATAAGCTTTATAGAAATGAGGGAAATCTTAGGAGATGCAGCATCAACAAAGCTTTCACGTCAAGAGATCTCACGCTCATCTCTAAGAATGACGTGTGCCAAACTGTGCATGAAAACTGTTTTCCTCCAGCCCTGTTTACCACCAGGCCAGTGTATGCTATTCACAACAGTTTTTATAGGATATGTCTTCAGTCAATGAAAATATCCCTTGCTTGCAGCACAGACAACAGAACGTAATTGGCTTTCTCCTCTGTTGCACTGTAATTTGCAAAATGAGAGCAAATGACCACAAATTTTGAACAGTAATGTTTTATATTCACCTTATAGACTCAGTAGAAAGACAACTATGGTCTGGATATCAACTAGAAATTGGTACGGAGGTCCCGAGTTTTTCTTGATCCTTCCAACTTTAATATTTGTTTTATGGGAGACTGTTTCTCTCCCTGCCAATTGTGGCTGGCTTTCATTGAGGAACAAAAAACAAAAAAATCCTTCTAATTTGGCCTAGAAAACATTTTTGCTTCAATATTACCACATCTGCAGTAAACATACAGAGATATGTCTTTGTAAAGGCTAGCACATTTTTTTTCCATCATCTCACAGTTGTAAACTGTTAAAAAAAAAAACAAACTATCCAATTTATCCAATTTTAACATACTGTTTTCTCTCCTAACTTTTCTTCATTTTTCCCTACATCAAAGTTATTTGCTACTCTACTAGGTCAAATAGCATGGTACTTATATCCTCTTGAAAAGCTAAGCAACAGAGTAAAGGGCTCTGAGAAAAGCTTAATACAGTTCCTAAACTCCTGTGGTTGATGAGAAGCTCATCATGAACCAGAAATATGCACTTGCAGCCCAGAAAGCCAAACCTATCCTGGGCTGCATCATAAGAAGAGTGGCCAGCAGGTCGAGGGAGGTGATTCTCCCCCTCTGCTCTGCTCTTGAGATCCCACCTGGAGCCCTACATTCAGCTCTGGGGTCTCCAGCATAAGAAGGAGGTGGGGCTGTTAGAAGAAGTCCAGAGGAGGGCCACAAAGATGATTAGAAGGCTGGAGCACCTCTCCTATGAAGACAGGCTGAGGGTGTTGGGGTTGTTTAGCCTGGAGAAGAGAAGGCTCTGGGGAGACCTTACAGTGGCCTTCCAGTGCCTAAAGGGGGCCTACAGGAAAGGTGGGGAGGGACTCTGTGTCAGGGAGTGCAGATTCAGATTATTAGGTATATTTAGATTAGATATAAGGAAGAAATTCTTTACTTTTTGGGTGGTGAGACACTGGAACATGTTGCCCTGAGAAGCTGTGGATGCCCCATCCCTGGAAATATTCGAGGACAAGTTTGATGAGGCTTTGGGCAACCTGGCCCACAGGAAGCGTCCCCACTGATGGTGGGGATGCTGGAATTAGATTACCTTCAAGCCCCCTACCAATCCAATCCATTCTATAATTCTACACCTAAAAAAAAAAATCCCCAGTTTAGATTTTCTTATCCTTAAGGTCCTTGGACACAGAGTGAGGGGTTTGTTAGATCAAAAGGTCCCCTGCAGCCACAGATCTCGTTCGTTAGGTAGACCTGTGATGCATAATGCACTTCCATTTACTGCCATGAAATAACAAACTATGCCTTTGATATTAAGAACTTGAGCTACATGGGCTGAGAAGCAAATGGGTATTTAGAAAAATATGAGTAATATTCAAACATGTTTTATTTTGGATCTAAAAAGTTCTGGTACTTAAGTTACTTATATGCAGCACTAACAGCGGTGACTGCTGCATGGCTAACTCATTGCACACACTTGCTGCCTACTCACATAACATATAAAGAAACTAAAAGACTGGCAATATCAACTTCCATATTAAAGTTGTTTTTGGTAACATAGAAGTCTAAACTTTCACTTTCAATCAAAATGTTTTTATTTTTTTTAATTTTTAAAGAGGTGAGCTATCCAATCCCCCCCCCCCAAAAAAAAAAACAACCCACACAAAAACAAACTGTGCCCAAGCCTGCGCAAGATACCATTTATTTATTTATGAGTTACAAGAAGGTTTGGAGGCCCTTTCATCTTCAAAGCTTTGCTCTAAATATTGCCATGCCCCACGTAATTTCAACAAGGTCTATTGCCACACAGAAACAATGCCTGGGGTTGTCTCTATCCTTTTGCCAAACCGTGCAGTCATCCACCTGTGGATGGAAACAGATGGCAGATACTAACAACTGTAAGTAAACTCTTGTATCTCTTCTCTGTTCATCTCCTTTTTTAATTCCCTAAGTGCTACCCCCTGCCCTGCATTAAAAAAAAATAAAATAAAATCTCAGAATGAGTATCGGTGTCTAAATACTCAGCTTTCAATCTTAAAGAATCTAGTACTACAGGATAATGTCAGGAAGTACAATTTACAAGTCTTCAATCAACATGGTTTGGTTGGCCTCTTTAGGGCCTGGCACAGATCCACACAGTGCAAGGATTTCCCCTTAACTTGCTCTGGTAAATGGCTCCAGTAGCTTCCTGCAGCCCCATTGCACAATGGGAGTTTGGATAAAGCAAGAAAGAAGACAGTGTGGGTCAAAGGAGAAATTTAGCTACCAATTCCTATGCTTTTCAGTATTTTTCTTTCCTAAAATACATAAATATAATAAAAGATATATATTTATTAATATGCATTACAAATTAAATTCTATAAATTGCATATATCAAAAATATGTAAAATAAAGCAATTGAGCCTGTAAAAATAAACATTTCTCTTATGATTTTACGAAGAGCATCAAAAGGCACAGACAAGGGGGAAGAAAGCCGAAGGGCAGCTGCAGCTCGGTGGCAGCTCAGCTCCTGGGGGAACCACACTGCAGAGGTGCCTGGGGATGGAGCCAAGCAGACATTGTAGAGGGTGATGAAAGGACTTTGCTTCACCACACAGCGGTGGTTACTCTCTTCCCTGCTCTCTTAACTGTTGTTACTCTCCTCCATGAATGCACTCCAACTCTGGAGTTGTGCTTGGGGAAAAGTTCTTTTATTTCTGGGTGTTTTGGGGTCTTAATGACACTCTCTATATGCTTTTGCAGTAGACTACAAGGTATATGGTTGCAGAAGTGCCTCTCACATCCCATGGGTAGCTTTTGGCCATTGCTTAAAGGCAGGTGCTCTCTTCAAGGAGTTGGGAGCAGCATTTCTTCCAATAAACTCAAAGGTGTAAATTGCCAGGCATCCCTGCAGCTATTCTTGCCAGTAAGACGGCACCACGGTGTCAGCAAGCTGCTGCTTGGTCCCTGGCTTAACTGTGAGAAATTCTCAGCATAGTTAGCGCTGCTCTCCCGGCTTCATCAGCACGTACCCCAGAGGTCGATCATCAGGCTGAAATGCAACAGTTGCCTCATACAGCACAGCGTAAGAAAAGGGTAGGTTTTCACAAAGGATCCCATCTAGCCACTTCATTTCAGGGTGGAGTTTAATTTGTTACTCAGTCATCCTTTTATTTTAGACCTGTTTGCTGTGTTAGCAATTGCAAGGTGCCTTAAAGTTGTGATTTTTCCCACCGCCTCAGAAAAAAAGATGATGGTGGTGGTGTCAGAGGGTGAAAGGATTTTTAGGAGAAGGGGATAGTTTGATGTTTTGCTTTGAGGCTGGCAACTTACTTGGACAACCTAGTGGCTTCAGGCAACAACACAAAATAAAACTGCATGGCCGCAGATGAAGGAAAGGAAGGTCATAAATATCATAGCAATGCTCCAGTAAAACACAGTACAATTAACATTGTGAGTTGCAGCTTTCCTACCTGTATTAAGCACAGGCTGGCAACAAATATAAGACTCAATCACCTGAAATAAAAGAATGCTTTTCTGCTCAAGACTGCTGCCGAAGGCTACCATCAGACATGAGCATGTTTCATGGAGATGACAGTTACTTTGAGGGGAACAAAGTCTGTGCTGACATCCACCCCAGGCAACCTTACCTAAATTATGCACTGAAATCAGTAACAGCAACCTCCTATTTATGCAGTCCATGCTAAAAATGAAAAAAACAAAACCAACCACAAACAAAAAATCCCCACCGCCAACAGCAAAAAACACAAACAACAACAACAACCAATGCTACATCCCCTAAAATACTCCCTTCTATCAGAAGGGAGCCCAATTCCAACTTAACCTCTTTGTAGGGGTCTCCTTTTCCCACAAACCTGAAAACAAAAATACCACTCTTGTATACGTAAAATAAAGAACTCAGATGTAAGTGTATATGAATGAGCTCTGACCTTTCCTTCTGGCTTGCCCATATTACAAATATAATGACATCTGCTGAAGGTCAGAGGTCTGGGGTACATAAATTCTGTGCCTGTAGTACATGCTTTCCAAAGGCAGACTGCACTGTCATGGATAATTATGACATCTAATGTAGATACGTCTCAGTTTCATTTACAGTAGTCTCTCTCTTTTTGTTTTTTTTTGGGGAGGAGTTGGGAGAGTAAATGGAAATAAGCTTTCATCTAGACCTGTAAGACATCTTTGTTATAAGGGAAGATCTCTTTGGCAAGACTGATCATTTAAAATTAAGTGAAAAACATGATTTTTCCAAATTTATCTAGTTTTTCATTTGCATTTAAATTTGCAGTATATCAGATAATTGTACAAGTGGTCTATGAAAGCTCCACACTGATGTTTCAACATAAAACCTCTCATTAGAAGAGGTTTTGACCATAACAAATGAAGAGCTATATTCCAGCTATGACCCACGTGATCCATTAGGAGGGTGGGGGGCGGGTAGAGGAAGAAAGCATCACCATCAGCACAGAGAGATATGCTGCTAACTCAGCCTTGCTGGTTTTCTGAAAACAGGGGAATAAATTTTCAGGTCAGTGAATTTTTCAACCTTTTTTTTTTTTTTTTTTTTTTTTTTAAATTCACAGATCCCTAAATATTTTTCCATGGAGATGCTGACTTCCAAATAGCAAAATTGAGCCCAAGGCAAAGTGCTTGCTTTTCATCTTTATCTGCCACCATTTTCTGAGATGCAGTTCACAGACCATCGGCTGAAAACCATTTCTTGAAGATATTTCTTTGTCTCAATTTAGCTGTTTTGCTTAGGATATTGCTATCCTACCTTCCCCTGAAGGAAGAGAAAAAGAGACAGTACCTATGATGTGGACAAGTTTTTTTTTTTGAACTGAAATTACAGACACTTATGTTTTTCAGTCCCACCTTTCTAGACATGTTTAGGTTAAAATTGCATTGCAATCCCTCTTTCTGTAGCTCATCAGCATTCAATTAGGCAGGGTGCTTGGTATCATCATCAACCTGATACTCTCCTAGGCCATGGTTTTAGAGCTATTTAGACATTACTTTGTTCAATTAGACTCAGGCTTTTAGGTGTCTCAGTTGCATTTGAAAAATATGACTTGGCTGTCTACAACCCTTCCACAACAGAGCACCAAGAGCAGCCGCATCTATCTACAACTGGTTTTCAGCACGTAAGATCTGTGTCTGGTAAGATCTTGTAAGATCTGTCTATCTAAGTGATGTATCTACAGGTGTATACTTGCTGTCCTGGAGAAGTCCTGTACATTTGCCTAAGAATCACAAGACCCAGGAAAAAATGACACAAGCTTTTTTTATTATTTTTTTTTTCTTTCCTCCTGCTCTCCTCCAGTTATCTGCAGAATCCTTTTCTTCCTGGGTTAACTAGAGCAAGAGAAGGGTCCTTTGCTCCGATACAGGCATCCACTACGTACAGCCATCTCCACATTCCCTTCAGAAGTATCTCATGCATCCATCTAGCTACAGACAGGATTCACCCAAAAGGCCTGGACTGGCCCAGCCCAGTGTTTCATGGCCTAAATGAAGTCTTCTATGTGACCAAAACCCCCGCCAAGCACAAATTTGGAAACAAGAGCATCTTTCCGCCCACTGATCATTTAATCCCCTAAAGCACTATTTTCAATTCATGTTTTGTATATATGCTGCTTTTGAAGCTCTCTCTGCTCATTATAGAGTGCCCTAAGTACAGGCCTTGAAACAGACGCTGATTTTAACAGGGTTCTTTTCTTCCCCAATTTCTTTCTAAGTTTTACCTAGAGGTTTAAGCACTAAGCTTCAACAGTAACTCTGGTGTTTGGCAATGCCTCATCATGGTTTCTGGTGACATACCACGGAAAAAGCAATGCAGCCACCATTCACAGTCTGAGGCCTAATTTAGATGATTACACAGGCTCCTTTTGATAATGGCATCCCTACCACTTTGTAATTTATACAGGAGATGATGATTAAAAAAAAAAGACTAATTTCCATGTAGAGATTTTGCAATTTGATAAAAAACATTACAAAACCTTGATAGAATCATCAGAGGAAAAAAAAAAATTGTAACAAATTTATACGGCACAGACAAAATTAATCCAGGTTTCTTTCACAGTGCTTTGGAACCTCTACTACAGTGTCTTCTCCCCCGCTGTCACACTGGAGAAATCCCTTTCTTGGTGAAAATTACCATCAAGGGGATGATTTCCCAGAGAAGTCTGGCTCAACTTCAAGATTTATTGATAGGATCAAAGATGGATCAAAAAAAGGGGAGGGGAAGTAACGAACACATCAGAAAATTTTCATGCCTCTATTTTTTCACTTGCTCAACAAAAACTTGTATTATAACCTCTGCATAACTGAATAACATCGAGGATGAGGCAACACCTCTGACCTGTAATTGGGAGCAACTGTGTTTTCAGAGAGATCCAGATCAAATATGTGAAATATAATCCAACATCAGGTATCACCAAAAGTCCTCTCCCTTAAATATAAGAATTACACGAGGAATAAAAGATGGACAGTAGGGACTTGAACACCTTCCCTCCCCCAAACAAGTGGTGCACATATTGTGCTGACAAGATCTAATGTCCATACCTGTTTTACCAAAAATCTGCAAAAACACACCACTTCAGTTCGAACTTGATTTTTAAAAGGTAGGAACCAGTGGTCCAGAATGGCCTGAAGAAATAATGGACTACTACAGAAAAATCCTTAGATTTGCTCAAGCTGAGAACTTTGCAGACTCCTTTCCCAGGACCCAAGAGCCCCTGTACTACAAAGGGGCACCTCCGACTTATGCCTGGAGGTGCCTTTCCACAGGGCTCCTTCATGTGGGTCCTGGTTATCCACAACCCAGCCAGGCTCCAGCAACGTTTTGTGGTTTCAAGTGCCAAACACAGATGGGGCACACAAAACCTGTGCCACAGACCGTGAGTGCACCTCGTCCTCAGCTCTTGTGATGGCTATCAACTTATTTTTCCACCCTCAGAGACACCAGGAGCCTATTTTCCTAGTTAACCTTGCAAGGTTAGTTCACTATAATGCAAGCAAGCCCAGCGTACGTTACTGCTCAGACCTCAAAATGAAAAGCTCATTTGTTTGCCAACACACACAGGACTGCTGGCTCAGGAGTAGCTGTGGTTGCATTTCCAATGTTGTCGAGACAAAGCTGTTTGATGGCTGTTTCTGCTCATCCCAGAAGGTACACAAACACTCAGAAAGCAGCTAGTCTGTGCAGGCCAACTGTCTGCACTTGACAGACTTATCACACCGGGCAGCTTAGATTTAAAAAAAAAAAAAAAAAGAAATAAAAAAAAGAGAAGCATCTATTCTCTCTTGCTGACAATGTGACCAAAAGCAGTATGACTGCACGCTGCCTGCCTCTGCCTTGCCTATCAACAGTGCTGTAAGAGCCTATAAATACAGCAGAGACGCATACTTGCGGTGCGGAGCCCACTCAGGCTTTCATCCCATTCTCTGGCCTCAGCACCAGATGCCAGACGGTTCTGCGGGGCTGCAGGGGCGCTCCTGGGCTTTTGTCGAGGACTGGGGTAACATGGCAGCATCATTTGTTTCGGAAACAAAACAATACTGAAAGCTTCAGCTGTACAAGTAGGAACCAAATGGCATCTTTTAATCTCAAGGATCTGCTATCTGTATCTATCGGTCTCCCATGGCACGTTTCTTTTGCTGTTTATGTACCACAACAAACTCCCCGAGCAAGCTACCTATCTTAAACTAAAATAATAACGTTAAAAACAGTATCCTAAACTCAGGGACACAGAATACTGCCCTATTCCACCCTTCAGTTAACAGCAATGTCAAGGGCAGCTAAGAAACCTTCTCTAAAGATGGGAACTACCAGGAACAACCATCCCAAACCCCGCCGCTCCCAGCACAGTACAGCAAGATAAACTCCACATCTAACAGCCTGAGACAGACATTAGGAAGGAACTAGTCATTTACTGAGGAGATGGTAATGAAAGCCATGTCTCGGCAGGCTTGGTGGCAATGAGGTATGAGACAAGATTCCAGCTCCGGGGCTAGAGAAACACCTTCAAATGGCTTAAATTTTCTTCCTAAATCCCGTTATTTTCTAATTCCTGTTCAATTTCCACAGTGAGCCCCTTTCCTTGGGCTTCCCTTGGGACAGTAGGACTATATTTCCACTTTTCAGGACTAACGCTGCTCTCCCGGATTTCAGTGACTGCTTAGCTTCAAAAACTGAACACGCCTGGTTCATTAGACTACTTAATGGCCTTCCTTTTGGCACTAGTCTTAAAGCACTTAATGCATTTAAAACTTTTCTTATTTATTTAAATATAGAGCCAGCATAACCAAGCAGTCAGAATGGATTTGCTAATAATTGGCAAGGATATCCACCACGTAAGGAGGCAGGCACCTTTTAAAGACAGCTTGCCTTGTTCATGTTTCACCTGAATTATCATACAGCATCATCCATAACCACACAGCAAATATATCTCAAACAATATTATAGCAAAACAGCAACACCTTTTTTTCCCCCCCTCCTCATCAACATAACGAAACTAATCTCTTGTGTAGACTTTGTGGAAGCAAATAAGAAACAATATGCCACTGATGCCAAGGGTAAATCTGGATGGGAAGAGTAAGAAACTACCAATGGGGACACAATCAGCACAAAGTCTTTAACAGAGTACTTATGTCTGGAGAGGGGTGGGTTGATAATCAAGGAACAAACAGCTTTCTTTCTAATTCTGAATTTCTAGCATCCATTCAGGCAAGAACAATGCAAGATGCCAGTAGTGTGAGCTATTTCACACAGATAAGCAACTTTGTAAGGAAGCAAAAGGTGCTAAACGATACTCAAGGGAGAAGCAACAGCAGCTGAGAAAGACTTAGACAAGCAATATGAATTTGGGAGAAAAGACTGGGAAAATGCATGTTACAAGACAAATAAAGATTTAAAATATTCTTACTACAAAAGTTACTACACATATTGTTAATAAACCCCCATAATATTTCTAGGTAATTTGATCTTTAAGTGTAAGTCATTGCTGGATCACACTGAAGCTGAAGAATTCTCGAGTTCAGGGTAGATAAAACAGACAGGGCTCAGAGATTTGATGAAGGTGAGAGAGGCATGGGGCAAGACAGAGGGACAAAATCAGCCAAGCCTGTAAAAACATTCAGGCCTCCTAAACACAGGAACTTAAGTTGATATTGTGAGATTTCTGGTACGTTCAATGGCTAATCTTCTACACGTATGGTTTCTCTCTGTTTTAGAACTATTACTTTTTCTTGAAATTACAAGTAACAAAAATGTATGGAAGTGAACCAAAATCTAAATACATATTAAGTATAAAAAACATTTTTTTAAAAAGTCATTTTAAGTTCCATGAGAATTAAGTTTATGTACTTCAGAGAAAATATGCTGCATCTTCTCATTTGATTTGCCTTTGTCTTAAAGATCCAGAAGGGATAAAAATCAATAAACATTTCAAGTGTGGTGCTGTAGAAAAGGAAGCAACATTTATTTGTGATAAATAAATATATTTCTGCTTTGGGTTAAAACACAAACAGCATTGACAAAAATCTGTAGTTGCCTAAAAGTATCAGGTGTGATGCCATCTGAAAGTAGCGTCAATATTTGATAGGAGATCAGAGATTGTTTTGCAAGTTTGATTTATTTGCAGGGGAAGCAACTTCTGGTTTTGGATGTCTATGTATATCCTATAAATCCAAAGACATAATAATTCCACAGAACAAATCCATAATGTGCCACAAGTGGAATATTACACACAGCTCTTATCTCTAGATTTTTTTTTCCCCAATATGAAATGCCTAGGCATATGCAAAGAGAACTAAATAAATGATATAGAAATTGGAGTATACAATCCTGAAGATGAAGGCAGAAAAAGTAAGCTAAACTTATATAATTGAGAAAAGAGGATTGAACAGAATATGATCATAGTCTATAAATATCTTACAGGTAACAATATAGATGAAAGAAGAGAATTATTTAGAGTCCTGGTAGAGGATAAGATGAGAAGCAATTTCCTTTAGCTAAAAAAGGAAAAACTCAAAGAATGTAGGCCAAACATTTGCCAACTCCAGCACCCCATAGCTGTATGCATGGGAGTGCATTTTAATCAAGGTGGAGCTACATTATTTCATGTATGTGGCTATTCCAAGCAGAACAGACAAGCCTCATGCCTAGAAGGGTGCAGTCATTCAGATGGTCACCAACCATCAGAATGGGCTTTTTTTTTTTTTGGCACTATATGGGGACCCAATAGCAGAGATTAATTCAAAGAGATATTAACATTCAATAGGGTTTTAATATTGTAAATACTTATTTTGATAGGCCTTCTATTTTCCTTTCATTTTTTTGGAAGCAGGTTGTTAATACTAATCACAGCCATTATAAATTGCATTAACCTGGCAACTACCCCATCAGCAGCAGTTAAAGATGGACATACAGCAAATGCCTTGGATGTTTCTCAGACAGCAAGAGAAGACTTGCTCTCAATCCAACTTCTCCAATTTTCAAATAACTTCAATATGTGCTCATAACAAACTGGAACGTGGAATTAGAGAGTTACCTCAAAGATTAAAATGAACAAAGTTTGAGGCTACAAATTCATAGACTCCTGCTGCTCTGTTGAATGTAAGAAGACAAGAAGTTGGCTTTAAGATTGATATGAGAGACAGAACATTGCCGATCTACTTCTTATGTTGCTATACAACAGCACAGATTGAGGAACTAAACTGAGGGATTCTTTTACTGGGCACTGTGGAAGCAGTGTAGCCACTACCATGCAGATGTGAAGAGAACCTGCAAAGCCAGGTTTGGATTCTGTCAAAAGCTCGAGCTATTCCCTGGTTTTGGGGCTACCTATCTTTCACTACAGGAGGTAGACTGCTTGACACTTCTAAAAGGTGTGTGGTGATGCTCTGGAGTGGACTGCAGGCAGCCAAATACTGATGTATCTGCCTGGACTTATGTTCATGGATCAGGCAGCTTTGGGAAATACTCCTCCCTTGCATCAGACATGCAATATTCATAACCAGATATAACTGTCCAACAAATTCTTGAAACAACAGAATTTTACCTTGGATCAAACACTTGTAATGTTGTTGAGGGGGTTTCTGATAATCCAACTGTTTTACAGTGGCTTTAGAAAGTGGCAAGCAAGAGCATTTCATACTTAATGACACTGCTGGACACATCTTGGGAACATTTTGTTACTCAATTGCCAGCTTTCATGAAAGTTCACACAAGCAATGGAAGAAAAATACATCCCTTTGCCCTGTAAACATGGACATTTCAGACATTTCATCTGTAAGGGAAATGCCACTGGCTCAAGAAATGTAATCCACTGCAATTCCTTTATTGGCAGAACTTTAAAAATACTATTTCAGTACAAACACACCCAAGATGCACAATCATTTGCTCAGAAGAGAAACAAAACAGTAGATGAAAGTGTGAATAGGGCTACAGATTAACCCTCCCTGCAACAGTTGTTTATTATTTTTATGGTTACATCACAAACTTGCATCTACAGTACTGTTACAGCACATTAAACACCAGTGTTTACTACGGAGGACTGGTCAACACCCGACCAAAGCCTACTTGTCCTGTCCCATCCTAATAGGAGTCCCCTGCAAACACAGACATGCCAACGTGCACAGCTCTGCACAGAGGTTTCAGATGCATGGATTCTATTCAAGACTGTCTGCTCAAGTGCCACTGCAGAACCTTCCTGTGGCATTGATTCCCATTTCAGATGGCAACAAAGTACCAGGCTGAGAGATTTTTGAATCGGGGGGAAGAAAATCTAGCCTAGAGTACGATCTTTTAGGTATTTCACTACTGAATGTTCCAAGTTGTTTAAATGAAGATGCACAGGTTTTGGAAGTGAAGTGAATATTAAAGTTACTGAAGTGAAGTGGTGGTGGACAAAATATAGTAGGTAGTATAGCGTTCCTCTATTAGCCACTGAACCTTTCTGGTGTCATTCAAAATAACATCTTCTCCGGAGATGCTGGGGAAAAAAATTCTACATACCAAGGTAAGCTCTTCCTACGTATGTAACATTCCAAATGCATTGCAAAGATTTCCACTCTCCCCTTCTAATGTCATGGACATACCACTCTCACTCTTGCTTTCCACTGGCCAAAGTATCTTTGCAATCCTGTTTCTGTCTTCTCCTACTCCATCAGAAGGTGCTGTCTTCCAAGCTCATAACTCACAGGACCTTCTGGAGAGGGAAAGTCAGTAGAAACAAATGGGAGAAGAAGACAGAGCCTGTGAAAACACAGGTACCACTGGGGTTATGCAGATGTAAGCTGGAGCAATGTTACACAACTTCCACAATGAAATGCCTTCTGGTAACCCAAGTCAACAGAAATTGCTGGTAACATCTTTGTGCTGTCAGGGAGATGTGTATTCCTGGGATATAGGAACACAGAAACTCCCAGGACCCCTTTGGGATTAGCCAGGAACCTGTTCTGATCCCACTGCTCAATCAGAATAACCAAGGAGAAGTTCTGTAAGGGCCCTTCTGTAAGGCTGTCTCCTCTTCATCCCCTTGCTTGAATTTTAAAATAGGACTGTCTTTTATCGTGTTTGATCTTCTGTGTGCATGGTAAAACTCAAGACACTCTTTACAGTCTATCCCAAAGAAGTGAGGCAGCTGGTAAAGAGAACACATTAAAATAGCCAGCACAGTTTGCAAAAAAAAACCCAACCAGGTAAACTGTGTTAAAATATGGCTCCAGTTATACATCTACAAATGTCATTGGCTACAAATGCAGATTGATAGTACTCCAGACTGCCAAAAAAACAAACAAAAACAGAAGATATTTTTGGCTGGGAATTCCCTTTAATACCATTCTCATCACAGAGTCACTGTGTGTATGTATACAAGCTACAGACAGGCACATAAATTAGGTGCTCAGTGCTTATGCAAAGCTACTGACTTTGACTAAGTATTAATTGAACAATATTATTAAGTTTAAATTAATATAGATTAACTCAAAACTTTGTTGATTAAACATAATAAATTAAAGAGATTTATCTGAATAAACACAGTTCAATAAGTCCTTGTTATGAATGGGAACTGTGAAGGCAGGAGTCTGTTACATACAGCAATTATTCAATGCTGCAGACACAAAAGCTAGTCTCACAACGTGAGCTATAAAACCATTTTTGTTTATTACTATGGCATACCCACTTGACATCTACACTAATAAATGGTTCTCAATGAAAAGCATGCAAGTACACACCATTTTCTCTGGCTTTCCCCAGAGTATGGAGGATCATTAGACAGATCATCAGCTTTCCGCAAGATGCGTCTGTGTAGTTTTCAATTTTTGACTAATAGTCTCCTGAAATACAGTTTGCAACAGAAAAGATGCTCATCCAAAGTCGTCACTAGTCTCAGTCTTTGAGAACGTGGCAAGAATCTGCCCTCAGCTTTAGACAAATTTGCAGATTCAAACTAGTTTTATTCTGTGGATATTCTCCCCCCTTGTGCTAACCCCTCACACTGTATTTGCCATTAAGAAAATAGAAGTAGCAATCCATAACTAGTTTTGAACACAGTAACCAAACAATTTTGATGGCTATTTTCAGCAGTAGACTTGTTTCTTAGAATTTTCTCAGAAAGCGCAAATTCATTTTCTTTTAAATATATTAACAAATTTTATATGATTTGCCAATATTTCATAAACAAAAGCATGAAAGATACTCAACACGGCAGAAACATGATAGTTTTCTTCAGAAAGATGCCAGCTATGGCTTGAAGTTGCAGTTAAGTTTTTAAAATGAGCAAAAAATAACGTCTGAAATTAACACAGCTAAAAAGTAAAATCTATTCAGCTCCACAAAAGATGATCTTCCACCATAAAAATGTATACATACAAAATATCTAAACTGCATTAGTGCATAGGGACTAGAAATGAAATGCATTTGGGGTGTACCTGAAAATATTTTATGCTTGTCTAGTATATTTTAAGGATATTATTTAGAAATACATTTCTTTATCTTGTAACTCAGTCTTACTCTCATTGAGCGCATCAGATTTTGATGCATACTTAAGTAAAATCTCAGAGGCATACAGAGAGAAAATGAAGGTGACATTTTATTAGTAACCATAGGCAACCCCAGTTCTGGCTATTTTCTTTATTATTTATCTCCCTATACATACATATATACATGATCTGCTGCTTTTAACTTTATTGACTAATAATAATATTCACTGGAGATTGGGTCTTTCCTGTCTACTGATGGGAAAGCGGAAAGGTCACAAGGTAAAAGAAAACTCCATTTTCATAGGCACTTTAATGCATTGCTCCTAAGGGAATTTTTAGAAAGGTTTAGATATTTATGGGTGGGCCCTTTACCACTGGAGACAACTAAAAGCCTATCCATC